>NC_057940.1:37949260-38284260 GCF_018555375.3 Anguilla rostrata | reverse complement strand
ACGCCTCGCACAAAGTGCGGTTTGCGCGGTGGCGCGGCGGCGTTCCGTCTGCACTAGCGAACGACCCGCTCCTAGCGTGCTAGCGTGCTCCGTTGTCACGGCGGCCCGCGCAACCAGGAAACCCGATGGGCAGAAAGGCGCTCGGCAGGCCCGTTCCGGCAGCTCTGTAGCGATCCGTTAAGGATCGGCTCGATCGATCGGAGCTTTTATCCGCAGTGGCCCTCTCCGGTTCGGTGTCAGTCGAGCGCTCCCTCCCCGCGGCCTCTGAGGTCCCCTTCCCTTCGATCACATTCTTAATGAGCCTATGAGCTGGAGACCAGCGTGCCTTTTAAGCAGTAGAGGTGCTGTCCCCCTGTATGAAAGAGCGCGTTAAAGCTCCCGCTTGGCCTAGCTCCTCCCGCGCAGTCGCGTGAGCGCCAAGGTAACCGTCGCTCTCTGGCAGCCCACGAAGCCAGACGACACGGGGATGGAGCCCTTCAGAGGTACCGCCTGTGGAAAGAATCCATCCAGTTTCTGGTTGTCTCGTTCCTGTGTGGCGCTGGAGCAGAGCCCCGCAGGGCCAGGGGGGTCACATCGATTTCGAGTTCCCCAGAAGTGCAGCAGAATTGGGAAACAAGATTACAGTCGGCCAGCGCTGGGCCGAGATCAGTAACACTGACCCCGGCACTCAGCCATCTCCCAGCATGCAAAGGAGACATTCAGCCACCTGCTAACAGGGACGCTCAGCCTATAGGGCCCCAGTGACTCAGTGGCTTAATTGCAGGGGGCCCAGACACACACACACACACACACACACACACCACGCACACACACTCACGCTCAAACATTAACACACACACAAACACATAAACACACACATACACAAACACATAAAAACACACACACGTTCAAACACCCACAAACACACACATGCACATGTATATACACACGCACACATACACAGACCCACAAACAATACAAGCTAACAACCTACAAGCCAGTCAGACACTGAGAACTCGCTGCATTCTGCCACTGCATCCAAAGAACCACTAAGAGCTCTGCTTACTCTATGGGGATAATACTGTTAGAAAGGGTTCATTACAGTTACCACACAATAATTGCTGTGAAATTGTCACTGCATTTATGGTTTCTCATACGCTCACTACTTTCAACACGTTTTTTTGGAGCTGTGCATACATTATGAAAATAACATCCGTGCCTAATTTAGAAGAGCCATTTCATGTCACGTATCATTATCAAATCGGGCCTAAGTAGTCCCTGACATGTTGAAAAGGCAACTCTGAAGTGAAAGGATTTGGAACGTCGGTGAAGCTTTGTGTACGGTTAGCGACTTGAGAGCCGCGTTTTAGCGCATGAAACAACACTCTCCCTTCAGCGGCTGTTTGACAGACGCACAGCATTTTTCACAATCCCCGTGCTACGATTCACGCCCACCTCTACCCTCACCTCTGTCGAAGGTGCATTACTGCAATCAAGAGCCATCTCGGTACAATATACCAAACAGAGCTGCTATCAGTGTGGAAAAGTAAACACCATTCATCTCCCACAATAAAGTAACACGTAAGGTCATCCACAATAAGAGCAAAATATGTAATTCATAGATAGTATGGATAGACATAGACAGAGTCACAGAAAGATACAGACAGATTTTATATAAGCTGAGATATGGCTACAGACCACAAGTAATATACTGATTAATCTTTTAAAGATGCTACTTAAATTGGATGTCATATTTTTACATATATTAACATATATTACTTTTTCATATGAGGAGTCACATCAATATGCATTATATTGTTCTGAGAGAGGCATTAGCGAGAAGTAGACACGCAAGAAACCCTGCCGATTTTACTACAGAAGCACAGTCGGCATTGACACGGTGCACAACAGTGGCTTTCAGTACTAACGCCCCGCGCTCGCTTCGAAACGAGAACAACGCTCGCTGCTCGGGAATTGCACAAGACTACTAAAGGACACATCTGTGTGTTATTTCGAGTGGCCGCACGTGTAGGCAGCCGCGGCGCATGTGATGCGTGATCATGAGTGTGAGAGTAAGTCTGCCACTCCGCTCCTCGTGCTCCTCCTCGTCCACCGCCAGCCTCCGTCTGGGGTTTTTCCACTCGGCTCTCTAGGAAGCACCACGTCTCCACACCCAAACGCAGGCCCTCCTCCGAGGCACGCCGGCTCCTGACGGGACCTCCCCCTTCTCCCTAAACCACACTCAGAGAGACTACGTGTCCCAGAAGCCCTTGCGGTGACCCTCGCTGCTCCCTGCGGGCCTGTCCACTGCGCCGTTTTTTAATTACCGTCAGCTGTGGTCATGTGACGTGAGCGGGAAGACGTCCAACGTTCCACAATGCACACAAGTCCTCTATGAAACCAGGTATTCCCGCAACATTCTTGCTACTAGGAGGTACTGTGTTACTGTACATGATGACCATATTTGATTGGACTTTTTAAATGGTGCTGCAGTTGTACACACTAAAGTGCTGCCTATGTGTACAGTCCGATTTGTGTATTCTTCAGGCAGATATTTTGGAGAGGCGCTAAGTATGCTATTTCTCACTGGAGTCTGGACAGTTGAGATTTTGTGATATGAAGCAGTGTGATCATCAAGCAACACTTTCTGCTGTGTTGTACAAGGCTACCTCAAGGACAATCCCTACCTTCTCAAACAGTATTCTCCCCATATACATAACAACAGATAATAGGTTTGTCTTATTTTCTTTTCACACCGAGAAGGATATTTTTTAGTGTGGGAAATGGTCGTAGCAAAATAAATGAGACTAAAGTGTCTTACTAAAGAGATACTGCATTTTATTGATTCCATTACATTTTAATATTTCCCAGAGCAAATGCCACATTTTTGGGTTGACAGAATTTTGTCTTTTTGCATATTAATGTGGCGTGCATTCAACCTTTAGTTTTGGAACATAATTACTTTTAACTCCCTTTTTATATGAGTAACTTAAAAGGGGGAAGTGATTTCAGTAAGATCTTCTACAAGAGGAAGGGAAGAATGTGCCTTTGAAAACAGCCATGAATGAGAAGAAAGCGAATGATATTTTCTGTAAAAGACTTACTCTCACTGCTAAAAATCTCCTGATTGGTCTGTTGTTTTGTATATAGCCTAAATGAAGAGTTATTGCAAGAGCTATAGTGTCTATCACGTAACTAAAGTTCATATAGTTTATACAGTATCCATTGTAGTATTGCATGTAGCATTACATTTAACTATATCATATTTAATACTACAAACTGTTATGCATTTGTAATATGTATCCAATGTGCTATTTGTACTTAATTTATCTAATAAAAATCATTTGAAAAAAATTAAATTAGGAACGAATTACAAAAGGATACAAGTTTACTCTACATTTCGCCATAGCCAGTGGATTGTTCACTATTTTTCAGATGTTTGACATTTTAGAGCTTTGCACAAGATTAATACATCACACGTAACTTACTGTCCATAGTAAAGTCCAGACCCCAAGTGTCTGTGGGTTTTCCATACAATAACAACATAACAATGTGTGCAGCGACCATTGTATGTAGCTAACTCCATATATACTTGCAATGCAGAAAAATAATAGCGGTATTTTAGCTGTGCCAGAAATAACAACGCAAGGGTGGGTTTAGGTATTTCACTGCTTGTTTGTATCAGTGTCTCTTCCTGTTATTGAATTCCTTTCTTGATGCGTATCCTCCACGCACGGGACGGAGTCATTGTTGAAGATCGCTCTTAAGTCGCGCTCTTTGGCACGCTTTCTGTCCAGCCTCTGTCGGCACGGAGGTCTGCCGGCGTTCCTGTCCATCCAACCTCAAAACAGGCCGTCCCCTGAGAGACATTCCACCGTTCTCCTGCTTGGCCAGGCCTCCACTTCCATGTCCCATTTGGCATGTGCCGTCAGCACAGGCTTGTTTAGGACTCAATGGGTTACTTGTCATAGAAAAATAAACCTGTAGCCCTCCAATAGCCGAGAACGCCAAATAAGAGGTAAGTTTAAGAAAGTAAAGAAGACAAGTGCAACAGTATTATTTTGGTGGTCCGCCTTATCGCAGCATTGCATCAGGCACAAGGATGTGGCTCCACTGTACTTATTTTCAATAAAGGAAGCCCCCATGGGAAGTCCCATTCGCCCGGCCAACTCTCAGACGCGGCACAGGGACGGCTATCGCGAGGAACAGCCAACATTAGTCACAGCTGCCATGAGGAGCGACGGCCGCGATGAACACCGACCACGAGGAAGTGCAACCACGAGGAGCAGCCACTATTAGGAACAGCAATCATGGCCAACGGCTGACGTGAGCGACAGTCACCAGGAAGAACAGCAAGCATTAGAATGAGCTAACATAGGGAGCGCCTTCCATGAAGAATAACTGCTACGAGAAACAATTAGCAAGCCGAACGGCTACCGCAAATTTGTGGCTCTACTATGAGGAACAGCCATTTCACACTTCACTTATTTTGTTCGTTATTGGTTTAGTATCTAGGTTTACGCTACACCAAAGCAGTCAGTGGAGCCGCTTGTTTTTTATTAAGAACGTATCCTTTTTCAATGCCTTTAACTGAGACCACAGAATTAGGCGTGACTGCTGACTTACACTTGAAAATGAGGACTAATATGTTGTTATTTAAGCAGGCAGTCTAGTTCAAAGAAGTCTGTCGGCTCTAGGGGAGAAAAGGGCAGGGCATAAGCCTGCACCCTCTCAGAACTTCTCAGATATACTTTCGCACTTTCACCCTAAATGAAGGCAAATGATATTCCATACATTGTATGACATCCCAATTACTGTTTACTGATTAAATAACCTTTTCATTTTTCTCTATGCGAAACATCTCGTCCCTAGCAGCTGGCAAACAAACCTGCGCTACCTCCACAATCGAACAGCAATCCAGCTACATCTGAGACAAAGGGAACAAGGCACTGGTGTGAAGTCAGTGAGCTAAAAATAGACAAGCTTTTTCAATGAAGTCTCAAACACCCCCTCAGCCAATGCCAGTCGCGTATCCCCCCCCCCCCCCCCCTTTGCCTGTTGACTCTGACACGGTCACACACTGACCCTTTGTCCTCCCGCAGTCAGGCAAACTGTACGGGAATTACGGCACAAATCATTTTAACAGCGCTCCCAACCCACATCAAACGTGGAGCGCGACCGACTGCGAACACGCGAGGGGCGAGGAGGATTTCATTTCACCGCTGAAAACTGCAGCGACTCCAGCTCGCCGTCATCATTAGATTGCATGAGGAGGAAGAGCTCGCGAGCTGAGGGTGGAGGTCGCACAGTGTTGTTTATTTTCTTTATCCTGCCGTCACAGGGAGTTTCTAACCCTTACGCTTGGATTTGCCATGAGAACCTGTACCGCTTATATTCCAAAAGAGGCTGTATACACAAACTCTCTCTCTCTCTCTCTCTCTCTCTCTCTCTCCCCCTCTCTCCCTCCCTCCCTCCCTCACTTTGTCTGTGGGTTCTCCACTTTTCCAGGGTTTTCCAGACAACAGCAGAGGGTACCGGTGTCAATGCACTATGTGCAGCTTCTAATGTGCTCCACAAAGGGTGAGGTCCGTACGATGGCATTAAAGGGCAGCTCATTTAACATGCCTGTATGCCTGTCTGACTGGAACTCCAGGTCAATCTGAGGTTTTCTGGGACCCCGTGGCTTTGAGGAATTTAAAATGTGCACATGCAATCAGTGGCTCATATAAAGAAGATGCATAATGTCGACCCACAGAACCAGCCTGGGCTCAGTGTAATCCATCTCTGCAAAAAACGCTTTCAACGTACAGAAATGCCAAGTTACTCACGCATAAAAGCACTGTCTACAAGTCATTAACTTACTAAATCTAGGCCTGCCATTAAAAGTATTGATATCAGAATGAGATATCATATATTCCAACAAACAATATTGGTTCACACAAATTAAAAAAGCTCTATTCCAAAGCAGTGCTAGCCAATGTTTCCTAAATTATGTCATGTAACTTGGTCCTGTGTTTTTTCATCTTACCATCTGAAGAGAAGCATTATTATTATTATTATTATTATTATTATTATTATTATTATTATTTCATTCAGAAATGTGTGTTCATAAATAATTTAAAAAATATTACTTGACATTTGAAAATAAATAATTCTATTTGACTTATTTGTTGAAAATGTTATCTGATCCACAAACATACAGTAATACAATGGGGCAAACATATGCGTGGATAGGTTAATAATACTCAATATTTATTTAATAGGCCTAAATATTTATCTTTTCTATCTGTATTTATTTATTCACCCCCCCCCCCTTTCTCCAGTGTAGATGATTGCATGTATCTTAGTATAAATGTCTAATGTAAATGTAAATGTTATATGGTGCTACAAAATTACCCAACGAGGATAAACTATGTATTTATCTATTTATCTACAGTATCTATTTTACAAGCGATACTTATTTATTTATTTTATACATAAAAGTAAAATATATAATAAAATAATAAAAACTAAACGATACTCATCCTTAGTTGTGAAACTATATTACTTTGGGTTTGTGAAATTAAATGACAGGGAATGCATGTCAGAAATATAAATGAGTTATCCACAAAAATTATACAGCTGCAAAAGTAATCATTTTAATTTTTGAAACTTTTTTGAAAAGTGCCAAACTCTCTGCGTCGTATAGGTATGGGGCGTGCCACCAAGCCGTAGCTCAGCGGTTGGCATACCTGCCATCCCTATCCGTCTGAAACCTTCAACTCCAGCCTGGTTTGGAGTGAGACATCCGGCACTCGTCAGTCACCGCTGTCGAATGTGACAGCACTACGGCACAGTGAGCTCTGGTGGCTCGCTACAAAGAATCCGCCAGGAAGTGGCTTGCCTCTATTAACAGCTCCTGACCTCGGATGATGCTATGATTTAATGCGACGCTTTCAATTTACAGCGAGTATCGCAGTTTAGTTTGGGAGGACACCTCCCAAGTCGCAGTCTTGAACTTCCAATTCAGTCAAAAGAAAGAACAAAAACAAGATTTATGGTACACTGACACAGACAGTGTCATGCTCAGTTATTAGCCTATAACAGTTACATGTATTAAAAAAATAAGAGTGTTCATTTTAGATAACTCCAGTCATTTCCTGACTGTGGAGTGGTATCACAGCAGCCAGCACCGCGCTCATATTAAAAACAGAGAGAAGGCCACTAACGGCAGCACGAATAACTGTGTTGGCCTGAGCCCCACGTTACCTGGATGGACCGCAGAACGCCACGCAGGTTCTGCCGGCATTATCCACTCCGCTGCGTATCTGAAGCGTCGCTCCTGGAGGCGCTGCTGTCAGGTGCACTGCATGCCATCCCTGACACCTGATTATGCACTGGAACAGGTTTTATTTTCAGGCAGTAACCTGTTTAAATGCGCCAGAGTTCCACGGGCGCCGACGCGCAGAACCAAAACGCGTGACGGGCAGGCGACAGCAGACGGCAGCGTTCGAACCGGGAGCCAAGACCCGCACCAAACGGCACAACAGCAACTGCCTCGCAAACAGATTTATTGAGATTGAAGACAACGGTTTTTATTCAGTTCCTCTAAAACATACAGACAGTGTGTGGCAGGATGCAAGGAAAACACTCTACCAGCAAGCCAGCACCTACTCACATAGGCCCTGCCGTAATATAATTTAATTCTTTTTAATATACAGCAGCCTATATATGGTAATGCTTCTTTTTACAGTCCTCTAAGTACTCAGTATGGAATATAAAAATATGAAATCATTGGGTAATTGCCACTGTTAAAAAATATGTAAATACTAACTAAACTGAAACTGAAATAAATACTCAGAAACTACCCATCAATTCAAGCGACGACCTTGCAGTTATTGAAGGTTTAAGTTGGTTATAGCCTGCGTTTAATTGTGCACTTCCAAGGTATTTAGATAGACTTAATACTTTCTTGGAAATATTTCTGTTAGAAAGTAAGTATTGCCAAATTTCCTAGGAAATGATGTGAAATTCTAAAAGAACCAATCAGAGTCTTGCAAAGGCTGGATAAAGCCTGGACGTCTGAAACAGCAGGGCTCTCTTACGCCCGGCCTCCCACCCCCTCCCCCTGGGACTCCTTTCACTCCCTCTCCCCGGTCACACACTGGTCTCCAGCATGTCACACAGCCTCCTGCAGGATCAAATACCTCATCTGATTTAGCAGAAAGATGCGACACTGACAGAGACTTTGGGGGGATAATGACACCTCTACAGCGTAAAGGTAACCTGCCACTTCTGTAACTGAGCGCTGCCTCGGCTGATGCTGTCGGCTCACACATATGCACAAAAACCTTACACCTGTGGGCTTTGGGTAAATTTAGGCTTGCTCCAACCAGCAAAGGCTACATGCTACAAACTCCACCTCCCAGCCAATAGCGGCTGTTGCCTGACACAGTTGAGACACTGGGACACACCCCCTGACCTGGGCAGAGCGTACACATTTTATCCTGAGGTGGAGGCCCAAGTGAGGTTAATGTTAACGTGCCAACCCAGCACCACTCACGCTCAACTCACCCCCCCCACACGCACACCACCATTGGTCATGTTTCAGGGCAAAAAATGTCCAAACTAGATAGTTTCAAACCTCTAGAAACTCTCAGTGATGTAAAGCTCAGTTTGTGTACACTAATCATAAAGGCCAATGTTTTTGCATTCATCCAATAATAACTTAAGCTAAATTTATTAGTACAACTTGTTGTAGTGACAAATCACGTGACTTCATTTAATAAAATATTAATTATGAGGAGTTGTTCATACCAGAACTGTGGTAACATGAAATACCAAACACTCTGCCAATTTATTTTATATTTTGTGAAATAACTGACATGAAAAATTACCATAATTGAGTCAATTATGTAAGTAAAAAATAAAAAGTAAAAAATTGAGTTGTGTTTACAGAGCTTATCACTTCTAGAATATTTCTTCTGTTAAAAATGCTAACAATATTTTCAATGTCCAGTTATTCAAATTTTATCTTTTTAAGTCATTAAAATATTAGTTCCATCAATTATCATGATTTATATCCAAAAGATATTTCTGTGATTTTCTAACCTAGGTGTAGGCTATGATTTTTGTTCCAACCAACCTCAAATAATCACTAAAGTAACTGAAAATACACACTCAAGCACTCCCATTATTACTTTGGTCTTTAAAATGATCTTGGCTAATAAACATTTGCTTTATTTCAAAGCCCTGCTTTCAACTGGCAGGTGGTGAGCAGTTTAGGTAACAAAGTTTGATAATTCAACAACTTAGTAATTTAGATGTAATTCCACCAGCTGATCAGTCAATCACTTAATTAAAATGTGCTTATAACTTCAAAATGAACTGCATAGTGTGCACTGTGGTAAATGAATTCAGAAGAATGAAATAATCAGGGTGATTGGGACGTTTCTGAATAAAAAAGACAGCTACACAGTAAAATGTCCACAGCTAATTCAACTCTAACAGAGCCCAATGGCGTTGATTTAACCCTGAACATTTTACTGTGTAGAGGTGGATAAACTCCTTATTACATTTGTAGAGCCGCAAATTTCCATTGGAATGAAAAACGCCATGCACAAAGAGGCACAAAATCTCTAGGTTTAAATGTTTATTATTATTGCTATCATGGAGCCGCCCTATTATATTGTACTAATAGTACAGTGTACAATTTAGCGAAACTATGTCAATTACTAGCATGACAGTTCTGCTTTGCACTACACCACATGATTTTAGGTGGGAATTTCGTTTTGACGCTTTTGTGCGAGTAGAAGTCGCGACGGCCTCTGATAAAGATTGCGCGAATGACATTTGCTGCAGAACAGCGCACGCTCGTGCTGTGTAGTGTCGCCCCAAGAGGACGGCTCTCCTTTGGAAATGTCATTCTTACCCTAATATTTACATTTGGATTACATGTAAAAGCAACATAGGGCATTGGCAACACTTAGCAATCCAAAACAAACGCACAACAGATAACAGTAAATAAAAAAATAATCAGTATGACATGACAATGGAATAGGTATATTAGATCAATTGCACATTAGACTTTCATTCAAAATTATATTAATGTCTATGTTCGCATACAACTGCACGCAATACTTGATTGTTCAATTTTTAAGAAAGCTCTGATTCTGAAGATCTGACAATGCACACAGCAATTCATGACTGCAAACAAAGTAAAAATAGCCTTGAATCGCTGTGATCCCAGCAGCTCCATTATATAACCAGAGCTGGTCTGTATGACATCACGGGTAGGCGAGCAACCACTCGCCGTAGTCTACAGAGGCAATGTCCTTAATACGCCAATAATAAGATTGTACATAATAAATGACTGAAAATTCTACATTAGACATAATTTACAAAAATTAAAAAGATTTTCCATGTAACATTCTTGTAATACATTCTGTATTCTGCATAGGCACTTTTTCTAACGACTCGATAAAAAAAACAGATGGTTATGCATTTTTCCTGGTTCCTGGTTTATTAGCAACTAAACAGTGTTCTTCCACAGACGGAGCTGCTTTCCTGACAGCGCTGAAATATCGTAGCTAGCAACTAACATGTTGGAAACTACGGGAAAGTGAACAAGCAAGCCACGTACATACGAATCATGAACAACATTTTGATAACAGTAATAAGTTACTGTAGCTGCTACACTACTGTCAACTAGCGATTAAAATAAAGTACATTATTTGATGCAATTTGCAACGGTGGAGTGGCGCAGTAAGTAGCGAGCTTGCCCTACGCCAAGCTCTGCTTAGTGCGCTCCTTGTCCGGCTATATTTCCGCGAAACATCCGCTACCAGGTTCGCACTCCAGCTATCTAGCTATCCAGTTAACGTGTTGAGGTGTGACATGACAACACACCACCGTGAGAGTCGAGCAGTTCTTTTTACTTCTGACATCGGAGTTTCGGGGATTTTAAGCATTTTTGTAAAACAAAAACTAAAATAAATTACGATTGTGCTACTTTGAATCCCTTCCTAGTTCCAGCCATTTTTTCTCACTTGGCTGTCAGAGAAAAAGTGTCTGCGTAGCTGCAAGGACAGAGCAATAACAGCGGTGTAGTAAAATATGACTTACTGTACGGTGTAATGGTGTGAGAAGGCAGTGCCTTCGCTTGTTGCCAGGGCTCCTTTTTCCAGCACTGACGGTGGAACTGTCTCCCCTCCACTAGTGAGTAGAGTAGACCGACGTCTGCAGCAGTACAGCTACTAGCTCACTTGCTCAATGCCCCTCTCCCTCCCCCCGCTCTGCGTGTGTGAATGTGTAAAAGCCAAATATGGAGCACTTGGCCGCCTGTGCAATAGCTCAAAGTTCCTACTATGTGCACGAAGGGGATGAAAGCGAGGCAAGTGACTGGCAACTGTCCAAAAATCGCAGTTTAAGGCATACCCGCACTGCAACGCGTTACTAGATCGCTGAACTCAGTTTAACCTAAACTGTTTGCCATCTCAGTGTTTACTCGCGCTCGTCTCGGCTCCATTTACGCACCGACATCTTAGTAATTTTGGAAAATAACATAAACAACCCATCGCCATTCATAAATAGGGACTCTCAGTGTATGCCTTTCATAGTTGCACATTTGTCATTGATGACCAAAACAAATAAGAATCGGTCTGGGATGGTCCCTGTAACAGCGGTGATCACTGTCTTTCAACGCGTGTAGTTTCTGCCAACACAACTCTTGAACGCTCTTTAAAATGTCATTTTGTCGTTGCATTAATATAAGCCAGCCCACAATAGGGAAAATGTTTTTTTTTTTTTTTTTCATTCCGTTTCATGTTTTGTAAGGCAGTCATACTTACACTGTACACTATTATTATTGCATAACGTTTCTGTCATTGGTTTCTCCTCTGGTCTTGACAGAATACGATTATTATATATTTTTTTTTTTTAACTTTTCTTACATGTGTTGTCTATTTGGAAATGAAATAAGGCAAATGAAATCACTTGGAGATAAATAACTTTAAAACATAACAGAGCAAATGGGAATATCAGCCCAGTTCAATCCGGTTGGCTTTCTTTTTTCAGACATGAATGGCATACATATTACAGTGCAGCAATGACTGCTGCTAAAGGAGCCCAGCACCACCCATCTGTGTAGGGTAGAATTTTTGTATCAAGTTTCAAATGTTTTACTCAAAAGCCTTTGTCATACAAATGTGAGGTCTGAATGGAATGTTAGCAACGAGACAAAATGAGGATCTTGTTACAGAACAATAACTTGGATGTTATCATGCGCAAATTAATGAATGCACGTGACTACGTACGTGCTTTCAGCATTGAGCCTGGCGTTAGTAGATTGTGAATGTCGTTGTTTTCACAAGAATCTAAATTAAGGCAGTTTTGTGACTATTTTCAGCATGTCATTGTTCAAAATGTGTGAAATGAATCGTGTCTGCTGTGAAAGCTATACTTTAAAAAAAATTCAATAATAAATTCCATTTTTTCATCTTCTCCGGAGATTACGCTATCCTTGGGAAAATGCCGAGGCTGATTCCGGGATAGCATTCCGTGTGAGGGGGGGCAGAGCATGTTTATACAGACTCTAATGGGGAGAACAATAGAGGCCTAGGAACTGCCTTCTGTCACCCAAGAGCTTGAGCGGTCCTTCATTCAAGAGCCAGAAACATTGTAAACTGACTCCTAGCACAAGGCGGCCAGTATTTGAGGACACAGAAAACACACACGGACCCCACCCGTGACTGTCATTCAGTAGCTACCCCATTGTTTTGGGCTATCGTGACTGCCAAGGAGAAACCCTTTATTCACAGTGGCTTGTATTGTGCTCTGTACATTTCCCTTTTGTTAAGCTCGGTCTGTAACAGAAATTCAAATGCCTGGCCTACGAGTAAAACTGCAAAGCCCCATCCAGAGATTTAACCCATGACCACCTGTCTGGTCCTCAGTCCAGTGTATAAACCACTTCTCCATCATGCCTGACATACTGGCACATCATTCACCAGTAAATACTGACACTTTAATATAGGTAACCAGATTATGTTGACCCAGAACCCATTACTGTTTGTTTTTAATTGCATGTGCTTTTTCGGGTTGTATATGCAATTTGTTCGTTATTCCTCCATGGGGCGAACCTTAAAGTGACTTAAAGTGACCAGAGGTGTACATTCTGTATGAGAGACAGGAAGTATCTGTATCACTGAGGACAGGGGCATTAACATGTTCACCAAACCTAAGTTCCCTGCAATAATTTGCTTACGATCACTACAATGCACTGTGTGTTTGTACTGAAATCATATAGCACAAGTAAATCTGGGGTGTGGTCCTTGGCTGGTTCACAAGTACTGGTGAGTGTGGTAGAAATGGAAAACCAGAAAGTGATGTTAAGAAAGTGAAAGCAAGCAGGGTTGTGTAACAAGTGACAAGCTTCCATGGAAGTAGCAGGGTGTGGAGTACGCTATTGACATTAATGCAGTACAACATTCTTTAAACCCAGATGAAATAGCCCTGCTAGGCTCCTCCCACTTTGGATGTGATGGGTCCTAGTGCCAGGAGTCTATTTTTCAGCACTTATGTGAATAATGTCCTATTGACAGGAATATCCACAAACACATTTTGCACTCATAAGTGAGACATGATAATGGATTATGTCAGGGATACCAGTAGTACTGCTGGTTTTTATTCTTCCCCTCTAATCGGGACTGCATTAAAGCTGGGACACCAGATGAGTTAAATCTTAGGCCTTAATCAATCAATTATATATTGGGTAAAGCAGAAAACCAGCAATACTATAGATCTAAAGGGCCAGATTTGAGAATCCCAGGATTATGGTATGATTTGTTATAATAGATTAATGCATCTGGGAAGAATGGTGCAGGGTCTGTATTTTGCAACTTCCTGTGACTAATGTGGTTAAGTAAACATTAAGTAGTAGATACTATGGTCTATATCAAGGGTGTCCAATCTTCGGTGCACGTTTTTGTTTTAGCCCAGCAATACAACACCTGATTCTACTTATCAAGGTTGTGATTGAACCGTTAATTAGTTGAATCGGGTGTCTTGGGCTAAAACAAAAACCTGCCCTGCATCCTCATCGGCCCTTTTTGGATTAGACTGGACTCCCCTGGTCTATATGTGCGATTCCATTCTAAAACACTTTCGTATATTGAAGTGTTCACCACACCCCCTAGTGGGGATAGGAGATGTTGCTACAATTTGTGAAAATCGTAAGAATCGTGCCTACCTACAGCAGTACAACCCTGCTATTTTAAGGGGACACAAAGCGAACCAGTTTACTTCACATTCGGTGTTTCAGATCATGTATCACATCCATATCAATTTGTTAAAATTCGAAACAGCCTATATAAGTCCATACCTTCAATGACCTAAATAAATCGAGATGCCAGTCGCATGACTCTATGGCAGGAGGTAGACTCAGGTAGACCACACACAAAGGCAAGAGAAAGAATACAACACGTCTTTATAAAATGTCAACAGAATGGGCAATTCACTAGCATGTTTGTCACCAATAAGTTACTGTTAGAAAAAAACAGCATTCCAGAGGATCTGTTACAAAAAAGGGCCCTTTTCACCCAATAGTAAGCTAACGATTTATGGTGAAATCTTAGGTAACCCTCACAACTCAGGATGAAACAAAACTTTCAAAGGGAGATGATTACTGAACAACACATACAGTAGCATAGATTGCGTGCGTGTGTGTTTATGAAAGAGAGATCAAGATCAAGAGAGGGCGAAATAGAAGAGAGGGTGAGATAGACTAAAAGTAATAGACACAGGGGGATAAGGCTAGACAGAGAGGGGGTGGGAGAATGAAAGGACATTAAAAGGAACGGGCTCACTTGCAGAACCGCAGCCCAGTAACACCGCTTTCAGAGCCGACATCCTCCCTATTTCTGAAACTCTTTTAAGAAGAGGCGCGGGGTTGACAATAACACCTCCGTGACGCCTACTCATGAAATAAGATTTGTGATTCTTTTACAGACGCAGTTGGCATATGCAGCCTGTTAACTTGTAGTTGAAAAATCATTTTGACAGTCTCTGAACAGAATTAAAAATAGCGCATACATACGTGTATGTCAGCAGACAGATAAGCAGGCTTCTTCCATTCAGACTCCGTTGCTATTGATTATCTCCAAAGGCAGACATGCCATTATTTATTTGACTCATGCTTTTACATGAGTCATGACAGGCATCACAATGACGCTCCTTTTCAAAGAAGTATGATTTAGATAGCCAGCTGCACGCGCGAGGAGGAGCTGGAAACTCCGTCCAAGTGAGCCCAATAAAGCTGCAATTCATTCGGCGACTTCCTCTGTGACACTCGCTGCAGTTCAAGACAGGGCTTTGTATTATAGGCATTCTGATTCCGGGCTCCCGTGGACATTTCAATGTGCGTAATATATCGGGCAGTATATGCCAGGATTCCCAAAATGTGGGTAAGAACACAAGTGGTGGGTGGTGAGGGGGGTTGACATGGGACAGATGTAGTCTATGTAGTGAAAATACTGACTGCTTTGTTCCCCCCTCCGCAGACAGTCATTAAACTAAACATTGAACTAGCTAGAAGAGGTTATGTTCACTTCTATTAAATAACAGTGTATATCGTTAAATATGTAAGCAGATTCGATCACGTATCACAGGGGATGGGTCACAGTCAGAAAATATATTCACTTGTAAACGAGGTCCTGGGTTTTAAAGTTGGGGTTTCCCTGAAATATTAGAGCTTCACATCTGCAGGGCTACGCTTCAGAGCGGTGTAATGCAACTTTAGTTAAATTCAAGGAAAGGCATGTTTTCAAATGCCCTCTCCCTTTTCAGTTGCTCCATGCTCGATAACAGGCCAAATAAAATGCCCAGATTAGATGCTGCAAGTTCATAATCTTTTTATAGAGAGCGTCCAATTTAATCAACTTCCTTGCAACAGACAGATTAGCACTAATCTTGAGGGATGCTTAATGTGATTTTCAGAAAGTCGAGGTCCAATTAGCGAATAGAAATCCAACAGAACACATGAGTCAGTGAGAATTCCTCTCCACCCTCTCTGACTCCGAGACAACTGCTGAATAATACATGAGTCCAGCAAAAAACATTTATCGCACTAGTTAGGCTATACGGGGGTAGCCGATGACAGAACAAAATGATGATTCTTAAAGCATGGCAACACAAATCCAGTATTAGAACAAATAATCCAAGTGTGTTTTGAGTGAAAGTGGAGAGATAACATCACGGACAGATAGATGGATTGATATACCTGTGGAAACAATACTTATCTGGACCAAATAAAATGAAATACGCATTCTCCCAGCTGAGACGATACGAGGTTCCATTTTAAACAAATCATTAAATCAAGGTTCTAATTGTCTCCCGATATTAAAGATCCCACGATTCTCTCTGCGAAAAGAAGGGGCTAATCAGGCGCAGAAATGTATTTTGTTCACCTAGCTACCTACAATTGTCATCCCCTTAAGATGATATTCATTTAAATGAGTTCTTGTCTCTCCACCGCAGTTGATTGTTCTCAGTTGATGGTTCATTGCCCAGGTAGGCGCTAAATGTCAGTGATGGCTGAGATGAATTATATTCTCTGTCAGAGTAGCCTATTTACGGTGTGATTAAAAACAAGAAAATATATAGTTGATTATGAATACTAGGATTATAAGATCTATTAGTACTATGAGTATTGTCAATATTTAAAGTTCAGTGAAACTCTGTGAAAACTACTGTGAGGTCTGTTCTGATTACATCGCATTACATGACATTCATTTAACAAATACTTTTATCCAGAGCAACTAGCAGCATAGGAGAGGCATAAATGCATTCGCCTGATTAATCTGAGGAAGTGTCAGGCGTAGCTAATTTCCCACACCATGATAAAAACATGCATCATCACTAGGGCAGTAGTACAGAGTTAACTATGCTCACCAAGAGCCACAGTGAAAATTCTAAATACATACAGATGGCATCTATAACCAGCCATAAGAAAATGAACATAAAACCATTAAAAATAAGACCTAAAATATTAAAACATCATAACCTAAATTAATATAAAAGAGGGAATGCTGTGTGGAGGAGTGTCATTAGTACTATATTCAATAATAATAGTAATAATATTTTAGGAAATAGATGGATGGATAATAATTATGGATAATAAGTTGCTTTTTATTAAGATGATGATGATGATGATGATTATTATTATTATTATTATTATTATTATTATTATTATTATTATTATTATTATTAAAAAAGAAGAGAACAATGTGCTTACTTATAGAACCCTAGGCCACAGACAATTAACTCACTATGGTATACCACTACCATGGCACCGGCTCTGATCTCCTCTAAGGAAGGCGTGGTTCAGCCCCCTTCATGCGATGACATCCCCATTTCATTATTCCCTTTCAGACCCGGAGCCACGGAGGGGCCCTCAGAGGCAGTGCGGCTCTCAGCCACAGCCCGGAGCCACGGAGGGGCCCCTCAGAGGCAGTGCGGCCCTCAGCCACAGCCCGGAGCCACGGAGGGCCCCTCAGAGGCAGTGCGGCCCTCAGCCACAGCCCGGAGCCACGGAGGGGCCCTCAGAGGCAGTGCGGCCCTCAGCCACAGCCCGGAGCCACGGAGGGGCCCCTCAGAGGCAGTGCGGCCCTCAGCCACAGCCCGGAGCCACGGAGGGGCCCCTCAGAGGCAGTACGGCTCTCAGCCACAGCCTGGAGCCACGGAGGGGCCCCTCAGAGGCAGTGCGGCCCTCAGCCACAGCCCGGAGCTGATCCGTTAGCTTAGCTTAGCGGCGCACATTTGTGTCTGTCGCATTTCCACTCATCGAACTCTGATGAGCGGATCCTCCTGCTCACAGAACTGCCGCTTTTGCGTCACACCAGACATAATGGGGCTGCCAGGCCATAAGGGCTGTGCAAAAACAATATAAAATTATCCCACACACCAAATTATATCACAATTATATCCCGCTATTATATCGCAATTGTATCTCAAAGTATATCTCAATTATGTCTAGACGCAGAAAAATGTAGATATATACCGTAAAAATCTAGTCATTTCAAAGACATGGAATTTCTTCTGTTTTTAGGGGTCAGGTAACATAGTTTCCTTTTTCAGTTGATTGACATGAGAGAATTGCAGTACTGTATGTACAATGTTTAAAATTTTAAAAAAAGAGAGAGAATGAAATGCCCTGCGTGGAGCCCGATGAATAATGTATGAAGGTGAGCAGAGACAGGAGAGTTCTCTTTCACTGTGCGGGGGTGGAACCGGACACTCGGGTTTGTGCGGCTCTGAGAAGGGTGGGAGGTCGCGTTGGGACTCATGTTACACCCCGTCTCTGATGAGCGGACGAGCACTGGCTGGCACTGCCGTGGTGACAAAGGTGTGAGTGGATTGGAGCAGAATTTGCTCGCATGCGAACGTACCGCACAGCAGTTATTCCCTCTTTCACAAATTTTATTGTTTGCCATATATTTTACACTTGCATATTATGTATGCCTGTGATGGTCAGCAAACAGAACATTTCACTTTTGAAAATGGGAATATGAGAACACAGAATGGGAATTATTGGGAAATATTGCATATATTGTATTTGTGTGTGCAAAGAATATATCACATTAAGATTCCATGTTTTGCCATATATTGAAATATATACATATTCAGAAGGGTAGGCTCTTATGCCTAATGTGGCTATGTGTTTGTAAGTCTGTCTGCACCACAGAAAAGCACTATGAATATTCAAGGCTATAATTCTACTGACTAGAAACAAATACATTTGATGTCTTGGCACCTTTTATGTGATTATATGTATTTGAATGGAAAATAATTCTATTTTTAATTTAGTTTAAGGGCCACTTTTTCAGAGCACGTGGAATTCTGCCGGGCTGACACCCACACATTTAGAGGAGAGAAAAGCCTTTCACAATGACTGACAGAAAGCGCTGCCTCTGTCATTCTGTTGTCAGTCATCCAATGATGACTAATGAATGGCTATTGTCTAACAATTATATTTTCCTCAAGATATTATTTGTCCTGTCTCCAAAAGCTATCTGACCGTATGCAGTGAATCATTCAGTAAGCATGCTTTTTAGCCTACTTGGTTTTACACTCCAAGTCGCCTTGTATTTTGATGTTACATTTCAATGGAACAACATTAGTGCAGTGCCTTGAATCATCAACAAAGAGTAAAGTTAAAAGAGTAAGAACGTATTTTATCCGAATAGATTCATATCAGCCTATTCCCTTTTATTCAAGTGCATGCTCATTTTGGCAGCATGCCAACATAATGATCAAATGAAGCAGAGCAGTACAATGTGTTGCTGGTAGCAGATTTCAGAGAGTGAGATGTACTCTTTTTACAATCAAAAATTTATTTTTGACTGCCAATGCTGATCACAGTTCAGGCAACTTAAAAAAACTTTTTTATTTTATCAAAAATGTGGCTGGTTTGCATACTATCAGAAAAATATCTAAATGTATCAGTATGGTGGGTCAAAAGTCAAGAGAGATCAAAGGGTGTTCCCCAAGGTTACATTTTGGGGCCTGTTCTGTCTATGTAGTATTTACATCAATAATATGTTATTATTATAAATTATAAATAATTATAAATTATAATATTAATGCTGTACAAAATATTAATCTCTATGCAAATACCAAAGTTATACAGTTTGTTGCCCCATCATTACGTCACACAGTCAGTGACTTTTAAGCAGTTCAGAGTTCTCTTCATAACCATAAGCTTTAAAACATAATGTTATTTTCTAGGGCTCATTCACGGAAATTGCTGGATTTAAATATCTTCAGCTGTGATGGTAGTGTCATTGAGAGAGCATCTTATAAATATTTTGGCATTTGGTTGAATGAGAAATCAGCTTTTAGTTTTACCATTCATACAAGTTGCATTGCTGGGAAATTGGAAGTGAAACCAGGATTCTTCCTAAGTTCTGTTTTTCATTTGAATGGAGAAACTTGCACAAGTTACCTTTTAACTTGAAATGGATTATGGTGATGTTATCTATACGCATGCGGCTACAGCACGTGTTCTAGGTACAGCCTAACATGATGCTTAACTTCGTCACTACTGCCAGGTCACTCACATACCATTTCTGCAAGTATACATGAATGGGCTACAAGTAGACTTCATCACTAAGACCTGTTTTTATATGAGGCAGTCACACAGAAACTGCTCACTTACCTTTGTTAGCTGCCTCTTCCTGTAACTACAAAGCTCGTCCACATGATAGCATGCTTTTTGAAGACCCTGCCTCATAGTGAAGTTGGAAAAGCTGCATTTACTTATTATGCATTGTGGTCTTGGAACTTGGAAGCTTCTGACTAAATGACTCGACTGACTGAATTTAAAGCCGCGATTTTCAACATTGTAACTGAGGAGTGTGAATGCTTTTATTCTCTGTTTCTACTTGTTCCATTGTTTTTATGCTGTGACACTTCACTGCTGTGTACTTTTAATATTATTTATGCCTGCAATGGTAATGAGATTGTGACTGCTGCTGACTTTTGAACAGGTCCCTCTTGTAAATTAGATTTTAATCTCAGTTAAACAACCTGTAGAAATGAAAGATATATAATATCATTTTTTGAAAATTATCATAGGCACACAGTGAAACATCGGTCACCCCAGGCATTTTAATGACAATTGCTATAATTTATAATTAAGGTTTCTGAGGTGTGTGTTTTAAAATAGGGGTGATGATGACTCAGATGAACTGAGTGATTTGAAAAATTCTAACAAGTATTTTCATCTCATCATTTACACCTTTATGTTTTTTTGTTTTTTTGCAGTTTGTTAGACTTGTATACCCTACTTTAGTAAAAGCACACTTGTACATTCACTAAAGTAGGAATTCTTATGGTCATACCCATCTGTTAGCAGTCTCATGCAAACTTCAGAATGCATCTCCCTCTCTCTCTCTCTCTCTCAAGTGCCTCTGTTTTAGGTGTTCTGATTTCTGTTAAGTTTGTCTAGTTGTGGTTGAAGGCAGTATCGCGGTTTAAACAGACAGCCCGTGTGACATGGTCGGCCTCCCGTCCCCGTGTGATACATCGCGTATTCCAGGAGAGTACCTGGTAAGCGTCATTGAAGCAGAATTTACATGTTCGGAAAAACAAGTTTGCCAGCCCTTCGCCGTTCTGCGGAGCGCTGTGCGCTGAGTTGGAGCTGTTGGCGCTTCTTTTCTAGGTCAAGGGCTCTCCCTGTGGCGTGCTGCCAGTTGTATCCATGGTCTCGTTTAATCCAGGGAAATAAATCAGGCTTCCACTGAAACCCCTGCTCTGCTCCGCCAACTCCAGCTCAAACAGACACTCAGGACACAGTTCACTTCACAAACCCCCTGAGGGAGGGAGTGTGTGTGTGTGTGTGTGTGTGTGTGTGTGTGCTTGTTTGTGTGTGAATGTGTGTGTGCATGTGAGAGTGTGTGTGTGCACGTGTTTGTGTGTGTGTGTGCATGCGAGTGTGTGTGTGTGAACGTGTTTGTGTGTGTGTGCATGTGCGTGTGTACGTGTCTGTGTGCGCATACGCATGTGTGTGCAAGAGTATGTACAGTACGACTCTGTGCATGTTTTGCATTATTTTGCGGTCTAACCCTTTGAGGTTCTGCTTTTTGCTCCTGTTGCAGTGCCACTCCCCGTCGCAGGGTCTGTTTACCCGGCTCAAGGACGTGCAGAGACTAATTTGCTCATTCTGTGAATCCTCGACATGGACCCAGCCCCAGAAAAGCAGGGAGCAGAACTTTCATAAGAGCTGCTCCCAGAGGGCTGGACTGGGCAGGATTTCAGTCTCCCGTCCAGCAGCCAATGAAAGGCAGAGCTCTGAGCTCTGCAGCTTATCCCTCAGGCTAAGTGACTAAATGAAGCGTGTGTTCAGTGTGCTTTTATTTTGACTCACAAAACATGTTTAGGTACTTTCAGAGTAACAACCTGGCATGGAAGTAACATGCGCAGAAGGACCCAACTGAGATAAGAACACTATTTCTTGTTTTTTTTTTTTAATGATCCTGACAAAATAAAAGACAAAATGAACATTCTTTTGTCAGACTGAGAATCGGTTCACCTTGCTTATGTAAACGGTCCCCAAATCAAATGGAATTATTGAATTAGCGTGTCAATCACTGGGTGATTTGCTGAGAGGCTACTGATTAAACAAACTGTGGCCATAACGGTAAGGACGAATCCTAAAAGAGGATTTCCTAAATCAATTTTGGGTTGAGGTTGCAATAAGTACACTGCTTTACTGCTAACCCTACCCCCCCCCCCCCCCCAAAGCTCACCAACAAACAAATAATTTAAAAAGGGGAAGCAGATTGAATAACTGAGACTCAGCAACAACTTGGAACTACCTGTTCAGTTAGATTACAGCCCTGACCTATAGCTACCTGCACCCTGGAACTGCTGTCACTCGACTGACTGAAGGTTTAAAGACTCATACGAACTTTGACCGAGACTCCTGCTCTCCCTTCTGCAGGACGTCCGCCAACCCCACATGAAAAGGTTACTGCTCCCTCTCACATTGTGGGGACTCTGCTGTAGAGAAAGTAGGCCCACTGCTAACGCCTGCTTGCCAGAGGGGGAACCTGCTGGCAACTCCGGGTTCTGCAAGAATAGAAACCACATGGCAGGCTGACGCTAGCTTCAGAGGAAAAATCCATATTGAGAGAGAGAGAGAGAGAGAGAGAGAGAAGAAAGAGAGAGAGAGAGAAAAGAGAGAGAGAGAGAGAGATGCATTCTGAAGTTTGCATGAGACTGCTAACAGATGGGAATGGAACCATATAAGGTCTCTTCCTCTGTGGTGCGTTTTAACAATACTGGAAGTGTAGAGACAGCCTTTCCCCAGTTAACACATCACTGAGAGCTCTTCCTCTCTACTGAGCATAAGGTAGCAGGCTGGAAGAGTTCACCTCATTACCACCTGCCTCACAGTGCCCTCACTTCTCTCAAACCCAGGACTACCACGCACTCGCACTTCTGAGTCACCCCAGGCAGCTGCAAACAGAAATGGAGCCGCAGAAAATACGAGGAGGGCACAAAACCAGGCATTCATTTTGGGCTGGTGTTTTGCTGGAATGTCATCCAAAAGCACGATTCTCTGTCATTGGTCTGTACATGGAACACGAGACGAAAGACGCCCCCTGAATTTGTGAAAAGGGCCGTCAGGTTTTTTCACAATGTTTATCAGCTACTAAAGGCATGTAAACCTCCCTGGGTTATTTCACAGGTTTTCAGGCAGAAGTGTTGACGGGTATATCCACAGTAACAATGTCAAGGCGCTAACATGGATTTAACGGGAAACGGAAACCTTATGAACTATTTTTGTAAAAACAATGACGTTTTATTTTTATTTTTTTAAAGTAAGTTTTGGTTGCTGAAGGACAAGACAATGCTGCAGGCTGTAGAGTAGGGGAGCCAACCCATATACAAGCCCTCCCATCAATCCCAAATCCCCGCCCCCTCCCCACCTCATGTACCCGGCAGCATAATTCCCAGTTGTGACACTTTCAGCACTGTGATCATATTTCTTACTGCATCCCTCTCAGCCTTCCCCTGTGTGAATAAAGTGAAAATATAGAAGAGAGGGTGGACTGTTTTCTCGATGAAGAAAAAGGATGAAGAGAAGAGAGAGCTAAATGCCTTTCCCTGCTTCCTGTGTACTCAGTAGGAAGTGCGAGTGACCCCTCTTCGCCGCGCGTTAGCAGAGGAGATGAGCTCAGATGAGTTTGAGCAGCCCCTTGCCGAGACGCTGCTCTGCTATTTTTAAACGTCTGTCAGCGTGCAGCGCTATGCGCGCACGTTGTCTCACATTGTGCCGTCTGTGATCGTATCTCGTCGTGTATCATGTCACCATTTCGAGAACATTTGTAAGTGACTTTAAAACGTGTACTTATCAAAGACGGTAAGTCAGACTTTTCGCACAAA
Organism: Anguilla rostrata; assembly: GCF_018555375.3. Taxonomy (NCBI): domain Eukaryota; kingdom Metazoa; phylum Chordata; class Actinopteri; order Anguilliformes; family Anguillidae; genus Anguilla; species Anguilla rostrata. The sequence continues at coordinate 38,260,356 of NC_057940.1, read as the reverse complement.
TGTTTCAAATGGCTCCAACAGTTCTGAACTAATGGTGAATTTCAGGGGCACTGCTTCTTCAACAACAATTTGAAATACAGAGAATACACACAAACACGCACACACAGACACACACACACATGCACACACACACAAATATATAGAGAGGGCTGTGCATTACTACTATCTGTGTAATTCCCACTATAAATATGTTCTTGATATTCTGGATACATACACACTCTCTCTTTCTCTCTCTCGCACACACACACACACACACACAAACACAAATATGCAGACACGCATACACACACAAAAACAAATGAACACATGTGCATGAACCAACACATGAATATGTACACAGGCACACACACAAACACCTACACAAACACATACACATGCACGCGCACACACACACACACACACACACACACACCACTGAACTGCTATTGTCCCCTGGCTGGACTCCACTGCTGTGCAGCTGGAGACTCCCCCTCCCCCACCCGTAGCGTGTGAGGTTTTGGAGGCATGAGGCCCCAGACTCCTGGCATACAGTACATTCCTCCATCCAGACTGATGGAGTGCCACGTTTTCTCTGACCCCCCCCGCCCCCTGCCGCCCCCCCCCGCCCCCGGACCCCCCCCCCTCCTACCCTCACAGGCCATCCCACCAGCCCTGGCTGAACGCTGCTACTTAGAGCGGTGCTCAAACGGGGAGAGAAATGTTCCGGGCTCATCGCGGCGCGGCGAATCCCAGCAGACTTCATGGTTTTAGCAGGTGCTTTTTAAACGAGCGCAGCGGGCGCGCGGCAGGCTTGTTTTCCTTCCTGACAGCATAACGAGCGTCTATTTCTGGCATACTAAAAATGCAGAGGTGGAAAAACGAAGACTCAGCTCCCAGCGCCTCGGCTGAAGCACCTCACTTGCCAGCAGAAAGACATCCAGGAAAACCCCGGGCCTAACTCACGCACCGCAGGTCTCTGCGGGGCTGCGTCACAGTCAGAGCAAAGTAGCTGCCGCCTTTCATCTGCGCCATTTTCTCCAGAGTTAACCCTGCGTCTCCTGCAAAAAAACAGCCCTCCGACGCATGTTATGCGACTGTCTCTCGCGTGCTTTTTTCGGCTGAGAGTAAGTGATATATGGTGTGTGTAAGGGGGTCTGATGACTGTGTAAACAGGGTCGTCAGCAGCCTCGCTCTTCCCCGTCGGAGGAATCCGATACGCTCTCCGCCAGCATTCTTTCTCGCCTGTCCTCCTGGCGAAAGTCTGCCTGGAGTCTGTCTAGACTAACAGGTGGCCATAACGGGGGCGATGACTGGGAAAAATTGTGAAACTCTGGGAACACCACAAGCCGGGAGTCATTTTCATAAGGAATGGTATGAAAGAAACTTACTCATTCAAACACTATGACTGCAGATCTGACTTAGTTTTGTCAGAATTGACATTTATATTTTTACATCAGAGGGCTGTTCTCAAAAACTTGAAATTTAAACTTTAACTCTCCAATTACTCCAGTAGTAGTAATAATAATAATAATAATAATAATAATAATAATATTTAATTTAGAATTTCTGGTTAGCATAATACGTATTTAAATATATTATGTGTGTTGACTATATAACCAGTCTTCCTGAAGTAAAAAAACAACTATAAAGAACACAGTACAGCTCACACAGCTGCCTCACAGTGTACCCGCAGCTCCGTCACCAAGTGCTTAGCTGTGACTTTCCCCCAGTCCACTGATAGTACTACTCACTGCAGCTGACAGCACATGCTGAGGCAGCACATTCCACACTGTTACTACTTCAGATGTTTGTGGCCCAGGAGCTCTCTGATTGGTGGGTGAGGCTCTGACTCAAGGGATTGAGGCAGCCAATAAGGAACTGGCCCCGGAGAACAGGAAGACAACTGCATAGTAATCCAACGGCTTTTTATTTCCAGGTCAGACTTTTTTTTCTTTCTTTTTTTTTTAGGTAGAATGATTTTAAAGCAACTAACTTTGTTGAGATTAATCTATAATCTATAAGCTATAGCCCTTTGGAGTATTTTGAGCTTTTAGTTCAATTAAATTTAATAAATGGCCAGCCTGTCCCTAATTATTGCCCCCCTCCCTCTCTCTCGCTCTCTCTCTCTCGCACACACTCTCTCCTCATGCCTCACTACGTGCCAAAAATGTCCATCTGCCTCTCAGCTGAGGGCAGAACATACTGTCAGCGAAAGTCACTGAGCCTGCCTCCCAGCTTCTGGGAATCAAAATTATTGAAAATGAATAACACAAGTGTTATACAGTCGTGTGCTCACTGTCTGCAGTAGTCTGAATTCTCTGCACCATTCAAACAGCTGAGAGGCAAGGTCAAGCAAACATGCCTCTTAGCTCTACTGTTTCCAGCTCCTCTCTAAGACCAACTGTTTCTAACTTCATCCACTGCCAAAAAGCAAGAGATTTAAGTAAATTTAACACAGTGGCAAACTGCAGAAGATGCATGTTACACCGTTCGTTGTTTCTCTGTCACTGAAAGTGTTACAACAGTTCAAATGACATAATTCAGGCAGGTCTGCACATCTGAGTGAATAGATGTTGTTCTCAGCTTGGTATTCTGATTAGCAATATCCTCCTGTTTTTTTTTCAAACCTGTCTTTAAGTTGCTGTTTTTCCTCAGGTTTTGGCATTGAGTTTGTAATTCATTGTCTTTGTTCTACTAATACAAACAATAATTGCATGTGCTTACTTCAGGGCTGGGCGGTTCCTGTCCCCATGGACCAAAGGGAGTGTTATTTTTTTCCTGCTTCAACCCATAATTGTTTCATTAAATTCATTATTTCAGTGGGAGGTTAAGTCATCTTTTACAATCAGTGTAAATCCATCTCATCAGCCGAAAGTTAACTTTAAATCCTGCGGGACATTAAAAGAACATCCCACCCTGACTTACACTCAACCAAACCGCGGCACGTAGCTGAGATGGTGACTCAGTGAGTTTCAGCTGTTTCAGTTTGGCTGAATTTCTCAAGGGGAGACCACAGTTGTGCGTTTTGTTTCAAATGTACACTTTTTGCCAGGGTTACTGTTACTGTTACAACAACCTCTGTGATTCCTTGCAAATGCATGAACAATGAACCATGTAAGAAGCAGTGTAATAACTATTTACTCATGGTTAACCTCCCGATTAATGGACTGAGATGTTAAACTCCAACATTTCTCTTTGAGTTGAAAAGTCACGGCAAAACATGTTAATTTGCTTGATCCTGGAAGACTCCAAGCTCCCGTGTACAATCGCACATATTTCATAATGCTTGCAAGCGTGGGACATTAAATATTGACAGATCTGTTAATGAAGGACTTCACAGCTAAGTGCAATCATACGTATTTTGTAATAAGCTGGTTCACACCCACAAGTGGTTTGTTAGATTGCTTTGTGACCGCGTGCGCCAGGGGTTCCCATCCTGATGAGAGCTGATTTATTAATAGCTTGCGGCTGCAGACTAAACTGTCACTGGTTCTATCCATCTAATAGAGAGGCCCGGGCCTTCTGTCTACAGCAGTAGCAGCAAGCGTTTATTGATATTGATTTCAACCATAACCATGGGCACTCCACAAAGCTTTTTTATTTATTGATAAGTCCGACAACAGGGATGAGGGAAACAGTTTACAGCTGAGTGGATAAGACTGATGAAATGGAAAAATGAAAATATCTCACTGAGTAATTAGGCTGTGTTTGGACATGGGGGTAGGGGCCAGCCTTTCTGTATGTGACTCACGTTCTGATTCACGTTATGGGATGCATGATCTCACCGTCTCAGAGAGCATCTGTCTACGTGCATCTATAGCCAATTTAGACTATTTCATGTGTCTGTTTGCTTGTTCAGACCACTTTTTAATTAGATGCAATATGTATCGCATTTAATATTGATGACTTATAGGTAGCCCCCTTATATATTGAACAGGGCATTACGTCACCAGCTGCCCTCTGCACAAAGGTACACCAATGGCCTAGGATCCTGGTCATGTGACAGTACTGCCACTGGCTCAGCTCAGTAAGTACAGACAGCTACTCAAACTGTTAATTTTTGACCATGATCAATCATGTTGACCACAGTGCACACCTCCACTTTTTATAACCTGAGGAAAGGCATACCGAGGGTCCCCATATGAATTAAGACAAAAATGCCACTGCACTTGAGCACTTGAGATTTTTTATTGAGCACATTTTTTATTTCCACCTAAGACGCTAATTAAGGGCTCCGTTTGAGAAAGTTATTTGACTAAATCAATGCGTGTGATGACAAACGCACAGTACCCTGAATTTCACTGTGTCGAGAGAACAAAAGAGAACCTGCCGGGACTGCGGTGCTCCAGGAACGCAGGTGTTTGGCGTTCATCAGAAAGCGTGAACCCCGCCGACCCCTTTAACCAATACCACATTACATCACCTGTCGCGGTCTTCCCCTGTGGTTAGGCGCGGCTAACGTTGTTGCTGCAGCTGCGTTTTGACGTCTGTAGACCTCAGCGACAGGAAAAGTGCAGGAGCGGAGATTAGCAGCAGATAATGAGCGGACCGCACGTACCTGCCCGCCGCTGTGTCCTCATTCAGCTTCACGGTAAAAGCACCGATAAGGTTGTGGCAAAACCGGAAGGTGCCAGACTCATTCCGAACGCATGCGTACAATAGCAGGAACTGCTCCGTGCATGGATCCTTGTTCGTTCTTTTTTGTGTTGTGTTGCGTCTCGATTGAACTGCGTAAGCGTTTCCACGTCCCCTCAGTAATGACTAACTGTCCAGTCCCACAGTAGTGGTGTCGACCGGTGAACCGAACTAATCACAAAGTTCAACCTCACTGAGAAGCAAGGAAATTTCATCTGAAGAGTGACAACGATGTCTGGTGTCTAATAAAGATTCCCGCATAGGCCTACTGGAACAACTGGAGAAATAGAGATTGATACGAGAGTTGGTCGTTGGTCTCCTGACCAGTCGAGTCCATGTTACCAATACACATCAATACGGCAAGCTTCCAAGGGTTCCAAGCTTACTGCCTGAAGTATAAAACAACTGGCTTCACAGAGTGATGTATGAAGTAGTTAATCTGTGGATGGAAAAAAACAGTAGTGGGGAATCCATGTAATCAGATGCTCATATGACCCAGTGCCTCAGTGAGAAATTTAACAAAGCACTGAGGGGTATCCTAAGCTATTCTATCTCCAAGATAATAGATCAGTAAGAATTCCCACTGGCTTTCTGCCTGAGCATTGCAGTTATAACGCCATAACTGCCTTGAGAATATTTATATTCCTTCAGCAGTCCAAATCAAAAGCTTTCTCACCTCCATGGAAAGCACAAGCGGCCTACTTTTTGAATGATGTGTGCAATAAGTGGCATGTGCATGGGTGACATCACAATAAATCAAATGTTTAATATGCCTTTGAGCAACAGATTCATTTTTATCGGAATCATTACTGGTTTTTGCACAAATATCAAAAAAGGCAAGACAGTTCAGTTTTACAAATTATTGTTTGGCAGCTCAATCAGTTAAGATGACTTTACCCTGCCATCGCACGTCTGAATGCGAAAGTCAATGGAAACCATGGGGAGGATCGTTTAATGTCGGCATGGTTTCCGTCCGTTACTACTGTATTAGTTCTTCAAAGTTTTTGAACTAGTTTCATTCCGACTACCATTTGTTGTCAGTGAGAGAGCTGCCTCTCTCCAATCAGTTCAAGGTCTCCTAAAGTGCTGTGCTACTTGTGCAATGTAAAGAGGTCGCTCCCGTGCTCCTTTCACAGGTTTGAGTAGTGGAGCGGTGATTCGAGAGCCACTCTTGGTGATTACAATTTGGAGAGAATTTTGTTGTTGTTTAAATTGTCACTAGTTGAAGTGCATTAAAGAGTGCAGTTGTACTTCTATAGTGCTCAGGTCTAAAAGAGAAAAATACCCTTAAAAAGCAGTCATTGAAATTCAGCCATCAGAGTCATAATAATAGTGAGATGGTGGTGATTGCTAATGTACACAGATTTATGGAGGATATTTGGGGAATCATTAAAATGTTGGACGATGCCCGTTTGGCCAGATCGAGTGAAGTGGTCGATATATGATTTGTGCCTGGTGCATAAAACCAAGCATTAGCCCTGAGTTTCATTTTCTAATATTTATTGACTTATGTAAGACAACATTATACATAAAAGCCAAAATAAAGACCATTATGTATATAAAATGTATTTATTTTGTGGCCTTGAAGTTCGAACATTTAAGATTCCGTCATAAATAGTGCCACACAGCCCAGAACATTCTTTATGCTTTCTAATGGTTGCAGAACTTCCTCTATTTCTGTGACCTCGCAGTCATCATGAGTGACCCCCAGCAAACAGAAAGGGCGGGGACTGGCAGCTCTCCGAAATGTTGTTCGGAGCAACAGAGTCCTGGGTCAAGCAAACGAAAGAGCACAAATATTTCTCTGCTGTTCAAACATTGACACTGAACGATAGGGCCAGCTGCACACCTTAAGCGACAGCCAATCAATGCAAAGCTCAATGAAGTACCACTTCCTGTCAAGGTTCAGCACTGCCTGCCAGCTCTCTTCCCTAGAAGCACTCAATCAAATTCAGGCAAGTCTCCAGGTCTTTTTTCTACCTCCGATGGAAAAAGTCATGCACCATATTCAATGCAGTCGAAAACAGAAATTCCCCCAATGTTTTCCATGTAATGAAACCAATTATTGCCACTTTCAGATGTATGATGTGACATATTGAACTTTGAATTTACATTTGCAAGTGGGAACACTTTGTGTATTTCACATTTAACTTGAACTGTCACATATAACTATAATAATTATAACTATAATTCCCCGCATTCTGAGATGCAGGAAGTACATTCCACAGTATATTGAACATACATCGGCTTCCCTCCAGCTTCTTTAAATAGGCAATTAAAATTCCTTTTACTGAGGTAGTAAAAGTTTGCGGGAGTACCTCAACAATATTTTCTTTGTAATCTCTATAAAAGGCTATAAAAATGATCATGTTTTGCTTAGAATATTTTTTCATTAGCATTTCTGATTGCCTGGCACAGGTCTATTTTGTGAGGTAAATTCACCACTGTAATAATTTCTCAGAAAATCCCTGGCCGGCCGTACTGAAAGAGCTTGTAAGGCTGGTCTATTTGACCGCGTGTCCAGTGTCCTCTGCAGATATTATACACCACCTGTTTTGATGCCCTGTAATACTTGTTGCTAGGGCAAACGGGCAAGGGCAGCGGTCAGCCCACCTATCAAGCCTCAGCGTTTCCCATTGGCAGGACGAGGCGCGGTCCGCTGGGACGAGCGCAGCCAGGGGAGGCATCAGCGTGAGGAGCAGGGGAGGATGGGTACGTGACCTCACCGGCCCGGCACGCCACGGCGGGCTGACAGAAACAGATGCACCGCATAATCCGGCTTCATCACATCGCGTCCGCCAACGCAGACGCAGATGGGCAGAAGGCCGTCGCGTCCGGGGGAGGGGTCGGGGCTGAGAGACGAGCGTGACGGCCCGCCTCCGGGAACGAAGACGCATTCCGCTGGCGTCTCTGCGCACGCTTCCGTGCGGGAACACGAGAGTGAGACACGCGTGAGAGACTGCGCACTCGTGCGCGAGCGTACACTCGACTGGCGTGATTTCACGCTTGTGCACACGCACACGCGCGATGTGTTCGCGTACGCTTACGGGCGTACTGTGTGTGTGCGCAAGTGCTTGTGTAAGCACGTACGTGCACATGTGCACATGTGCGTAGAAGCCATTCAGACAAATTTTGCGAAGGATCCGTGGAAACGTGCTGTTTAGAAGAGTTTCCTCACTGTGTCCTCAGATAACCCGTGCTTGTTTATTTATTTATAAACACAGTTTTCGGTACTGGGAATTTCCCCTGAACTGAATGACCTCCAGGGACACCACAGCACAGAGGGACATTTTTTCAAATAAGAACTTTGTTCTTAACTGACCTGCCTTGTAAAATTAAGGTTTAAAAACTAAGAAATAAATAAAAATGAAAACAAAGAAGCAGAGAGAGAGGTGGGAAAAACAATCAGACTTTGACATGGAGGAATATTAAACAGGACTTTTCTCTTTCAGCTGGCAAGAACATGATCATCTTGCATTAATTCATGTATAAAACTGAATGCGCAGTATATGAATTAACATATTTCTTTCCTCATTTCTTATTTAATGGACAGTACAAAGTAATATAAATATCACTAACATCAGCTAGTTGTTTTTATGTTTATAGGGCATTGTTCCCTTGACCACATTACTTTATTAGATCATTTAAAAAATGTCCCCCATAAACTGCATTCATTGCTAACTACAGTATAGAAAAAATGTCCAGCAAGACTGGATAATTGACTACATTATTTGGCTAAAACGGAACATTGGTCTCTCCTGCAGGCCCTGGCTCAATACTCTGGAAGGCTGTAAAAGTAGTCGCTGGGTGGCTCATCCTCGTCAGGCTCTGTTCCAGTCTGCAGGCAGGCCCCACGGTCTGGTATACCACCTGGGCCCTGCCAGGGCTGGCTGTGGGTGGCAGCATTTAATGCATAACTGGCTGCAGCGTGATACATGGGCAGAGGGGCTCAGTCACCAAGCCCGCCGCTGATCAATCAGGTGCCCACGGTCTGCTTTCTGACAATGCACATGCGTCTTCCTCCCAACTCCAGGCCTACAGTATGAAAACAAACCATCTAATGCTTGTAGGAGTGACTGTCTGAGGCCTCTTGAACTAATAGAGGTTGTGGTGTAATATAAGTGGCTTACGAATACAATCAGGAATCCCAAACTGAGAAATTGTGGGAAATCATGTCTTCAGCTTATAAAACAGATGCTATTTTCATCAGCCCCGTTTCTCTCAGCCACACATGTATTAGTTGATCACTGGCGCCCACTACTGGACACCAGTAAGAATTGGCCCAGTATCCTGATACTGTCCTGCAGGCATTGACAGCAGTACTGAATTTACGTTTACATTTCATTTCTGGAATGTAGCAGATGTTCTTCTTCAGCGCAACTGAAACATTATTGCATACAATGCAGTACAGCTGGAGCAATTCAACCTGAAGTAATTCACATTAAATACGATGATCCAGAGTACATCGACAGTCACACAGCCAGCAATTTTACCTTTGGGTTACAAGCCCAGTTCCCAGCAAACAGTATACACTGCTGCTCCGTTAAAAAAGAGCAAAGCTATATCCCACTAATATAACAAACAATACAGGGGTAGTGGTGTTTAATTTGTACACCATTGGTCTTTCATTTGTTTATATATACTGCATTATCATTATCATAAAAGGTGATTGACAATTAGTTCCAACAGTTAAAATAGTGTGCTTTTACTCTTGTAAAATGTGGACAAGTATACATACTGATTTTTGTTGGGAAAGGTGGCATCAAGCGATTTGCATATGCTCAACATGATGATGTCACTGGCAACTTAACTGATCACTGGAACCAGGGAATAGTTGATTTCTTTTTTTAAAGGCAGTCAAACTGCATAGCAGGTTGTGTGCTAACTACAGCTGTTCATATTACTCTTAATATTTAAAACAGCAAATTTTCAAGCATAGGTTATTCCCTGAAAATTGGTTCAGTTAACTTGTCCTTGATTTCACAATTCTGGGACTGAACTGACATTCAATGGTGGTTGAAAAGCCGGCTGACATTTTTGGCTTTCTGTTGTTTTTCCCTATTTTGTCAACTAATAAAAGAGCTGTAATATGAGTGTCAAAATGTGACACACATTGTGAGTTTTAATAGCAATAGTAGACTCCTGATTCCTGAAATAAGATTGCCATAATATTACTCATTAATCTTTTAGAAGTAGGTCTTTTTGGGCTTTTAAAGTATTAACAATAACTGTGAATAGACTATCTCAATTAAGTAAATTCACAGAAACGAAAACCAAGCTATTGAATGTCGAAAGAGGTTGATTTACGAGAGCACGTTGAATTATTTTCTCATGAATTTTAAAACCGATGCATAAATGCACTGACAAACTCAATATTTTAAAAACATACATTCAATACATTCACAAAGACATACATACTGTACATACATTCACATGCTGAAAGGCTGAAAATTCAGTTTATTCATAAATATTTCATTGCTGTAACAATGTGTAAATACTGCTGAAATGTCACTGAAACATCGTGAGATCGGGGCGTGAGTCAGACAGGCGATCGTTCAGTACTGTGCAACTCGGCCAGTTCGGGTTCACAGCTGCAATAAGTAGCTTGAGTAACGATGTACAGCCGTGAGCCTGGGACACCGCAGAAACGACAGGCATTCCACTGCTCGAACAAACCGGCCAGACAGGCAAGCCTCAGAAAAGCATCTAGAAAAATACCTCTCTTTTTCACAAAGATAAAATCATCTTTCTCAGTGAAATTACACGTAGCCTACTCCGCGGTTAATGCGAACCTCCGGTTACGTCAGAAACGAGTCCTCAGCCGAATTCCCAGCAGCCTTTGCAGTGAAGTTTATGCAAACCGAAAGATCTTCAGCACTTATATTGCCCTTTAAAGCAAACTATTGGATCAAAACATAAATGCGTCGTCCCCAAATGGCTTCACTTTTCAAAAAGGAAAATTGAGCAATGGTCTAAAAAAAAATAGGAATTTCTCCAGCGTTCTTTTAAAACGTACTGCATTTATCTTTACTTTCAGCTATAATTTTCACCTGAACGGGCGCTTAAGCAAAGAAACATCTAGGCATAGCCCTCATACATGCCTACAGCTGGTCATCCGAAATGACTGTTAACCCTAACAGGCCATAAATAAAACAATGCGACATGACCGTGCAGCTACAGATGTGGAGGACACCGCGATGGGCAATGAGTCATCTAGGAGTTCCCCGGGCATTCTGGGAATCCCCCCCAGGTTCCCAAGGCCGAGGCCCCACTGCATCCCGGGCCGGTCACCTCGTGCCGACGCGCTTGACCACGATGGTGCCGGCCACCACGTCGTAAACCGTCCGGTTGTGCTGGAAGAAGAGCAGCGTGATGAAGGCGGGGAACAGGAAGGGGATGGAGAAGTTCTTGATCAAGGCTCTCACCGTGGACCTGCGGTCAGGAAAACAGGAAAGGGGGCCACGGTGATCTGGGGCAGCTGATTGGACGGCTCCGGTAAACTCAAGACACACAGGTATGGAGTCTGTTACACATGTTAAGCCTCACACACAATCCTGGCCCATCCCAGGCTACTTACTGAAGCAACCTTGGGTCAGCTCCAAGTGCATGCGGTCAGTCTAATGAGGTTTACCACAGACTATCTGATTAATCCTTCACTGTCTTTGTCAAGGATGCTACATTCCGGGGGGATTTCATGAGGAGCTAATGGGCTAACATCTGCAAATACATTTAGAAATATGTCACAGAATCAGATTTCATCCAGTTGAATACATTTCCAAAAGTTACTCAGCTAATTCCTTAATTCACCACCCTGCCCCCCCACCCTGGACGGAGTGTAGCACAGTGGGTAAGGAACTAGACTTATAACCGAAAGGTCGCAGGTTCGATTCCCGGGTAGGACACTGCCGTTGTACCCTTGAGCAAGGTACTTAACCGAAATTGCTTCAGTATATATCCAGCTGTATAAATGGATACAATGTAAAAATGCTATGTAAAAAAAAGTTGTGTAAGTCGCTCTGGATAAGAGCGTCTGCTAAATGCCTGTAATGTAATGTAATGCCCCCAAAAGGACATCCCTGTAATCCAAATTTAAGCAAATTTAATTAGTTTCATAATGAACTAAGCTATAATTATCTACACACAGAGACTTAATGTGAACCCTGAGCAAGAAACCAGCCCTGCGTGTTTCCAGCACAGGGAAACCGAGCAATTCACATCATAACAAGGCTGAGTACATCTATTTCCCCTCTATTTTAAAGTGCAGGTAAGACACTGTTAAACATACCACGATCTGAACAAACTAAATATTATTTAGTGGCATACTACACCTTTTGACCTCTACTGCGAAAAACTACTGTTTTTACTGCTATTATATTGTTTTCTATATCTTCTCAATTTTATCGTCAATTTTTATTTTTATGGTAGGCATTAAGTCATTTATTTATTCATGCAATAGGTACGTTTGTAAACCTGGTCTAATACAGGACTACAAAGTTACTTTAGGTCATCCCTGTAATCCTAGATTACAAGATAAACACTTTCCCTGGGGTTCATTGCTTCATTTGCGGACAGTTCAGAGAAAGTGAACAAGTTTCCAGCTTCAAACTCCTGATGCCCGCACTCACGCAGAGAGGGACACGCTGGACGCGGGCACCACCCGAACCCGGCTGGACTGCACCGGGACGGAGGTGTCACACGAGACCACCTGCAGGCCCAGGAGGAACTTCCCAGGGGTGGCTCCGTCAACTCCAGAGATGCAGGCGATCTTTAAGGAAGAGGGGGGAAAACACGGTAAATCCTGTCAATTGCTAAGGTAAGGTCTCTTCACCTTTCTCGCAACGTTCAGTTCTGCACTTCCCATTCTAGTCACCCCCTCTCTCTCTCTTTTTAGTCAGGTCTTGGTATTTGCTGTTAATGTGCCAGTCCCACTTTGATTGCTGTTATTGGTCAGGTGGTGATATAACGCATTTAGAAATTAAACAGAAACAAGTTTGCCTACAAAGTGACGCCCTGTCTATTTCTTGATTATATATTTTGTAAAAATGTTCAGCTGGTCTATAATCACACTCACGCACTCTACATTTCAGCTGTTAACGAGGCTGTGATTAAAATGTATTAATGCAATTATGTTTTACAAAGCTAAGTGATTTGGCATCTTAGTCTTTTGAGAGGCCCTGGCTCCTTAAATATTGTATCATAAAGCCACTCTCAGACTGTTGAGGAATCATGGGATGGTAAACAGAGAGATCCCTTTCCATTGTGATTTTAAAAAAGAGCCATTCAAATTAGCCTCTGCACCACAGAGGGTCACAAAAACATCCCTAACAGCTTTAGCTCACATCTACAAAGATTAAAACACAAATGAGAGATGAAAGTATGAACTAGGAGCTTCATTCTTTGCAAAAGAATGAACTGCGGGATCATGGGTGGTGTAGTCCGCTACGGTCCTCTGAGATGCTCTCGCGCAATAGCAGTTCCTCCAGTCCATCAGACAGCTGAGATGTGCTGGTGCCAGCTACACAGTCCTCTGGAAAAGGACCTGCTTGGTGCGGCTAGCGGACTGGAGAGCGCTAACATGCACTCTCCTGAATGCATGGGAGGACGCCGCAGCATCGGAACAGTTAGCCTACTATTACTAATGGACTTGCCGAAATGGTGGAAAGAACAGAATAGATAAATAAATGAGCTGTTAAAGAAAATTATAGAATGAACTGCCAGGCTCACCTCGTAGAAGCACACCAGCACCCTGTATATGAGAGCGACCATCATTATCTTCTGCAGGTCCTCCAACGAAGTGTCTTCAACAACCTCTCCCACGATATAATGCATAGCAAACTTTGAAAAATCCCTATGAGCAAAACAACATTAGACATATCAAATGAGAAATTCCTTTTACAGTATGCTTGGAAGTTTCATGTCCCACTATGCCATTCAACAAATGATTTAAATGATTTTAAGACCTGGGCGCCATATAATTTCCTGGCTAATGCCGAATGAAGAGTTATGAACAGTTATGCTAAAAAAAATAATGTGACAAAAATAATAGCAAGTCATTTGAGGATATAATATAATATAATATAATATAATGGTTACAAAACATGGTTACAACAAACACTAATTGTTTACTTCTTGTCGTAAAGTTTTAATTTAGTATATTCATATGACAGTTAACTGGTGAACTTTTCAGTGCATATTGTTGCTGATAAATGTTAGAAAGTAATGTGAAAATTTAAATAAACCTGATTTGGTGGGTTTATCAGAAGAGAAAACACCTAACCTACATAAACACACAACTCCTTTCCAGAACAGAGCCTTGCCATGTACCTCACACTCATTTTGAGTCTTAATATTGGTAACATGCAGTAATGACAAACTTTCGTTGAGAATGTCCAAGTCTTTTAACTCACTTCGCACCACTTAGCTGCATGATGCCCAGGACAATGGTTGCCTTCACACAGAAGAGGATGATGAAGTCCACCGTTTCAGCTAAGAACCGGCGCAGAGGAGAGGGGATGGCATATTCCTGACCTGGAAAGTGCAAGCCAAATGCCCAGCATCCATAAACAGTTTAAGCAGCAGTTTAAGGATAAGTCTTTCTTTGTGTGTGTGTGTGTGCAAGCACATACGTGCATGCATTTGTGTGTGCTTGTTTGTGCGTGTGTGTATAATATAGATGTCACATTTCATGTTTAAAAAACTACAACCAGGTCCCATCAAATAGGAATGGACAAATACAAAGCAAAGATACCACAAAAACTAGGTCAAACTTCTGACTGAAATATATCTGTATGTGGACATTTTTATGTGACAGTATCTGCATGTTGCCATTTCAGTACAAGAGTGTTTCAGAGTGCGAATGCTTGTTTATATAAAGGTACATCCTTTGATGCTGTTATTTTGATACAGTGTGCAATGGAATGAGTGGGGTGTGAACTGCCCCTCCAGACCACCCCTAAGGGAACATAACAAATCTGACTTTGCAATGCCCATTCAGGTCATTCCTCCATATAAATAAACTTCCCATTTGAGAAAATACCCCTGAGGGTAGGCTGCCGCAGCCCCATACTATGAGTCAGTTAGACGTCCTCTGATTACAGATTCCGACTCGCTATGAAATGAGCTTTATTAATGCTCTATAAATTTCCCCCACCTACAGTATGTAATGTATTACTCCATTACATCGCATACCATCTCCAGCAAAACTGGCAAGTGGGTACGGATCTTATGATGTTTGTTTATTAAAATGCAGGACCAATGTAATCTGTAAGTGGCTGTAAATCAGAAAAGGCTTCTGCTTTTTTCAAAAGCTCATCTCTGGAGAATTGCTGGTTCTGAGCCACTGGATGAGCTTTGGTAATTCACCAATGATTTTAGCATTTATGTTAATGTACATGCCTTGTCATCATCGGATGCTACAAATAAAGAAATATCCAAAAGAAGAACAAGACCTGAAAACATAAACTTTGGTCTACATGCGAAGAAAACTGCTGAATATTTCAGAACGATAAAACTAATTTAAGGCATAGGCCTAATCTAGCGTTCACCATACATCGAAAAAATGTGTGAGTGGTAGAAAAATCTTCCATCAGTCACTTTATTAGCGCATATGCCCATTGCAGAGGTTGTTCAGAAAAGGGGTTTCAATTACGGCATCTGTCCACCCTGCGCAAGGTTGTGCAGCGCTTAATCCTCCTCAACCTAGATCGAGAGAATCACACCTCGTCTCCACAGTTACACCATTACTGGCGGGGAGGCGGGGGTTTTACATCGTGGAAGCCCAAAACGGCTTGTTAAACAGCAACATTAAAGAAATATGTCAATATTCCAAGTTACCTCGTTGGTGTACATTCCCATTTTGCGTTATTTGCACGGGCCTGGCGGTGTTGGTCACTGAAGCACCAGCTGTCACCTGCTCCGTCCGAGCATCAGCGGCGAATGCGGGGGAAAACGAATGGGGAGAGGCAAAAATAAACGGATTATTATGCCAATTGCTGGCATCTGAATGGGCATGGCCGGGTGGCCACAGAGTCGCTGCCGGCGTTGAATTCACTGTATGTGGAAAATAACACGGAGGGAACGGTGGAGCAGAAATCGCCGTCCAGATCTGCCAGTTGACATATCCGCAATAGTACTGCCACATCCATTCCTGCAACTTTCGACAGTATTCCGTTGTTGTCACGTTTTCATCTGTAGGTCGATCTTGTTGGGATTCCGAGGTGTGCTGATTGTCTCCAGTAATGTTACTTGTTGCCATGTTACCTTCACCGTAATATCTCACCTTGTTGACGTAGCAAAAACGGTTCTCTTTAACGGATAAACCTTATCCTGACACAACCATGCTGAACGGTTTTCGAAACATCGGACATTCAGAGACCTAACCAATGTGGAAAAACCATACAAACATGTTCTATTTCATAATACCAAATGTTACCCCATAACAATCATACATTCCAATCATGTTTAAATGCGTTATAATTGATTAAGGTCACCGTATTTTATTGTACAATGTTTGTTTAAAATCGTAATAATAATACCCCTTCACTTCAGAGATAATGGTATGGACCAAACGTAAAGCCTCCTTAAAGGTCAGCAATATCCAAAGAACGTTCTATGGCAACGGGAGCTTTTGTTCGTAAATGGATTTAGTTAGCAACGGGATTTATCCCTCAAGCGTTGATTCTGACCTAGAGCGGTTGCATGCACTTGCGTGCCAAACAGCTCTCTTCAGTTGTCATTGTCTAAAATGCATAAGCTACTTTTATGGGCAGTAACTGTACAGTCTGTCGGAAATTTGGGATACATAGTAGCCGGTAAGAATGAATAAGTAGGTGGGTCCTGCGCATTGCTCTTTGGTAACAATGCAGCATGGTCACTCCCTGTGCTAGGTAAACCCTCTTGGGTTCCCAACACAGATCCGTATCTGAAACGGAACCAACTTCTGACATCTGAATGACAGCCTGTATTCTAGCGATGTAAAGAGTCGGGGAGAATGTTATCACGTTACCATGTGAAGGAGATTAACTAACCCACACTCAGATTTGTACGGAGAAAATTCATAATGTAGGCTACATTGCGCACAATGCAGCATGGCGTATCCATGCACAAGTTAGTAGGCTACCTAGTTGCAATTTATTGCTCCCTACTATACAATTTATACTTATATTACTATTACTACTGTACACTGAGGCAAATTGTACCAACAGCAATGAAGTTGAATGGGCATTTTAAATGGAACATAAAATAAGCTATTATTTTCAGGCATTAATGCAAATCATGACATGAGATTACAGCCTTGAATTAGTGTTCTGTAATTACTGAGTACTTTGAGGACAACAGTGCTGAAAAGTAAGTTAAGTGAAAAGTGCATCATTCCTCGTTTACCTGTAGAAAATAAAACACATAACGTCATCACAATTAACGTAAACAATGAACATAGCTATAGTTTTAATTTACAGCTAGTCTGTGGGCTAACGACAGTCAATGCACACACAGGCGTTTTCGCTTGTATGAGACCCAGACGAAACGTTTACAGGCCAAACATCCAAACATCGGTCAAAGAAACATCAGTAAACGCTTCTGGAACTGGAGAGTGCAATTTCTTTCTCTTTTTTTTTTTTTTTTGGCTTGAACAGCATGGGTAGCAATATAGCTACTCTGTACTCTAGTAACAGATAAACTAACGTTAGAAGAAAACCCCTAAAGATAACGTTCAGCATAACTATAACAGTGAGCTAAATACATCAGCTAACTGTCATAGCTAACATTGTCTTGCTAGATAGTTTGGGGGCGATAACAACATAAATAGAACAAGCAAGATAATTAGGCCTACCTGTCCAGCAAAAAAACTGCAAGCTCAGCATCACTTTTGAAGCACTTCAAGTCAATTAGCTCTAGCTGAAAAGCCAGACCGATGTTCTCATTTCATTGGTCTATCTATTGTGTTCAATTTCCTTTATTTGGTTATTCAATTGTTTTCTAATTAGGTAGCAGTTTCTTGTAACAAGATGCGTTCGTTGGTAGGCCTGCCTTTGTCGAGGGTTAATGCCTGATATCAGCTGTATAATATGCAAGGAAAACTATGTAAAAAGTTTAAGTCGCGGGAAAGTTAACTGAGAATATGAGACTGGGGCCAACGAAGAGACCGTTTTTTTTTTGTTGTTGTTGTTGTTTTGTTTTGTTTTTTTGCCTTTAAATTTATCGATATCTGTGGGTATATGAAGGAAATTTAACCAAACACAAACAAAAGTGTTCTTAATAAACTTTCATGCTGCACCGTTAAGAAAAATTAAATTAGAAAAAGTATAAATAAAAGCATTTCTAAGAATTCCCCACAGCATTTTTAAGAATTCACCACAAGACGGCAGCAAACTCCTTCTTTTTGCAAATGCTGTTAAATCTGACCGTTTGCATGCATGTTTTTGTAGTTCCAGCCAAAATAAAACATGGTGCACGTAGTGTTTACGAAGGCTGCCAATTTAACATAATATAGCCAATGTGATTTGTTTCAAAATTGTAAAAATTGTTTTTTATTACAATTTTAATAATTCACATGGAAATTCTCATGGGAAACAAACCCCTGAGACCCAACTTGGTTGAGGCATGTAGAGCATAAATATTCTAAATAAAGTTGTCATTAAAATGATGTACAAATTTATAAAATGTGAAAAACAGATATTATTAGGGGTGTTTGCAATATCTTTTACCACACTAAGGCTGGAATTGAATCAACCTTAAATTTTGTCCTTAACATTAACATTTGTCCTAAAACTAACTCACCAATCTGTTTTTGTGAAGAAAAGGTGTATTCTTGCATTTATCTGTTTGTCCAGTATTGACTGAATGTATGCTTAGCTGTCTGTAGTCTGCTTGTTCAGGTAGATATCTGTGCTGGAGCATTTAAGTACATGACCTCATATGGGGTAACAAATCATATTCCAGGATCCTAACTAATCCACATACCTTCCCATGCAATTGACAATTCGAATAGTGAAACATGTATTTGAAAAAGGCATTATCGTCTTTTTTTAAATAATAATCTACAAGATTCAGATTAGGGATTGTGAGATTTGCTTTAAGAAATATTTGGTGAATAATTTTTTTTTCCATTTTACTCTTGATGTCAAACCTTTCTCTGGCAATTTAGATTTTTTGATACATGTAATACATCTTACGGTGTTCTGTCACCCACATGGTAATGAAGTGTCATGATATAGGAAGCAAGTTGTTACATGATGTTATTTATTTATTTTATTTATTTTATTTATTTTATTTATTTTATTTATTTTATTTATTTTATTTATTTATTTATTTTTTTGGTGGGGGCAGGGGTGTTCTTATGACAGCATAGGCTGATTTCTCTGGCCTGTTCATATTAGCTTTAAATCTCAAGATTCAGTCCGGCTTCATCAAGGGCCAAGGCTCCATCAAGTATTAGGTCAATTAAGTTCTCTGACATCATCAACACAAAATCAGTCACAGGCATTCTGCTATGGCTGATATGGCTATTCATAATATAAGCATGTGTTCTCTTAATATGATTTATACTGCAGCACTTTGTTAATCATGAAAGGGATTAACTTTGCTCCCCCATGATTCAGAAACGTACTTCTTTTTACCTAATGGGAGCTTTTACACCTTAATCCCAGTTTCTCCACGAGGAGTCAGCTGCCGTCTTGCAACAGAATATGTCTGTGGTTGGGGGGTTGGGGGCTCTTGCTTGCCTGCATAAGAAACACAGCCATCACAGCATTAATTCAGAAATGTATCTAACTGATAAGATTAGAGTGTGTAGCCTGTGCTGCTAATTGCAACCAGAAATAGTCTGCAAAGTCTCCTCAAATGACTACGCGCTGCTGACATCCTGTGGAAGAATTTGGGTGGGTGGAGCAGAGTTTATCACTGATACATGTGTTTTTTTTTTGTTTTTGTTTTTTTACATTGGTACATAGTTCTCTAATGAGAGATTCTGTTCCTCTAGTTGATTTGCTGTGCTGTTAGCACCTACAAGAAGTTTTATTAATAATAAATATAATAAACAGAACAACTGCATGATTCAGCTGTAACCTTAGAACATTAATGCATTCAATACTAAAAGATAAAAAAATCCAGCACTACTTCAATAATTTAAAAAAATGTTTTGCATATTACTGAAAACACAAATGAAACAGTATGTAGCGGAGCTTTGCTGGACACTTAAAGGCTTCTCAGCATTCAAGGAGTTGAGTTGCCAAAAAAGTTGACGCTGCTACATTTTCTTGAGGTACTTTTGTCCTAAATGAATGCCCATGTTCTTGTTTTGTCACATTCATCTCTTAAAAGCTTTGTTCACACCAGTGAACAAAATTGCAGACTTCTCGCATGAAGCCATCAGTGAATAGGTGGCTTGTGTGTGCAAAACTCCCAAAGTTAAATGAACAAATAATTATTGTTTTTTATTCTGCAGAAGGGGAGTCAGTTCATGTAACAGGATGTGTGTCCAAAGTTCCACAGAGGGGCATTTATACCATTCATGTCACAACATTCATGTTTACCTTGAGCATTAGCAAATCATGCAGAACTCCTTCCCCACTCTCCCATGATCTAAACCACAACAAAAGTTATAATTATGAAAATATTTATTGGTCAGTTAATATGGTATCAGTTATATTATGCATACATATGCAAAAGCCATAGTGTACCAGTATTATTGTATATAAGAGGACAGGACAGTAGTTTCTTTCATCCTGCGCATAGTCCTGACAGGACTGGATGCCACTCTTATTATCGACTCTCATGTTTGCACCCGACAGCAGCGGGGCAAAAGGTCGCAGACCGCCGGTGGAATCTATTCCGGAAACGACTGATTTGGGATCAGACAGTCGTAGCAGTGGTCAGCTGTGAAAAAGCGGCGGTGTATTAATTTCTCCCTCTTTGTCTCCCTCTGGCCGGGCCGTATTTGCTGACGGCGCTGGGCCGGGCCCGTGAGTAAGCCCTAACGACCGCGCGGCCCGCTGAATGGGCCATCCCAGGCGGAACGGAATCGGCCCGCCAGAGGATGATCCCCTGTGACAGGCCGCCGAGTCACGGGCCAAAAGTAACGGGGGCGAATAAAAGGCTGCCCCGCAGCATTCGCTGACCCCTGTGGAACGGGCCAGCGCGGCGGGATTACGGCACCGGGCCGGCGCGTCCGCTCGCGCGCGGGTCAGAGCGGCCCCGCTTCGCCCCGTCTGGGCCGCCAGGCTGGAGGTCGTGGGGTTCCTGCGCGTGCCCGGGCCAATCGTGGCTTCGGCTCTGAAATGCCTGGGCTATCATTCGCTGAAGACGTGGGAGTGCTCTTGCTCTGGGACCGTCTGCGAGGGTCAGGGTGAACGTTACCTCCGCCATTTCAAAATACTGCGAAGCCCTTAAACTATGTGAAAGAATAATACTGTGTGGAGGCTGTATTACTGACCCTATCCACAGGAGCTGGGCTCCTAGCTGCCTGCATGCATATACTGCTGTATGATCAAGGGCATTCTGGTTAGTCCAACTGATGGAATTACAGCAGACACAAAACCCCCCTTCTCTAACAAGGCAAGGCACAACAGACCTTTAATCTCTCATAGAATGAAGTGGGAATAACAGGTCAATCCCCGGGTAATTAATTGAATAATTTGATTCTCCGTGTGTAAATAGAAATAAAAATATGTCACTTAATGTATTTTGTTTTTGTGTGTCCTCAGCCATTTTCACACAAGGAAAATGAAAGGGAAAGAGGTTTTTTTTATCAACGAGGCACATCAAATTAAACTTATATTAACATTTTTGAAATTATAAGCATTTGAGTTGAAATAATATGTTTTTCTTGGCTGCTTCTGGTAAATTATTATTTTTCTGATCAGATATGTTGCAAATATTTATTTAATCAGATCATTTATATAGGTGTTTGTTTACACATTTCTGAGATACTGGGCTAACCTAAATTATATTATTGCGGTCACTAAATAGAGTATTAATGATAATGATGTCCGTTAACATAAATGTAATAGTGTGACTGTACAGTCATATAATCATGTGTTTGTTTTTACATATATTGTTTTTACATATATTTTAAAGTTGTGTTTTTAAAACTTTAAAATATAAGTAAATACTTCTCAATTATTCCAGTGTCTGATATAGGGTTTCAGGTCAAGTGACCATAATACAGAAATGCAGTTCCGTGTCTGAGATTGCCAAGAAGTGTTGAAAATCCATATCATGGACCTCCTGATGGGTTTGTGAGTACAAATAGCAATTAATCATTTTGATACATACGGCAAGAAAAGTTTTCATAAGCACAGCAAATTTTTAACAGTTTTGTCAAATGAATAGTGAGATAGGGTAGGCTTTTTATCATCCAAATTAATGTATATCTAAAAGCTCAGCTCTAGCTTTTAGTTGAGAGTCATTTATTTCACATTGCTGACCTGTTACCCTGTTAGAGTATGCTGCTAAATCCCTTGATGAAGACTGAAGTTCACTGACTGAACCTAATTGGAATTTCTTGAAAGTATTCAGCGCCAAGGAATTTACAATTAATTCTCTAAGGCCACAAAGGAAGGGGGGTTCAAGGGCACTGCAGATATAATGCATCTGCACGACAGAAAAGCGTGTAATGAGGTCATATGAGCTCACAGGACAAATGAGCCTAAATTTGAGTTTTTAAAACTAGTGTGTTAACGCGTTAGAAGGATGTGTCGTTGGTTTGCGGTTATATTACATTGTTTGAATGCTTGAATTCTGTTATCGAATACAGCTTAGAGCAGGGGGTGTGTGGGGGTTAGCTTATCTTGCATCTGTCTGCAGAGCTGGCTATTTGCTGAGTAACTGGCATTGAAAACAAATGCAGGACCCCACCTGAGAATCAAATCTCCTGTGTTGTCTTTGCACAAAGACATTTTGAAAGAAAACACATTCAGCTAATCACGCTGTCTATGGTTCTATCAGATATTACGTTATTTGGGCAAAATAATAAATTGTGATTTGGCTTTATTTAGAGATTCCATGAAAAAAGGAGCATTTTGTTTGGGGCTATTGAATGTCCTACAAAAGAAATAACAGAAAAGCTAAGGTTAGATGACCTTTGAGTTGTTCACATCCTTACTCGGCTATTCACATCTAGTCTTGAGACATAATGCCTGTGCTGGACACTCTGGAGTGATTCAAAGGCAATGCACTTGCACTTTATCCTTACATTCAAATCACATTTTGAAATGAACATATGGCCCAATTGTTAAATGTGCTGTGAATTTTCTTCCTAGTATTAATCATCAGACTATTGTATTGTTATTTTCATATTGTTATGCATGTTCAATTACTGGTTTTATTATAATTAATAATTATTATAATTTCTTTTGGTTATTTAATGACATAAAGAAAAATTATAATATTTATGTCTCATAGGTTTCCCTTTATTTACAAAACCTACATATTTTATGGTGACTGGTTCATTTTGGGGCTTTTATTTAAAATAAAAGGACTGGTTGTATTTTGGAAACAACAGTTGTAGCTAGATTTGGCAACTGAAGCATGTGAAATGTTTGGAAACATTTTGCGGCACATATATTTGAAAGGGAGCTCCCATTAATTAAACGAATTGCATATGCTTGCCTGGATCACAGGGGCATTTAGAGACAAAGAGTCTTGTGGCTTCATATGGGATTTGGCCTCAATCCTCCTATCACACATTCCTTTTGTCACACTGGGGATAAAGCTCATTTGGTCCCAGTATACATTTGGGTCTTTTCTTTGGGGGCAAATCACATGATTCTGCTTTTTTTTAAGTAGCCCATGTGAAAGATGGAGTGCCCGAGACATCAGGGTTGACATTCAAAGATCTTCCCTTTTATTACAATGAATAAAGGAAATATTGTATTTATATAGTAGTTTTCCAGATGTTCGAAGTGCTTTACAATGATCAGGGGGAAACTCACATGAATCACTACCAATGTGTAGCACCCACCTGGGTGATGCACGGCAGCCATTTTGCACCAGAAGGCTCACCACACATTAATTGAGACAGAGAGGGAGGGAACATTTTTTAGGTGATTAAATCAGGGGGATGATTGAGAGAAGCTTGCAGAGAGCCAGGATGGAAATTTAGCCAGGATTCCTGGGAACCGGGGAACGCCCTTTTTTTTGGAAGGAGTGTCATGGGGTTTTTCCTGACCACAGCCTTGGTCAAACATCTCATCCGAAACACAGCATCTCCTACAGTACAGTGTTCCCATCACTACACTGGGCCATTAGGAATTATTCTATTATAGCAACACCACTTCCAGCAGCAACGTGGTTTCCCCCTGAGGTCTCCCATCCAAGTACTAACCAAGCCCACACCTGCTTAGCTTCAGCAATTCAGCAGGAGCAGGGCACCTGGAGGTGTGACTGCTGGGAAAACCAAGGGAGCAAAGCAGTCTGCCTGTTTGCTATGAGAATGAGCTGCAGACACAGCAGATTCCCTCTTGAGAAATCTCTGAAGGTTTGTTTTTGCCTGACTTGCTGTATTGTTCATTGCATACTGGACGTGAGTCATTTGCAAACTGGGAAGCAGACCAGTTCAAGCCACTCATAACATGACTACAATCCCACATGACCAGCCAACAAGCCCTGTGTCAAAACTTTTCAATCTGTGCAATGAACAAAACTGACCTGTAAAATGAAACAAAAAAATGTAATAATTTAAAGTTCATTTCTTTTTGTACTGTGTTTGTTGTGAGTAACTGATAATAATAATAATGCATATAAATAATATATGAACCATAAAATAAGAAAATTGAGAGGGAACTATGCAGACTCTCAGCCCTTAAAAGCATTAACTTCACCTTTTGACCTCATGTAAACAGACAGAATTCACAAGAAACTTCATGCGTCCACACAAGCCCCAAACTTGGGTTATTTTGCATTTTTTCTCTTTTTTTCTTCTTTTTTTAGCCAATACACCCTGGACAGTTCACCAATCCATCGCAGGGCCAGCTGGTGGAACGTAGAGTGAAAACTTTCACCTTCCGACAGAGGTCATTGCAGTGATGAGATGCTTTCTTAAAAGTAAGTATGTATAGTATTATGTCACAAGTCAGATAATCTAAAACCAACGTACACTCTCAAAGACTATTTGACAGCTGTCATTCTCCAGTCAGTGTTTGACTTTACTTTGAATTTTACCCAAATGTAGGGAAAGGGTAAAAGTTGGCTTTACGTGCTGCTCGCAGAAATGTCAGCTCAAGACAGATGACTTCCTTTTTCCTCTGGGCTCTCACAAGCAGAGCACGTCGGTTATCTTCCAGAACATTCTGTGGAAGGACACCACACATGCCTGGGTGTGCTTGTGTACCCATTGTTTCTAAGCGCATTCATTTATAAAAGCAGAAGTTCCTGAAGGGGAAACTGTTACCATGCCAATGAAAAGTGAGAGAGAACATTGCCTTAAAGATGGAATGTACGACCTTGACTTCGTTCAACACTATGCGGCCAACATGTCATGTTTGAAACATTTTGTGATTCATATTATCCAGGTTTGCTATTTCCTGTTTTGCAATAAACAGCTCTCAAATGGACAATCTAGATCTTCTACATGTGGACACATCAGAACAGAGTTATTATGCACAGGAGATTTGCAGTGGTGTACTAGTTTGTATATCTGGGGTGAGCAGATCTAGGAGCCCAGACAGGGTGGGGGAAAGAACATGCACTCTGAAAGTACATAATATTCCCACCAATACAGCTTGTCACAGATTGTACTCCCTTCCATACATTGTGAGTGAGTGGGTTCATGCTGGAGACAGCTTTACTGCATGAGTGCGTTAGTCTGCCAACAGTGCACTAAGGTCAATAGACATACTAAAGTACTATAATGGATTATGCAGTTGAATATGCTATATATGGTATATTATTATTATATAATATTGTTCACTGCTATGGATGCTGCTGTCATATTGATGATTATAACGTGCTTCCTTCTGTATTTTTGGATATCTTCTCATTGTTTGTTGGGAGCTTGCAGGAACACTGCACTTGATGAGGACAGAGGACAGGGCCCAGCAGGTGCCCTGGGTGGGTGATGCAGCCAGGGTGTCTGTGAATTCTCCACCTGCTTGTGAAGGCCAGAGCGGCTTGCTGGAAGCCCAAACATAAACATAGAGCTCTTCCCCAAAACTGTCTGCCCCTCCAGTCTACTGACCACCCGGATTCCACAGGTTCTCAGCCTAGCTTTATCTCCGGCATGCCGGAGGCAGACAAAACCCCCACCCCCACAGCAGCACTCTGGGCGGTCAGCACCCAACACTCCCTTTCCAGGCGGCAACAAGATGGAGGCCGGTTCTGTTCTGTTTCAAGGGCTCACCGGGAATGTCCCTCGCAATCTTTAAAACTCCTCAGTCATCTTCATTTTGTAATGCACACCGGTAATCCTCTGGTCACTGAATGATAACTCATTGCTTTTTAATATCCAGCAAACTGTACAGAATCTGTTCAGAATCAAAAATCAGCTGGAACGGTGGTCCCCACCTTGCTGTCACACACAATCCACTCCAGTGATTTTGCCATTCTTAAGTTGTTGTTTACTAATTGTATTTCCGAGACGCCACACAGAAATCTCACCGAAATTATGCTATCACTTGTGAATCCCTGATTGATTGCTTGATTGGTTGTTGGTCTGATCGACTGATTTAAAAAGACATTTTTACCATGAAATATCATTTGTTATGACAATTTTATGGTCTCTTTAAAAAGGTATGCGTAGGTTGTTATGGAAATGTAGTGGTTAGGTTCAAATCTCAAATTGGGCACTAATGTTGTACCTGTGTGCAAAAACTACCTACACTGACTTCTTCAGTAAAATCCAAGCTGTTTAAATATATGGCTGATGAAAACATATGGTGTGTACATTACTTAGGGACGTGGGGGGAGGAGTGGGGTTGAACAATAAGTAAAGAAATACTTAATGAATTAGACAGAAGTTGGAAGTTTCCCTCTTAAAATAGAAACAAAAAAAGCAGTCAACAATTGTTTGTATTGTAATTTTCAGGAAATTACAATCCGGCAACCAAACAAGTACAAACTGACTGTGAATCAAATATACAACCGCCACCAAATTCTGAATTTTAATTGTTGAGTGGGGTTTGCAGTAAAGGCTCATTTTGTTACGTGTAAAGGAAAAAGAAAAATGTCATTGCATGAAAGGCAGACTTCAGAGGAATCAAAATATCATGCGCATGGTTGTAACCCTGACCTTGGACCCTGGATAGACACAACCAGGCAAGGATGTTCCACCGTGCTGTGGAAGAAAACAGGCCGGGGAGGACGGATGGGTGTGAGTGTTACACTGAAGTGGTGATTTCCAGATGTTTCACAGGGGATGTGAGCTCATTCCTCTAAAGATACATGTCCTGGCAAAACAAAGTCAATAAGATACAACTCTAGTCCACAAGCTGCATATTTCTCTATGTCCCATTGGTGTGAAATTGTATAAAATATGATGTGCATGCGATGTAATGACATACAGAAAATTCTGGCTATAAGTAGGCCATTAAATTTGTGTGTTTGACTAAATTCTTGAAGGGCTTGGGGAGAACTGTTCAACGAAAAGAATATTAAGTATAATATGCACATGAGTATACTGTGGCTGGTTCGAGCACAGGACTCAACAGATTAATCAATTTATGTTTCCCATGGAATGTGACTGTGAATAAAAATAAACTGTTATTTGTTTTAATCTTCACATTAACGTGCCTCACGTCTCCTTCACACATTGTCTTCAGGTTCATATAGGAGTAGAAGCAAACTCATTTCCCCACAGAATAATTACTCTTGGCCATTGTACAGTTGCAAAGGATTGTGGGTGTTGAACCCTGTGCTATTTAAGTAAGATCATATCTGCTCCTTGTCAGAACAGGGAAGCTCCTTATTTTCCCCTCTCACACAGATGACAAATCCCTGGCAGGGACACTGGAAATACGGTTCGCATGCATGTTTGAGTGATATCGTGTTACGTGCAGCTTTGAACGGATTCACGAAATAATGGAATCATTTACGATTCTCAAATGATGCTACATACATTCAAAAAATGAAATACTTGTCCGTTCTGCATCTGGCCTTCTGTGGTGCATTTAAGTGATGTTCTCGATATGGGGTCTTAACTATAGCTGCTGAAATGTAGGCCACAAATGATGACAGACCATGAAGATTCATAGTGTTTTAATGCCTTCATACTTTGGTTTTCAATAGCTGTGGAGTGAAGACTGAGGACTGACTTCTATTACCACTTGGAATCTTTCCCTTTGTCAACTTTGTACAGCCCAGGCTGTGACCAAATTCATTGTGCTGTGATTGTGGCAAATGGGAAACATTACCCACAATACTACCTGTTTTTGGCTGCTTATGCCATCAACCATAATCAGTGTCAACCCATAGTTTTCCTTCCTCCCCCCCCTCCCTCAGTGCAGTACTGGAATCTTTTCTGCTGGGAGCCAAAGGCGGTAATTCATGATGAAGCCACAAAGCACAAGGGAAATGTTTTACTGTAGAAGGAAGGGAATATATTTCCTTGCTGAACTTTGACATTGTGTCCTTTAAAAAACTATTAAAGCACCGATCCCCTGTATACATAGTGAACTCTTACCTTCCCCCAGCTGTGGTATAGTTTAACGCTCATGCCCCATCTTTAAATGTTGTTGTGTCTGACAACCACGTAAGTTATAGTATGTAGAGTAAAGAATCTATAACACAAATGCCTTGCCATTGAAAGTCACTTACTATTGCAGACAAATTTAATCATTCCTATGAGGAATTTTTTAATGGCTGCAAAGAAAGATCTGAGAGTCTGTTTACAATCCTTTACTTTACCTTCCAGGAAAATTATCTATCAAATATCAATATCAATTTTTATCTGAAACTGTTTTTGCTCAATTGATAGTTTCAAGCAAAGGAAGCTATTTCATAATATGCTGTTCAGCTTGTGTTAAGATCACGAAAAATGTCTTAAATTAACATAAAGAAAATGTTATACAATAACCACTTAAAAAAAACTGACAGAGTGATCTCTTCCTGCCCTGTAGAATTTGTGACTAATTTGTCAATGAATTTTGTAACATTTTGATTGGCTTACATCAGCTTCTTTCACTTTTCAGTTTTGCGGTAGAAAACGGTTTGCCATTCTGTGAGGGTAAGCAAGTTCTCAAAGATGCAGATTCCAGAGAATCTAGAGCACTACAAAAGCAAATTGGGTATTTAAGATTTAGAGTCACTGCCTAGCTAATAAAAAAGTTAAACGCAATATTGAATTGATAACATATTCGTGGCCAAGGAGCTGGATTTGTCTTGAGTTCAAAATAATGATCAAGAGGCTCCAGTGACTCACATGTTCAAGAATGTTTGGCAAAATCATGTGATGCATGGAGGTACTAAGTTTTGCCTTTGTAAAACGATTTGCCATATTGTATGGGTCAAAAATGCATATGCGACTTTCATACTTTTCATACACATACACAATAGTTTTGGAATATTCAATATTTTCACATTTTCACAATGTTTGGGCATAAAAAATAATAACCATGAACTATGAACAAACACACAACTACATTGTGCAAAAATGCAACAATGGACAAATGGTTTGGTTATTCTTGAACCTCCAAATTCAGTTCTGCATTAACCTCAATAACACTTTATGGTCTTTATGGTCCAAATCTATGTTTCAACTTCCACACACTTACTATCCACATACTATCCAGCCTGTTTGCTGTGTTCTAAACACAAACACAAGCACTTAAAAATATCCTAAATTTACTTTTGACCTAGGACAATACCTCCTGTTTAAATATTTTAAAGTTAAGCCCTACAAAGGTTGTGTAACAAAATGTTTTGTAATTTGCATATTACTGTATTACAAATCTTTAACACTATACATTTTGGTAATATTTAATTTCTCAGACATATACAGTATCACTCTTGAATGCACTGTATATGTACCAGAATGTACCTTAATGTTATCTTGTATAAGAACATAAAAACATTTGAGGTTACTCAGTAGGGAGCTGTATGTCTTGGCACGTTGCCAGCAGCAACAGCATGCGCTCAAAGACTCCCAACATACGCAGGCAAATGAGAAGGGGTGCACATTTCACTTTGTATCAACAGGCAGCAGCTATGCAAACCTGCATTCAATCTAAGCTCTGGTCGGAACAAGAGATTCAAAGACATATTTGTGTATTTTGCATTAAGGGGTCACTGGGGTGAATGGAAAATATTGCCCAAAAAATCAAAACAGTACTTGGTGAAATTTGTTGCTCTGAAGACTGGCTAACACAGAAAACATGCTACCATTTGGAATAGACAGACCATCATAGAGCTTAGATTGAATCATCCACTTGTGTCCATACTTCACCAGACCGGCTATATCAGTTTAAAGTGTGCCGACCCAAATACACAGTATGAAGAGTTATTATGTGACATTATACTGATGAAGCTAACAGATTGTTTCCAAATGTCTGCCGCCAAAGCAGGAAAAGATACGTTCACTCCTGAAATTAGGTTTTCTGCTCTATAACACTTTGTTGGATATGATCAGAGATACATTCATTCATTAATCACTCATAACAAAGACAAAGCAGTTATTCATGTTCTGGCTTTATCCTTCTGCTTTTCAGCCACAAAATGGCTACCAAAGAGTTTTAAACATTTTTAAGTGCGATAGGACAAGCAACTCAATGTGTGCATTTATCCTGTCATTTTGGTTGGAATTAAATACAGCTATTTCTTCTCTTTCAAGAAAGATTTTTTTAGATCACAAAAAAGAATGGTTTTAAATTTTTATTAAAGCACCACAAGATGTTAATACTGAAGGAATCATCTCAAAATACAGGGCACAGGTTTGCTTTGGTGTTACAAAATAAGTGAGACACAAGCAGCCATTTTTAGTCTTTTGCTCATTGAACTGAGCTGGGCGTCTTCAAATCCAGCCGTCACAAGGGTCAAACTGCATCAAGCCTCCTTGACGTACGTTCTCGTCGCCACAACTTTGCCCATCGTACATTTCTGTAAGGGAAAGGCATAAGAGGTTAAAAGGCTGCACTTGTATCCTACTGTCAAATGCCGAATTTGGCAAGAAAGCTTGAACACTCAAAATATCCACACAAAATAAAATGTTGCGAAAATACAAAACGAAATTCAATCCAGAGCAATGCCACTAAAGCAGCCCAAATGAACATTTCTCAC
The DNA here is from genome assembly GCF_018555375.3 of Anguilla rostrata. Classification (NCBI taxonomy): domain Eukaryota; kingdom Metazoa; phylum Chordata; class Actinopteri; order Anguilliformes; family Anguillidae; genus Anguilla; species Anguilla rostrata. Next base: position 38,229,540 of record NC_057940.1, on the reverse strand, counting down.
ACACAAGCTTATTGAAGACTTTGTAGGCTACTTAAAATTTATTATAAGCATGCCATCTGTCACATAGAAAAAAACTGAACAAACCCATGCACACAACAATGAAACTTTTTCCAGTTTATCCAGTTATTTTTGTTTTCAACTGCTAAAGAATTGTGGAAGTTAGGAACATGCATTTCTGGCAATTTTTTTACATCAATGTGTCCATGTTTAGGCAAAATGTAGTTTTAAACAGGATAGATGGGCTCAGTCACAATCTCTTGGTGGTCTTCCAAATAAAATGTATTCAGTGGACGCTGCATCGTACAACCTACATTTCATTTCCATATTGCATTTTACATTTCATCTCATTTCTCCCGACCAGACAAAGGGAACATGCTCTTACCGCTATCAATTTTCCATCAACAACTTCTCTCTCTAGCGTCGTTTCTTTTCCATCCCAGGACTGTTTCTGCACAAGTTTGCCGTTTTCAATGGTTACTACGGTCTACAAATAAAAAGAGGAAACAGATCCCGTTATTTCGGTGTCAGCGTGCTTGCAGTAGTCTATTCCCTCAAAGCACGAGGACAGCAGTCTAGAATAACACCCACCTTGGTTTTTCTGTCGTCAGCGGTAATCTCATCGCATTCTTCATTCAGTTTGAATTTGAACTCAGTGGTTTTGAATGTGCTCTGAGACTTCATACAAATTACTCCTTGATCCTCTACACTGAACGTCAGGCTTGGTTTGGCCATATTCCCCACCTGACGAGTGGCAAAACCTACACCTGCAAAATGTACAATAAACAGTTAGCGCCCAGCGTAGCTTGGGAAGACCTAAAACGGCCAGTGTCTGTACTCCATGAACACAAGGACAAACTGCAATATGCGATAATACAGAAGGGGTGAAGTACAATAACCAGTGCATAAACTACGTTTGAACTGGCTTTCGAAATTCAATTTAAATTGTTTTCTTATAATCATTTCATGATTAATAATTTCATAAAATAACTTTTGGATTAAAACTTGCAAACGCATGTATTTTATTGTTTAATGAGGACATTAAATAAAAATCCTAAAACGCATCTTACCCAAAGCCTTCATGTATTCATCGAAGTTCTCGCTGGCCTGCATTCGCCATGTCCCTATGAATTTGTCAACCATTTTTATGCTTTAATTTCACTTCTTAGATAATTCACAGATGCGTAAATTCCACTTCAACTATAAGTGGGTAGATTCATTTGATGGTATTTAAAGGCATTCCCGTACACGTGTTCGTTTCAGCACACCAATGAACGCATTGAACGTCACATCAAGTGATTTCATAGGAGAGCGGTTTAAAGAGAAACTGGGAGAAAGGTTTGATACGCAACCGAACACAAGATGCGCAGAGCATTGCCAAATTACATGTACTAAGTCAGAGGTTAAGCGTTTCAAAATGTAGTAGCAGACAAACACGGGAAATGTTTGTCCCCTGGAAATATGTGGGCGTGACAGAACACTTCGGAAACATTAACAATCAAGGAAGAAAGATGCTGTTGCTGGCTGTAAGGGTCGGCTGATTTGTGTGTATTCGGGAATTAACGCTCTTAACGCTAGCCAACATTTAAAGAAATTGCTTCAAAAATTCAGCTTTTGAAACCAGAGCTAGCAACTCCCACAATGCACAGCTCTATACAGTATTTATTAACAAAGACAACAGTTTTAAAGGGTGATAAACAAAAAAAGTATGCAAACCTAAACAGGTGAGATATTAATTTCCCACTAAGTTTTTCTCCCAGTGGAGGTTTCTTTCGAATTATGTGCATTATTTAAAAGTGCAATGCTCAAACAACTGTAAACCAGACGTACTACAGTGACATTTACAACTACAGTGACAGTACTACAACTACAGTGACATTTTATAAGGTTGGTCTTACATAATCAAATTTGATTGCAATCCAATCTTGTTCCATAATTTTGCTTTTCATTTTCTTAAATGACCTGAGGTTTTTTCAATATAATAATGTGTTTAAGGACAGAAAATTCAACAAGGCTAGTCAAAAACAGATTTAAAACAAAAGATGTATGTTAAGAATGCTACGTGCAAAAAAAAAAAAAAAAAACACACTATATTAATTGTATCATTTCACTGAACAAAGAATTCAATAAAAAAGAAACATGCATCCAGTTTACTTCAAATCTCTTTTTTATTTAATCAAAACACAAATTACAGATTTTTACATGTATGTACACACACACACACATACACCCACACACACACACTCAGAAATAAAGAACCAACGGCCAGGCTACTTCTTCGACGTCTCCTTGGCCTGAGGGTCTTTGGCTTGACACCTCGACTGAAGAGCTGACAGCATTTCTGCACAGGTCAGGTGTGCTCCTTTCATTAGCAACTTATCTCCATCTACTGTGGAAAGAACAAGAAAATAACCCTCAAAGTGGACTTAATGCCAAGCACAGCACAGCACAGCACAGCACAGCAAAATGTCTTCAAAACAGTTTTCTGCTTCACAACACATAAATATATACAGCGTGTCTTTCACTGTGTCACATTTAGACATTCACATTTAGAGTGAAACATTTATCAACGCATAACCTTTGAAAAAGACTCGATGAGACTTTTTCTCAATTCCTTGGTAACTGAAACAGAGTGGGTTTTGGTTGCTTTTGTGAACTGCAAGCCCACAGTCCTTTGCTGTAGTGATATATTCAATTGTGTGGAATGAAATCCTACCTGAGACAGGGTTTCAGTCAGCAGGACTTTCCCTGCTTCACTGTGTATGAGAGACTTCTCCTTTCCACCAGCTGCACATACAGCACAGCCCTCAAACACAACGACTGCACAGCTCAGCTGGTGGAGTGAGCTGGCAGCAAGCTCAGAGGTCAGCCATGCTAGTCTGCACTCTCCCAAATGATGGTGGACATTCCAGTGATGGGATGGGCCTACATAGACCACTGGGCATTCCAGTTCGGAAGAAGATGTATACTAGGGCATACACATTTCAATAAAAAGATATGGACAAAAGCGGCTAGGTGCGTATTTGTTATAATGAGTGTTCAGGTTCTAAATTGACTTACTGAAAGTGATGTCAATGACGGGCTGAGATCTGTCGTGTTTCACCTGTGCCTTCACCTCACAGTTCATGTTTGAAGACCTGGCTTTCTCTGACCCAACCCTGGTAAGGAACTCCCTGTATGAAAAAAAGCAACAGGAATCAATGAGCACCAGTCGTGTCTGCAAGGCCAGAACTCACTGTGATTTCAATGACTTCCAAAACCCTGACAGGACACTGCTCCATCATAAGATCCACTATCACATGTGTGACGTTGAGTGTCAAAGCACAGAGAACAGACAAATTGCTTAACACTCTTGATCTTGAGTATAACTGTTTGGACTTCAAACCACATTAAGTTCTTGCATATTACCAAACACTAAAACCATGAGGTAACTGGACTATTGTGATTCAGGGTCATGCAGGAGAACACAGTCATTGTGATTAAGGAACTTGGCTCATGAAAAGAAAATTATAGATCTGAAAAATTAGATACACCTTTCAATGAAATACATTTGAGAAGGGTATTTATCCCAAATTTCTTCAGTAAATGGTAATTCATGCCACACACACACACACACACACACAAAGGAAAAAATAATTAGCCCTGGAACATAATCACAACCTCAGAAAAATGCACTGTCGGGGATGTTCTGATAGGTTTATCTATGCAGTTTGGTACCATGCCTATTTTAATGAAAATACCTACTTATTTTAACTGAAAGCGAATATGTTAAGACAAAACACATTTGACATTAATTTGGAAGTTTTTGCCAAATGATAAAACGGTTAGCTTGCTAGAACAGCAGAGCGCTACAAGTTTTTGCCTCTTTATTGATTAGGCTACACATTGCACACTGTCCAAAATAGATCTCAAGTGTTCTGTGGATCCAGATGCACAGACTATTTTCAGTACAATTCATAACTATGTACGCAGAAGCACATCTGTGGAATAGCTGAATCATTAGGTACGACCACCCATAAGAACACAGCAGGTTATAAAAGGAGCTTTGACACAATTGAAGGAAGAGCAATCGAAACAGTGCATTTTAGGAACAATAAGAGTAAAGGTTAAATTCATTTTACGCCTATGCCCCCAGTTCTGCTTGTGACGTTTCAGGCACAAGTGCCACATTACAAAATGTAAAGACCTTTCTTTCCAACACGGTTTGCTTATGTGCGCTACAGCATGCAAATTTAAAATATTCTGATTTCCAGTTCCAGTGCAGTAATACCCTTACAGTAGAAGAGCCACACTGGAAAGTGAGCCAGTGTTGGATATCACAGGGTAATTCTGCACTTCAACAACACAAGCCCACCTTAGCCACTGCTCCATTAACTAGGCATGCTGGATCATTATTTCAGGAAGCAGGAAGTAACAGGAAGTGTAATTTGTGACCAGTGAGGTAAAAGGTAGTTTGGTTGTGGGTGTGCTACCAAAGTGGCACGATGCCTCCAGTGCTTCAGAATTACGAGCATGAGAAGGACACATCCCATGGAAGCACGTGTAACCTGAGTGGCTATCAGCTCAGTGCCTATCAGCTCTGTGCAGCTTTAGTTTTATCACAATTTGGAATTGTCAATTCTACTCATCAACCTCCTCATCACTGAAACATGCTCCATCGATTCAGGAGAGTGCAAGAACAGCTGGCCACAGCTGGCATAAGCACAGTTTGCCCGAGAGCAACACAGAGGCAGGAGAGAGTGTAATAAAATCTAGAGAGCTAAGTAAGAGAGCTGACCAGCATGAGGCTATAAGGAAAGAAGACTTAGGAGGCAAAAAGTCTTGTTAGTACATTTCCCACTTTTACAAATCAGGCTCTTCCCTATTGCTCAGAGTAAGAATACGGAATTAAAACCAACACCGACGGTTTCAGTCATTTGTAACTGAAAGCGGATTTGGTGTGATGTACTTTCACCTATTTTATTTAAATCGTTCTTGTTACTTTTACACAGGTAGTTGTTTTAGTAGTCTCCATTTCTTTGCACTTTGCCATCGTCAGTTATTCACTCCATCATGTAGAACTGTAGAAGCTGTTGTCTCAGATATATATGACCTTTAGTGTTAAATGCAATTACAGAAGCAATACAAGGAAGTTAAATTATGCTCTGACGCGGGCATCTCATTTAACCACTTGTGTAGCGTGGTTGAGTGACGGTCTCGAATGTCATACTAGTTGGGTAGCTAGCAGAGAAACGGCTACAGCTTCCATTTAATCAAGAAGCTAGTCAATGGTTAAGTGACAGTCCAGTTTCTTGCGTAGTATACTTTCACGTTAAATGCCCCACGAAATAATGTTATTCAACACAGTAAACACGTCAAGGCACGAAATATGCTCAAGGTCTGAACGCTGCTAGATATGATACGACCTAGCTAAATTAGCAACTTAACAATATAAATTATTTACTTCGTCGTATATTAAGGAATTAAATGGTTGTTTATAAACGGTTGTTTATAAACTATCTGTTTAACTGATTATTCCTACCTTGTGGAACGAACATTAGATTCGAAAGGACAAAACTGCACTACAATTTTCTTCACAGCCTTCAAAACCACTCCAGCTTTAGGGGCAGCCATTTTTGCTAAAGTGACCTTTCAACTGTGTGCGTAATTTTCAAACTACGACTCCCACAATTCAATTGACGCCTTTTGTCTGCGCTGACGATGCGCAAATAGAGATGTAAATAGGGAGGTGAAGCGGGTGATTGCTATCCCGTCTCTTTCAAGTGTACGTGCTGAAACAGATCACTCAATTTTAGCAGAATGTGTGCATTATCTGCGAAACATGACACCCCGAGTAACAGTTAATTCTACACCGGTTATTTCTTCCAGTCTAGATTTCATCCGTGAAACACTAGTCTAGATGATACAGCCAAGTCAAATACTGTATATGCATTTATTTCTGATACGTAGGTATCAACTGGGAAAAAGAGAACTGAGAGCTAAAGATTTGTCACTTTGTGTTGAATTATAATGTAGCTAATTGACCAGTTTAGGAAATATATGGCATTTATTCAAATCAATTAAGAGCCCCCTGGCAAAGAAAAGAAAAGAAAAGAAAGAAAGAAAAACCCAAGGGCAACGCTGCTGCAGATAACGGCAAAACAAATGTATTATGATGTATTACTATTGTCTTTCACGGGTAAAAGCATCCGCAGCTGTTGTTTTAAATTCGCAACAGTAGATGGCGCTAGTCGATTATATTTTAACATTCCAAGCTGCAGTGTTGAGGTTCTGTCACTAATTGATAGTTTAATAAAAGCGCTAGACAGCAGATTGTATGGCTTGTTGAAGTGATAGTAGATAGGTGAAACCACCACTAATATATTACATAGTTTAGAAAACTGGAATATTTTTCTGCATTGTATCTTTTCACCCCACAAAAGCCAGACTCTATAATACTCCCTATTTAGGAGTATGTGCTCCAGAAAATTGATGTGTGCTAACTGGGAAAATTTTTTAGGAGCAAATATACTATTCAGGATGCATTAATGTGCTCCTACATTGTTCAATTGTTCCTTGATAAAAAACAATGTTAGTGCTGAGCCTTAAAAAATCAGGTAAAAAAAAAAGCCACAGGCACTTTACTGCACACACAAACAGTGCAGCACTCTTACGAAATAAAGGAAGTAAAAATCAAACGTAAAAAAGCACTGAGAACGGTTTTTAAAAAATCAATTTCATTTTCAAGGTTGTTGCTTTAAATAGAACAAGATAGCACATTGCATAAACAAATTTCAAAAATTAGATTGCTCACATTGCACTTATTATTTATTAGACACGGAATAGTATGAATCACACATCCAGTACTTTCTTACACATCTATTCCGGTGGTCAAGTATTTTTGCTAAGGTTTCCCTAGTTTTTCTTTGGTCTTACTAAAATTGGCTACTGAAGAAAATGAATTAAGTTTTTTTTCTGTGAACATTGCCAAGGCATAAAATACACTTGGGACTACATTGCACAGCAAGGTGATTACTGGGAGAAGTCCACTGAAACCATTGCCAGCTTATATCCTTGTCTTCCAGGCTCAATAGAGAAGACACTGAATACAGTCTGTTTACTGTTTTGAGAATCCAATGACATTACTCTCCTCCGGCACCTCCAGCCAGATCCAGATCAAGGGCTTGATCAGTTGTATTGTGTGCTTGAGGTGGAACACATCAAATATATGGAATCGGCTGTGGGTACCTAAGGAGAGGTTTGGGAACCACTGGCCTAGATATATTGCAAAAAGAGAACCTTATAGGCAGGCATATGAGGGAATCTTGTTGACGGGTGGCTTTACATTTTAAAAAGCTGGCCATTGGTTTTGGGTCTAAATAGATGGAGAATTTTAACAGCTCTCCGTTTGCTATTTCCCATTCTACTCGCTTGTCTCTGCGTTGCTAGTTTTGTCAGGTTCAATGTGCCAGCGTGTCACTTAAGCAGCGCTTTACTGTGTGACCGGGACATGATTTAAAAACATTTAAAAACTTTTTTTACAAGAGCCTTCAAACATTTAGTTTACAGCATCACTACAAGGCTGTCACTTACAGGTATGCAGTTTTGATTTGCAAGGATCATAAGGGTTTGGGTCCAAACAGCAATCTAGAGCCATGAGAAAGTATGTGCCCCCTTCGTGATTTCCTCTATTATTGCATATTTGTCACACTGAATGGTTTCCGATCTTTAGAGAAAATGTAATGTTAGACAAAGGGAAACAGACCAAACACAAAACACATTTTTAAAAAGATTATTTTAATTATTTAATGAAAAACGTCATCAAACACCTCGTTTCACTCATGTGGAAAAGTAATTGCCACCTTAGTTACTCAGCCAACCAAATAACCAAATTTAATTTATAATTAGATTCAGCTGATTAAATACAGTTAGGCTTGATTGCAGCCAGTCTTGTTGAATCTAAACCTCACTCATACTGAACATTACTATTAGTGTGAAGTAGTCACCACAAAGATTCTACACACACACTTTGCCATGATCAAAGGAAATTCCAGACGAGATGAGGGAAAAAAAGTTGTTGAAATATACAAGTCTGGAAAGCCATTTCTAAGGCTCTGGTACTCCACCGAACCACATTGAAAGCCATTATCTCCAAATGGAGAACACTTGGAACAACTGTAAATCTTCTCAGGAGTGGCCAACCCGGCAAAATTTCTCCATGGGCACAGCAACAACTCATTCAGGAAGTCACAAAAGGTCCCAGAAGAACATTCAAAGAACTGCAGGCCTCTCTAGCCTCAGCTAAAGTCCGAGTTCATGACTCTACAATAAGTGACTTGGCAAAAATGGGATTCGTAGGAGAGTAGCACAGTGGAAACCACTGTTAACCACGAGAAACATCAATGCTCGTCTCACATTTATAAAAAAAAAAAAGCACCTGGATGATCCCTAAGCCTTTTGCAATAATCTTGGGCAGATAAGTCAAAAGTTGAACTTTTTGGATGACACAAGTCTCATTATGTCTGGTGTAAAGCAAATACAGAATTTCACAGTAAGAACATCATCAAGTACAGTCAAACATGGTGGTGGTAATATGATGGTGTGGAAATTCTTTGCTGCCTTGGGACCTGGGCAGCTTGCCATTATTGAAGGAACCATGAATTCTGCTCTGTAAAATTCTTAAGGAGAATGTCTAGTCATCAGTCCATGAACTGAAGCTAAAATGTAATTGGGTTATGAAGCCAAAATTCTAAATGCAGAAGTAAGACCACATCTGAATGGCTAAAAAGGAACACAATTTAACTTTTGAAGTGGCCTACTCAAAGTCCTGACTTGAACCCAGTAGAGATACTGTTGCAGGATCTGAAACGAGCAATTCATCCCTGAAAACCGACTTGTTTGTCTGAATTACAGCAGTTCTGCAAAGAAGAGTGGGTTAAGAGTCCTCCACAATGATGTGAAAAACAAATCAAATTATAGGAAGTTGTTATTTGTTGCAGTTATTACTGCTAAAGGTAATTACATTTAAGGGGGCAATTACTTTTTCACATGCGTGATACAGGTGTTTGATAACTTTTTTAATTAAAAAAAGAAACAATAATTTTTTTACATGTGTTTTGGGTTTACTCAGGTTCCCTTTGTTTAATATTACATTTTGGCTAAATACCTGAAACCATTCAGTGTGACAAATATACAATAAGCGGAAATCAGGAAGGGCCAAATGCTTTTTCACAGCCCTGTATTATGCAGGACAGTACAGCAATAGGATGCTGAGTAACATTATTTTCTTACTGCCCCACACCCTAGTTCTAAACTTAGAATTAAACTTGCTTTCATAAAGTCTTTGGGCTCTTCCTGTGAGGCGAAGATTTTTTTTCTGTTGAGATGACACAAAGAACTCAGACTATATTTAGACAAGGGCATGAAACACACACTTCCTATCAACAAGATGGCTCCTTTTTTTCTCTTATGGAACTGTGACAACTGAAACTACAGTGACCACATACAATTGTGTAAAAATAACGTAAAGAAGGACAAGCACAAGAACAGCAACAATGCGATCAAATTCGCCAGGGACGAGCAGGCGAATAAGCATGAGGGTAAAATGGTTCACATTTATTTTCCCTTTGTATTCCCACAATTACTACAAATATAGTGTTTGGGGAACATGGCCATACTGGGTCTACAGATTTTATATTTGGCCATGTAAAAATCGGTGAATGTAGGGGAGAAAAACTAAACTGGTTAAAGGAAAGTCCTAGCTGTGTATAGGCTTAGACAAATTGCCTTTACAGAATTAGGAATTAAGTGTTTCATTAATGGGAGTTTATTGATGGTAATCCTCAGTCTTGCAGTGATAGAGAATCTGACAAAAGTTTGTAATAAATACATAATAAATACAACTACAATATGTGCTTATTTATTGTGTCCACATGTTATGGTTCTTACATTCTGTGTTTTTATGTGTGCATGAAGGTATCATTACCATCAACAGATGAACAAATATTCCCATCCACAGGTGTTCACACATGACACAGACAATAAATGTGCATGTAAGTATATCATTCTATATATCTGTTCAGAAAACTAGACAAATAAATTCAAATAGACATTCCAGTAATTCTATGGTCATATAAAGTTTAATACAACATCAAAGACAGTTTGTAAACTAACAATTAAAAACTTTCAGAAAGGAAAAAAATGATGGTTTTGGACCTTTAACGAGTTTTACCAAACACTGTCCAGATTTGTTCTTTGGGAGCATCCTGAGTGGTTGTTTATGAACCATAGCTGAGACAGAAAACATTTTTTTTTTCTGCTACTGTAATCTGCAGTAGCTGCAGCTTGAGACAGGAAGCTTTAAAACAAGCTGTACACTGTTTTGGCGATACTGTGAACAGGCAGTACGCTCTTTGAGAAAAAAGTAGAACTTTCAAATTCACGTTAACAGAGTTCCGACTTCCCTCACTTGTACAATATTCTTGAAGGAGTTCTGGCAAAGAAGAACATAGGGCTTGACCTATGAGTTTGACCTGTACCACATGTTCTGCTGACTCTACAGCCTTCAGTTGAGAGGAAAATGCACAGGAGTGGTTAAGTGAATTATTGCAGTACACTCTTTTCATTGAGGCAAAAAGACAATAACAAGACATAAGCAGATTGTGACGTGTGTAAAAATCATAATAAATAATTAATTTGAGTGTTAAGATTTTAATTCAGGACATACATTGCTTTGAAGAAAAGCGCATAAAAGATGCAGTATAAATAAACATGCACAGAAAACATCCACAGCAAAAGCAAAAGATGAGTGAGATGCTGGACGTGGTTGTACATACCACCCTGTGTGTGGTAAAAGGTCAGATCCTAATTCAACACTCACATTACATGTTTGGCAACTACATAAATATTATAGACATTCTCTCTGTTTTATGTACAAAGAATATTGTCATTCCGTACCAATGTCAATGTACTTGGGGAAGTAATCTCCAAGACTGAAGGTCTTGAAGGCGGAAGGCTGAAGGATCCTACTATGTAAAGCCTTTACCAGCTGCTAATATAAATACTTAATCCAACTCAGTCATGAGCCTGTCGTTGTGGCCTCCCACACTTCCATTAGGTATTGCCTAATGTGCTGGTAGGCATACCACTATGCATGACAAGTAAACACACTTGTTTTTGGTTATTCTTTAAGAGACCACTTCATTTTCGCGTTCCCCAAAACAAAATGAGAACATCCTGGTTTGTAATTAAGGATACTTCATGTGTATAACATCCACCAACAAATCCGGTTGCATAATAAGATAAAACAGTGGACTGTACATTGCGATTTGAAGGCAGCACTGCTGTTCATGCGTGAAAAGGGTTAACCAGCTGCGGACCACAAGTCCCGAGAGTCATAGCGAGGTTCCTTGACAATCGCCGCTATATCTGTCACTCCTCCCCAACATCTTGGCGGAGAAGAGGAGGAGTATCTAGCTGCATAGTCTAAATAGCACAGTTCTGGTATGTCATGAAGGCTCTTGCGTGCGAGACGGGGTATTGTGTGAGAACGCAGCTTTCTATTTTGAATTATCGCAGTTCTTGTCTGAAAACAACAGAATGTAGCCTACAAATCATGATTTAATTGTAATTATAAATAAATCGTTCTCTGTGTAGGTGGTGATACTTGAGACTACAGAATTAAGAAGGCGAGTGTGCATTTAACATTAATCGGCTGTAATCTTATGGATGATCGCTTTTGGTAAGTGATTTACCTTACCTCTCTGACCGCAAAATGCTTTTGAAGTTGATCATCCCCCTGCTGTCTTCAATATGTCAGGGTTTTAATTAAGTGTACTGTTGCTATGGTAGCTCCGTTAAACTTCATTGATTTGCTGTTTGTGCGCAGCTTGTCAAAGGGGGCTTCATAAAGTAGCTGGCTAGCAAGCGATTTGCTTTGATTCGAGGTAAACGAATTTAATAATTTGGTTTCTAATTCATTAGGACGGGAAGGGCAGGGGCACCATTTGGAAATCCGGTATTCTAAGCATCGTTGTTCGGTCCCCACATGTTTTATTTGCGAAATTGTGAATTAGTTTGCATGCGTTATTGCAACCAAGGCAAGGGGGAAATCTGAGCTAGCTGTCCAACTACAATAGTGCCGAACTAACATAGCAGCGAGCTTTTTTCTGGCGACTAATCAAAGTTGGAACCGGCAGCATTGAACGCGGATTTTATTAGCAGGTTTTGTGGTCGGCTGTTTGCTCGATATTTTACCTGGGAAGCTAACGACTTCAAAATCCTTTTGTTAACTAGCTTGCGTCTCTGTTTACTACTGCACGTTATTGCGAAATGTGAAAATAAATATTGATATTTTTGTATTGTATTTGAAAGGTACCAAATTATAAAGTCACCGTGAAAAGGACGAGGTTCACTATGGACTTGGGATGAATGTGCATGCATTAATTCTTTAAAAAAGACATTTTGCCCCATGTGTAAAATAGAGAGAGACAGTTTGTATCTAAGGGGAACTAAAACAGAGCATTTAATAATCAATTTCCAATAGATATCTCTGTTGAGATTACTTTAATTCAACCAGGCTATGCATAATTAGCACGAGCTATTTAAAAAAATCCCTCCTGCTGAAAAAGTTAGCATAGTCAACAAATGAGCTCTGTGCAAAGTGCATTTCTATACTCAATTATTTTGGAGGTTATATTTATCAGCGTTTATGCTGCTATATCAGTTTTACGAACAGTTCTAACCACGTCGATTTAGACTGTTTTATTATATCTCAAGATGACGCAATGTATGGCATACCTACCATTTGTAGTTCAGAGTTCAAGAGTTCACCCAAGACTGCAGTAAGATCAGCTCCCTCTTTTTTTCTCCCAAAAAGAATAGTCAGTGATTAATTTTTGCTTCAGTTGATCTTTCACATGTCTGCTCTTTAAGCATCACAGCACTAATAGTATTTCATAAAGTTTGTTAGGCTATTATACACACGCAATAATGGCTGATTTCCTTAATCAATCGGTAACCACACTTCCTCAGCTCCACCTACTGGTAATTTAAGTCAGGTGATCAGCTGGGCATGGTTTTATTGTGTTTGGGTACCAGTGACTACATTTGTATTGAAGTCAACCTGGCTTTTTGATGGGTACTGTTGCCATCCTTTTAGGCTGCATATAAAAGTGGCCCCACCATAGGCATTTTTTACTGTTCCTTTTTATTTCATTGCACAGCACTGCATTGAAAGTCCCTGTGGTCACTCAGGGTCACTCGTTATCCTTGAAGAAAGCATCTTGCTTAAGTAGAATACCTGGCCTCACAGGCTATGGAGAGAGTAGAATCTTTCAGGGAACGGTAGTCCTAGGGACAACATATTTTGTTCTTGTGTTTCCCAGTCAGGCTTCACAGAAACTGGTTCTGCAGTGTCAGAAAAGCGTTGCAATGCTTCTCAGTACCAAAAGAGGAAGACCGAAAGAGGAGAGTGAAACTTACCACTTTGTGTCAAGTGACTGGTTCCTCAAGTTTAGATTGGTGCTGTCAACCTCACGGCAGCTTCCAGTGATAATTTTAACCCTGTGGTAACGTATAATATTTTCTGTTGTTCAAAATTAGCTTTGGCTACATTTGCCGCTGTCAAACAAACGTCTAAGGACAGAATGTAGCTTAAACAAGTGGCTTATTAGACAGACTTGTAATCAGTACTTTGCCCTTTTCCACTTTAACTCTTACTGTTCGTCTTTGTTTATATTCTTTTCAACACAAGTCAATAACTGTTCATGGTACATCTGCCTAAAGAGAGGGCGAATGGGTGGGGGGGACGGGGGGCAGGTAATTGATGCCTAAAATGCTATGAGGATGGAGAGTTGTAATATGTGCTAATGTATTCTGATTGAATATGATCAATACCATTTAAATTATTTATTTGTCTTAATTGGATGATGAACATTGGAAGCACTGTTCAAAACATTTACCTCAACTATTTTCCATTTTAAACACCTGTTCATTTGCTAACCGCAAATGTAAGTACCCTATCACTTGCCTTGAAAACGACTCTTCATCATCTACGAGACTCTAATATTGCATACAGTCCAGACATACTTGCACACTGTTTGCTTTTTAATACTCATTAAGATTCAGCAACCATAGATGCCAGTGTATGGTATAGAAATGTATATTTAGGCTTTTGATCTAAAATGGCTGAAAGCCTATTGTTTTGATAATGAATTCCTTTTTTCTACTCTCACTTCCCCACATAAAAGTTGGCAGGCGTACTGGCCATAGTTTTAGCAGTCTGTACAAAGCTTCTCGTGGCCCTGCTCTATGCCCAGAGGCATTGCTGTCACGTCAGCGGCATCCCACAGCGTTTGCTCATTCACCACGCACTTGGCGCACTCGCCAGGCGTAGACTCGACAGTGCTCGCTTGTGATGCCCAGTATGGTGACTACACAAACCCGCCAAAATTTTCGGTGAATTGTTTGAGGCTTGAGCGCGCTGAACTGTCACAGTCCGCTAACGCACGCAATGCACGTCTGTGTCAAACATGGCCGCCAGACATACTTTTACCCATTTCAATATCTTTGTACATAATTCATTTTCTCATGTCACGTCTGTCACTGCAGGCAGGACTGCAGGTGCGTCCAGGAAGACCAAGCCACGCCTACATACGCATTGCCTAACATTACTATTGCGTCCATTTCGTTGGCGTCCTCCCATTCAACCAGCGTTTGTCGCATTTCTCAAGACCTTGTTTCCGGTTGTACACATGACTGTAGTTCTCAGGGGCCAGCCTGTCAGTCTAAAAGCTTTGTGGTTGCCTGCAATCTCTGGTTGCTCTGTTTGTGATTTGAGTAGTCTTGAGAAAGGAACCGAGACACTGGGGTTAACGAAAACCCACTTTAGACCCAAAGGCAAATAAACAACTGAGTAGTCAATGCACTACTGTACATAAGGGAAATGAGTAGGCTTGTGGCATTAATGCACAACACTTAATAAATCAGTGCTCTTTTCTGTGGAAGAGGTAATAAATGATTCATTTGTCAATATTTTACATATGAGTTACTTTGTAAACAGCTGGTGTAAACAGTACCTGGAACCGTTGACTACAGAAGCAGCCTTACCAGGTCATTGCTGAGGCTTAGCTTCTGCTGACCTATGAAGAACGAGGTCTATTAAGCGTATTATGACCTTGTAATACAAGGGTGTCAAACTCCTGTCCCGGAGGGCCACCGTGTCTGCTGGTTTTTGCTGTGCTTCAGCACGAGTGATTCATCTGAGTCATTGATAGGCTAGAGTGCACACACCTTGTTCTCGAGGCCCTAATTGGCTGCTGATCGAAAGGAAACCACAAACACCTGCAGACACTGAAACCCTCCAGGGCTGGAGTTTGAAGCCCCTGTTGTAATGCAATGTGTGTGTGTTTTCCCTGCATGGTCTGGATGTGCCTATTCCCATGGAAGGCAAGGTTTATGTCACTGGTTATTTAATGGTACAGAGTTGTCAAGATCTCCCAGTGTTAAAGCATTTCTTAGCTACGCTGATGGCATCTTTCAAGATGACATTTCCCCATTGCCAGAGCATGCTTTGTCTCTCAATAGTCTGAGGACCGTGACAGACATTATCCATATGGCCTTCTGAAAGGATACCCGAGACTGTTTTATGCTACCATCAGCTTAGCATAGGCCCATTTTCTTGTGGAAGAATTTAGGCGTATTCTTCCTGCGGAGTTCCATCCCCCTAAGCACGTGTATGTCGCCATGATGTCTGCTCGATGTAAAGCAATTCATCGGTATTATGTAGCATTTACAGTATTTGTTCACTGGCCCTTCATCCCCGTTACGTTTCTGTTTGACACATCGAGCAGTGACGTCCCGGTGAGAAAACGCTCTAAATACTACACCGTATCAGTGAATCTTATTACATCGCGTAGACGTCGCGGTGTCCATGTGTGCTTACAGGGATATGCTGCAGACCAGGGATACCCAAATCTGACCATTGAGGCCAGTTGTACTGCTGGTCATTCTTCCTCCCTAATCAGGACTGCTTTAAACCTGGTGAGTTAAATCTCTGGCCAATGGTTGGCATTAATCAATTAATTGCTCTCAGGTTGAAAATAAAACCAGCAGCACTACAGGCCTAGAGGGCCAGATCTGAGAGTTCCTGCTGTTGACTGCAGTGCTTGCAGGCTGTACTGGCCACATACCATGACTCATGGGCCCTATTAAGAGGCTCTACATTAGTGACTCTGTTTTTGTTCATTACTCTCCTATATAGCACTTTCACTGTGGATATAAAGTTCCAATAAAACGTGAAAAAGAAATCCGTTTTCATATGATGTTGTTGACATTCTGGCAGTAATGATGAAAAGTACCACATAATACAGGCTACATTTAAATTCATATAGTCTACGCAGTTTAAGTAACAACTAAATAAGCATTGACACTTGTGCTGCTGAGCGAACCAAACACCTGAAAGTGTGTGAAACCGCCGTCTTTGTCCGTGTTGTGCGCAGTGACGGCGTGTTCACGCGTCGCTGCGGCGGCGCGGGCGTCTTGTCTGGTCTTGCCCGCTCAGGGGTGTTATCAGGTGGGCTCCTCTGCAGTTTCCCCAGGATAACAGGTAAGGTTTTTTGCTCGTCGCCTAACTGAAGGTCTGCCTGGTGCTCAGACAGAAATTGTAGGTTTGTACAGAAGCTGTCAAAAAAAGAAAAGGTTCAGGCCCTCACTTTGATTAAATGACAGCTTGTCCCCATCTCCCGGCTTGCTGCGAATCCTAGACCCAAATTTGAATGTCTGCGGACGGCACGGGCTACTGCAAGCGCATGCGGAGGCTTTAATGCATGACAGCTCTCGTCTCACCAGGGTGGCCTTGCTCTAAATGCCTTAACTGCAGGAGCGCGTGCAGCGTTGTTTTCCGCCGTTTTCAAAGCCTTTGTGTTCCGATGAAAAAGGCAGGCTGGCAGATTGCAGGTTTACCCGCCTGCTCGAGCGGCGTTTTAAGAGTGCGGCGCGCGGGCACAGCAGGCTCCTCCTGCTGGGTCGGCACAGCGGGGCCGAGTCGCGGCTCGGCGCCTGAATCGGAGCGGGACCCGCGGCGGCGGGCGCGGCGGGCGTCCTTCTGCGGCACGGCTCCCCGCGCGTCCCCGCCGCACCACGGACTCCCAGCAGCCCCGGCGCTCGGTCTGCGTACGCGCTGCAGCTGGACGGGATCGCCGTCTGCAGGAGCACTGCCCTGTTGTTCCGTTGAAAATTCAGTCTTGTGACAGAAGCTAAGCCCTGGGGAGGTCATTTGTAACACGAGTGGCGAAGGAGAAAAGCAAGCCTGTTATTTGTCATATCATACTACCCTGTACAGTTAAACAGCACAGGTGTGTGTGTGTGTGTGTGAGGAAAGTGGCTTAGATTTTTCACTGGACGTAAGTCAATCCGCGCTGACCCGCGAGAGATGGCACTGATAATGGGGCTGCGGCGGACGTGGAGGTCACGTATTTCTCCTCGGTCCCTCCTGGGATGGATGCAAGCCCACAATCGCTGTGATCTGGGTGGTCTTGGGCGGGAGAAGTGTGCGTCTGATATTTTTCACCATAATTGTCCTCGGTGCTCCACACAGCCTGCGCATTTTACAATTAACCGGGCCTCCCACTTCCCTTTCCTAATCGCTTGCAGGGGAAATGGGTTCGTTATCTAGCAAACACATATTAATAAGAATCTTTCAAAAACACAGCCGCAGACAACAGGCTGTTAACGGCCCTTTTAAGCCGAGATATTCCACCTTGGAGCAAAAGTGCACCGTTAACGTTGAGGTTGCTTTGTTAGAGATATTTTTTCAGGCCTTCGGTGGCTTTGAGATAGCTGGAGTCTGAGGTCTTGACAGAGGTCAATGAGCTGAAGGGGGCTGCTATTTCTGTCTGCTTGATGGCTCAGGGTGAACCCAAGTGCAGTCTTTGCGACCTGTTCAGCAGTTGATGCTAATAGGTCCTGCTGTGACAAGACCACAGTAATGCTAACCGAAGACATTGTCAGAGGCCAAATGTTTCCCACAAGAACTCCGTGAGCGGCATTGTCCCATCAAACCGGCGGTAAACAGAGGACTGAACTTTCTCTGTAGTGACACCTTCCGCTAAGACCAATTCTTCGCTAATTTCTCACTCTTAGAGTCGTCCTTTCTCAGACATTGGGACGGAGGTTACTGCCAGGGGCAGAATCTTACAGATGGCAGTCAGCAGCTGTTAAGTTTGAATGTGCAGACAGACTAAAAAGCTTGAGGCTGACCATGGTCTGATGTAAATGAATAACATTACTTGAGGGCGCTGTACATGTTAACAGTAAATCCACAGGGTTATTGACTGTGGGAGAAGCCATTCTTTAAAGTGATGCAGTTAAGACCCATAACATTGCATTTGTAAATGTTTTCCAGGTTGTTAAAAAGAGGCAAATCTATAGTTGGATATCTGCCAGGAGGACAGTAGGCTATATATACACGTAGCTTCCTCTTTTTCACAATTCCATTCCGCTTTGTGATTGGTAAAGAATTGAATTTGCAAAGCTAAGGCACATTGTTTGAGGAGAATGCACAGTATGTGAACTCGATAGAAAGAAGGGATGTTCTGGGTCGGGGATAAACCGGTTGGGCCTTTCTACCAGGGGAATACCATTTTAAAAAAGAGACTGATTCTCTCAGTGTTTGGTTGAAGTCGAAAAGCATTCTTAAGTCACTGTAGCACCAAGTAGGTTAACTACATTAAAATAATATATTTTTTAATTTGTTTGGTCATTTCATTAGGAAAATCAAGGTGACTTGGGAATACAAGGCCAATGTGTGGCCAGTCAATTGTGGTGTGGATGTTTAGGTGGTCAGTAAACATCCCAAATTTTATATGGGACTCTTGATGACCACAAGATGCTTCTAGGACAGCACCTGCTGAAGTCCAGTGTCTCTATCACCCTACTGGGGCACTGGAAATTGTACTCTAGAGGGAACCCTACTGGTCTATTTCTAGCCTGAATCCCCCATCCAAGCAAGCACTAACCTAGCCTAAGGACAACACTGCCGAGCAGTATGGCTGCTAGCCTCAGTTTGTTCTTAGGTATTCAGTGACATTGAGGGAATTTTTCAGTATGTGATTATGATATGCATGGTGCTATAAAGCATAATGAACAATGTGTTTGTGAGATTTTCAGTGAAGCTGGCCGCTAAGCGATTTAAGGTGATGAGCCGAGCCAAGGTGGCTCCTGGCGGCGCTGAAACTCAGCAGTGGTAGTCCTGGTGTCAAACCCGGCCTCCAGGGTTCCATGTACTTCACTTATTCCACCCACCCATTTTGTGATTAATCCTGGCCTGTCCACTCCAGTTGGAGTGTTGTGAGTATTAGCGCATAGAGTGTGCCCTACACGGCCGCGTATCAGTTGCATTTTATCTGCTGATCTCAAAGTTGCGGTAAAGATCATCTTGTGATCTGATGAAAAGCTCTGTGCCTCTGTAGTGTTGGCGTGTTTGCTGAGTAATAATCAAAAACCGGAACTGCCTGCTTTACAAAAATCGTTCGTCTTTGCAGGAAGGTGGTAGAAGTCACTTGTCGAGGCTTCGCCCTAGGAGAGGAAAGGGCGAAGGATGTTCCAGCTTCTGCTTATTTCTGATGTTCTCTGCGTTTCTGCAAAATGGTGCTCCCCAGCTGGGTGCTTTCTCAGGGTGTGACCCGGTGAAAAGAGGCCTGCCCACATCTCAGCTCAGTGTGGCTGCACGAGCACTTTCCTGTGGTTTCTAGTGCTGCTACATCCTCATTCATCTTCTGCAGTGATGCACGCTCTGACTTTGAAATGCTGGAGGTTAGGTGTCATCGTTTGCTGCGCGCACAAAGCTCAAATGTTAGTTTTTTTTAATTCTGGCAGCTTATACAGCAGGGCTGCCCAACCCTGTTCCTGGTGATCTGCCATCCTGTAGTAGGTTTTCACTCCAGCTCTAACAAAGCACACCTCATTCATCAGCTATTGAGCAATTGATCTTATTGAGCTGCTTATTAGTAGAATCAGGTGTGCCAAATTATGGTTGAAATGAAAACCTACAGGACGGTTGATCTCCAGGAACAGGGTTGGGCAGCCCTGGCATACAGGGAACGGTTGTATTCAGCAGGAATGAAAATGACGTCCCCAATGTCTGGCTGTTTCAGCCATTCTAGGTCCCACTAGCAGCAGGTAAACTGCTGCCTGTTGGTGGACTCTGTTTGGTACACTACCCTGCTTCTCTGACGATGGCTGAACCTTGGCTGAAGCCGCAATGCATTGATGGCGATATTTCCGACCCTGACTCGGTACAACCTCGGTGGAGCTTTTCCCGATCACTTCCAGCTACGAGCTTAAACAAGCGTGGTATATTTTTTAGATTTTGTTGTTTGCGTAATGGTAACGTTGTTGAGACTGAACATCCCCTGAACACTACCGGTGATTTCGTGTCGCAGCGCTCGGAGACGTAGCGTACACGTTGAGATTTGATGCTCAACTTTGGTCCCCGTGTCCAGGGGCGCGGCTTGTCCCCAAATCCTCAGGCTACCACCGCGTCCTCTCCTCCCCGACCTCCGACGTTCCGGCGCGTTCGTCGCGGCCGCCCCTGCCGCTGTGGGAGCTCGGCCGCTGTGCCTGTTCCCGTCTCTCGTCAGCGGGAGGCACAAAAGAGTGCGGCAAATCAGAAACTCACCCCCTCCCCAAATAACTCCCGCATCCTCCCCCAGCTGTTAGGGCGCTTCCGGTGCAACGAACCAAAGTTAATTAACACGGAAAATTTTGTCAGCATATTTAACCCTGCCTTCATCTGAAGGGCTTACAGTAACTGCGTCTGAACAGGGCAGATAAAACCGCAGCTGCTGAACGTTACTGCCTGAAATTAAAACAGGGAATATGACTACAATAACTCTATTACATATTTCTACCTGCTCATTCATCTGTTAATTTTTTAGGGAATATTTAGGGAAATTTTCCTCTTCCTGTTTGTTGTTAAATAGTGACCAAGTCACTAAATGGGAGTAAACGTCAAAGGGGAATTTCCTGGATTGTGTTGTGGAAGGTATTTTTTTAGAGGTCCAGCTGAGTCTCAACTGGACGGCTTGATATATGTTGATTACTTTTACTCTCCGTCTGGCCGAGCGGGTCTGTAAACATCCATCGTCTGGGCTTCCTCAGTGGCTCCGGTGGGCCTGGAACTTCGCTCTTAGAATTACGGGCCTTGGCTTTCGTTCTTCATTCGGAGAAGCAGAGAGCCACATTCACAGAGGCGGGAAGCGTTGGTCCCGTTTGAGATCAGGACCCTCTGACAGGGCGGAAAGGAGCGGTGGGACGAATGGGGTGGAACCCGGGGACTGTCTGAGCTCCTACCGAGGGGTCTCTCATGTCTCACCCCACCCAATCAGAACTGACAGGAGGCATGAGCAGGTGTGCCAGAATGTATCATGTGACTTCTGGGTCGGCCACATAAGTGGAGACTAAAGAATATGAAGTCATCACAGATTCTATATCATGTGTTCACCCCGCCTCTGTTGAGCTTCTCACTCACGTTTGCAGACCAAGGGAAAAACCTTTTCGAACGTTTTCGAAAAAAGGTTATGGAATTTCCCTTTTAGTTCTGTTGCTTTCACTTCCGTGATTGGAACTCCCCAGATCATTAATGATTTAACGAAAGCCCCTGCAGGGCGGAATCACTTGGTTATTTTTAAGGCCGGGCTGGGATTGAATGTGATACAGGGAAACTGCTGAAGCTACTCCAGAGCAGCGTCTCTCCCTGCAGGACCGAGATTTAGAGAGAGAGGTGCAAAGGCTTTCCCTGTGTGCGTTACCTGAGCTGGTTTTGGTGCATGAGTGTTTGCGAGGCCTGCACTCAGCAGCACAAGCCTGACCCCCCCCCCCCCCCCCCCCACCCCACCCCCTTACAGAGAGAAGACCTGGCCGTCTGTTCGTCAGGAAGCTAAGCATTGTGGGAGTGCTGAAAGGCCTGCTGGAACCCTGTAAGCCCTGGCCTTAGTCACAGTCACATAGTCACAGTTTTGCGATGCCACAGACCAGGTGTAGTGTGAGTTCCTGGTCATTCTCACAGGAACTCACGCCCCTGCTGGGTGTTAAAGTACTGTTTACAGATGTGACATACCCATACAGATGGGCCATATTGAGAGTCAGGCTAATGCTGAAGACGTGGTGTACATTTAGCTTCCTATAATGCAGTATTCTGTACACTTCACCCCATGCCCATTCTCTACCAGCCTGCTCCCTGGCCTGTTTATGACCGGGCACAGAAATGGCATAAAGTGCCCAATAAGATTATGTTAATGTTTTAATTAGGTTCAAATCATATTAGATTGCAGTCATTAGTAGCCTCAATGGTAATTCTATGAGATAATTAATGTTTAGTGTTACGTTATCACTGTATTGATAATCCTATTTATGTTGTTAAATAATTATGGTTTATTGTCCAATTATAAGCATGTTATGATTATGTTTATATTGTTGAATTAGCTGTGTTTTGCTAGTGACCTTTCTCTCCCTAAATTTGGGTTCTGGACTGTACAGATGTGAGCTGAGCGTTTCCAGTGGCGACAGCCAGTCGGTGCCGTATCGCATTATTGAGTGCGTGTCCCTTCGGAGGGTATTCTCCCCTTGGTGAATAATTCATGTGTTTTCACATTACCTGACTGTCTGTAATGGTCTGGGAGTGCGCCGGAGTCATGTTCGGTCCACAGGGGCCACACTCGGCGCTGTGGCCCCCGGCATCATAACTCTTGTGGAGGCCTGTCATGTTAACGGCTCATAACGTGGGCCTGAAGACCCTCCAGCCAGACCCAGATCACAGGCATAACTGGATCAGCCAGCTTTGCGGGAGCTAATGCGCAAATGGTAATCAATCCCTCATTCGACCAATCCTCTGAGTCTTACTCTCATAGTGGTCATAGTGCATCGGCTAATCAGCCTGGGATTGGTTTCAAATGTAGTTTTTCTTCTGAGCTTACTGCAAATATCTGTAAAGGAAATCTTTGATTGGCATTATAAATTAGCATCATAATTGAATATCAGGTTTAATCGGAAAGATATTTTTCGTATTGAGTGTCACTGCTCATCAGTAGCATCCCATTTTGTAAGCCAAGATCCGTGTTTTAGAGGAAGAAGATTAGGCTAATTGGGACATTGGAGTTTGAACAATGATGGGGTATTGCAGACCGTAATCATCATTTACCCACTGAAGAAGGAAAAATTGTATTTTTACAAATCTGACGTGCTTTGTATTTGAGCTGGGAAGTGTGAATGTGTGTTTCAGTTTTGCACATCAATCAAAAAACAAAAACTGGATTGAGAAACTCGTAATGAGACAAGAGCTTAAAATCTGTTGAATGTCATTAATCGGCTCTGGCAAGCCTCAAGCACATGAAGTGAATTGTGCTTCGTTGGTTTTGATATGTGACAAAAGGCAAAATATCAATGGTGACATCTCACTATTGGCAATGCAAAATGTGAAATGTGTCGCATTTTTGATACTTCTGTTTTCAAGCTTAGAAACTGACTTTACAATCAAGGGGAATAATTACTAAGAGGTCTGAGTGTTGCAAGTGAGCATAGCCCTATTATTACTTTAATTGAAGTTCGTTGGAAATACCATACGCCATCCTTTGGGACTCCAAAGTGAAGTGTTTTGTGATTTGCCCACAATTTTCTGTGCTTTTGCAGAAAATAATTAAGAAATGTCTTTAAGTGGCCTTAAGTGCTTTATTATGGATTGAGAACCTTCCTCTTTGTGTTCTGGCTGTACGGCAGATCCATGCCTTCAAAGAGTAGCACTGTGGGTTTATTCTGAAATATTCTGACCGGGCTTCATTTTATGTTGTCAAAATAGGACCGCATTTCTTGGAAAAAAAAAAAATTGGTGAAAATAACTACTGTGACAGAGCAAAAAAATCCATGGGTATTATTTCTCCTGTGGATTGGTTTGAGAGTAAATGCTGTACAAGTGTGAACAATCAATGGGAATGCTTTTCAGTTGGTGTCCTTGTCCTTGAGTGTGTGTATATGTGAGTTTGTCTCTAAAGTAAATAAACCTTTGATTACACAGAAGTCTGTGTGCAAACATGGTGAATTATTTGGCACCATTGTCAAGATCCTGCATCGCTGTTCAGTGACGTCACTAAAAGCTGGAGTGTCATTGGACTGAAAAGGCCTTAGATGACCTGTTCTGCTGCACAGGGTGGAGTAGAGCATTTGTGATGGTGTGAAAGGCCTTAGATGACCTGTTCTGCTGCACAGGGTAGAGTAGAGCATTTGTGATGGTGTGAAAGGCCTTAGATGACCTGCTCTGCTGCAAGGGTGAGGTAGAGCATTGGATGGTGTGAAAGGCCTTAGATGACTGTTCTGCTGCACAGGGTGGAGTAGAGCATTTGTGATGGTGTGAAAGGCCTTGATGACCTGCTCTGCTGCACAGGGTAGAGTAGGAGCATTTGTGATGGTGTGAAAGGCCTTAGATGACCTGTTCTGCTGCACAGGGTGGAGTAGAGCATTTGGATGGTGTGAAAGGCCTTAGATGACCTGTTCTGCTGCACAGGTAGAGTAGAGCATTTGTGATGGTGTGAAAGGCCTTAGATGACCTGTTCTGCTGCACAGGGTGGAGTAGAGCATTTGTGATGGTGTGAAAGGCCTTAGATGACCTGCTCTGCTGCACAGGGTGGAGTAGAGCATTTGTGATGGTGTGAAAGGCCTTAGATGACCTGCTCTGCTGCACAGGGTGGAGTAGAGCATTTGTGATGGTGTGAAAGGCCTTAGATGACCTGCTCTGCTGCACAGGGTAGAGTAGAGCATTTGTGATGGTGTGAAAGGCCTTAGATGACCTGTTCTGCTGCACAGGGTGGAGTAGAGCATTTGTGATGGTGTGAAAGGCCTTAGATGACCTGTTCTGCTGCACAGGGTGGAGTAGAGCATTTGTGATGGTGTGAAAGGCCTTAGATGACCTGTTCTGCTGCACAGGGTGGAGTAGAGCATTTGTGATGGTGTGAAAGGCCTTAGATGACCTGTTCTGCTGCACAGGGTAGAGTAGAGCATTTGTGATGGTGTGAAAGGCCTTAGATGACCTGCTCTGCTGCAATAAGGGGGAGAGTAGAGCGTTAGCGTTAGCGATGGCATGGCAGCCGGTGATCCTGTCTGGTGTCTGTCTGCCTCTGCAGCAGGAAGAGCAGAGCAGGAGACGACCGTTACTCTCAGGAGCTCACTCCAGAGCTGCCCCTCTGCCCCTTTACAAACCCCGCTCACACATTCAGCACAAGGCCAGCTCTACCCACTCTCACATACACCACAAGACCTGCTCTACCCGCTCCCACATACACTGCAAGGCCCTCGACCCGCTTACCCATACACATTCGCTGGCATGCTCTCACACCGCATGGCACGCTCTACCCACTCACACATACACCACAAGACCTGCTCTACACTGGAAGGCCCTCGACCCGCTTACCCATACCCATTCGCTGGCATGCTCTCACACCGCATGGCACGCTCTACCCTCTCACACATTCGAGGCCACCCCGATTCAGCACCTGAAACAGAATAATGGAGAACACGACTTTTCATCTTTAGTGGGGAAGGTTCGTTTGTATTAGTCGCTGTACTAGGAGGTTTGTTTTAAGATTTCAGAAGGTAAATGGAAACCCGCTATGAATATATTTTTGTTAGATTTGGCAAGGCATCTTTAAGTAAACACAGATTTGGCAGGCGTCACAAAGATGTGCTGAGGATATGAGCCTCATATTTTTTATGTGGATGCCCTATGACCTTTACCATCACGATTGCTGTCCATACGTCCATTGTCATTCCATCCATTATCTGTTGGCAGCTAAATCTCAGGCTCCATGTTTGTGAACATTGGGTCTGCACATATTCAGTTTTGGGCAAGGGGTCTTAATGTATAAATAAAAACAGTATTGACAGGATTTTATATTTAATTCAGTTCCTTTGGCCCGTTACACATCCAACAAGGTCAACTCAAGGGCGCAGTCAGGTTTTGATACCAGACCATAGTGCTCATCTTTACACCATCTTTACCTGGTGTTTTAACAGGACAAACCACTCAACAGCCCCATTAGTGTGTTATGAGATGTGATATATGAGATACGGTATTCGTATTATGGCTGATGTAAATGTGACACAGAGCTGGGTATAAAAGACACAAAAGAGCCCATTTTGCTGTTCTTGTAGAGGGAAAAAGTGAACATCTTGTAAAACAAACTCTGTTAAAGGTTAGCCTGAGCAGAAACTGCCTGGAGTGCAAAGGAAGCAGAGCCTCCCGCCTGTTTGTATGAACTCCACTGCAGACCTCACACAATGGACCATCAAAGCACCGACGCCGACAGCTTCAAAGCTAGCCATGGCTACAAAAAAAATTATTATTCTTTTTTTTTTTTTTTTGGACTCCCCTTTATATTATCACACAGTGTATACTCCCCGATTGGGCGGCTGTTTCTGAAAAGATCTGTGTGTACGTGAGACACCAGGAGCTGTAGGTAATTAAATGTGCTTGGCCCCCCCCCCCCCCCCCCCGCCCCTCTGAAACGGACACACAACGATCCTTCTGTGGCATGAGTAGGCGGCTCAGAGCCCTGCACAAACAGGGTTGGTTTTTTTCTGAATGAGTCGCGCTGGACAGCTGTAGGCTCCACATGCACAGATGCGGTCAGCAGGGTGGTGTAGTGGCTAGGGCGCGGGACCACTGGACTCCGTACACTCCTTATTTCTTTAGCCTGCCCACAGCTTTATAAACAGGCCGGCTGATCAGCGTCAAAGTGTGGTTCGGATCATAGTTTGTAATGAGAGACGGAGACTTTGGGGCGGCGGGGGGGGGGGGCTGAGAAGGAGGATTGGAATTTTGGCCTCTCTGGATTTGAGTGCCTCGGGCCAAATCTGAGTCTCTTTTGATGATGTTTCCATGTGTGTTCAATTTTAAGTGCCGCATTCCTTCGTCCTGTTTGCGGCCCGTGCTGGTATGACAGGAAGCGTGTGCTCCCGCCGCGAGGTCGCGGTTTAGCTCTTTCCCAGCGTCGCGATTCATTCCTGAACCCCCTCCGGCCCCGCCCCCCCCCGTTCCCAGCCCCCACCCCCGCCAGCTGCACCCCCTCCCCTGGGGCGTCTTTCGGCAGATGAGCCCGGTCTTGTGAACGGAGAGCGGCCCGTGACCTCTGACCCGAGCGCCGCTCCCCCCACCGGCGCTTCAGGGATTCCAGCGCGGCCCCTGGGAGAGATGTTTCATTCGGCTTTATTTTTAGGCTCCGAGGGAAGCCTTTCCCCTCGGCCCCGGCTTTGTGTAACCCCCCCTCCACCGGACCATGCCCCCCCCAAGCCCCTCCCCCCCACGAATGTGTATGGGACGTACCCCCCGGGACGCGTTCGGGGGAGAGATGCGCCTTTAATCCCACGTCCCGGGCCCTGCCGGCAGAAACCGTGCGGAGGAACGCGTCCATCACTGGGTTGGTCTTTTACGAGCTCGGGCCCTGTGGGCTTTCTAATGACTGAATATACCGGCCGGCGGCCGGGAGCTCTGTATTCACTCACGTCGATACTGCTGACGCAAAGCCGGACTCTTCAGGCTGTACGTGCGTCTCTCCCCCAGCACCAGGTTCCTCTAAAAATACAACATTTTAAACGTTTTGTTCTGAGAATTATTACAGAATCCCCTTTTGAGAATGTCGCTTTTCGACCGAGGCTGCTAAATGACACCTGCTCGCTCAAAATTCCCATGGTGCACGTGTCCTTTTAGAGAAATGAAGGTTTTCGTTTCATTTCTTGTGTTGCATATCAAAAACAGATATGAAACAGATGTGTAACAGGGCAGATACAGCAGGTACTCTATTTTCTTGTTGTCGTTTATTGCTGAACAGAAAGGCCCTTTTGTGCGTGTAATTTAGCCGTTACTGTCATGGAAACTCCAATTTCTCAGTTCTTGCAGTGAAAATAACCTTCCCCCCCGGGGCTTCAGAAACACTTGAAACTGCAGAATGGATGCGGCTGGCTCACATTTTCCTGTGATAAGAAAGGTTTTGAGCTCTAATTGCAGATGGGGCCCTAGAAGAGTAATCTGATAAATGTGTGGTACCTCGGCGTAAGTGTCCGCTTTAAAGCGGCAGAGCGGAGCGGGGGTGGCGGGCGCCATTTCGCTAACGCCCCGCGTCACGTGGCAGTGTTGACTCCGCTAATAGAGGAGGAACAGGCAAATATTGGAAGATAATTGACGATTCTAATGGAGGGCTGCTCTGGAGAGGCTTTCTGTGGACATAACGCGGGCACTTTGATGCGATAAGGACGGAGGGGAAATTGGATTCGGCGGGGTGGGGGGGGAGGGTGGGGGTCGAGAGCTGGCCCATTACACCGCGAGAGGGTTCCAGACTCCGCCGCAGCAGGGCGGGTGGAGGCTGGGGTGCGCTGCAGGAGCCCCCCCCCTCCCTCCCTCGTTCCCAACACCCCACTGTGGATCCGCCCCCAAATCGGAGACCCCTTCGCTGAACGGAAAATTCCATTGTGGGGTTCTGGAGCTGCCCTCCTGTGTTTCGAGCACCGTGACCTCCGGGACCCTGGAAGCCCGCCCCTGTCTGTTCATCTGCGAATTTCACGCCTCAGAGACTAACGGGATTTCTCTGCGGGCCGCTCCTCCCTGCCGCCCTTCTGTGGTTCCCGCTCCTCCTCCTCCTCGTGGCGGATTCATTTCCGCGCCCCGCTTGGTTCTGCTGTTATCAAATTTGTGAAAACAGCTTTGCAACACAGGGTTCTGTCCATCGTACGTGTGGGATATAGGGGACGGTAGCGAATGCTACACAGGTTTAATTTGCACAGATATGGCCTTGTTACCACAGTTAGCATAACAGTAAGCTCAGCCCAAATGTACAGTACAAGAGCAGCTTACAGAACCAATGGTGTACTGATTTACCTCATTTAAATTCCAGTGCCGCTGGACAAGATCTCACATCTGTTGCTAAAAAGAGAGGCTGCAAGCTCACACGGCTCAGTACCCAGAGTGTTGACATTCTGTGAAGTCGCCAAGATTCTTAAAGCAAAAACGAGTTACAAAAAAACAGATTTTACACGTTCTTACATTGGAATTCTTAGTGTATCAGGTCATCGTATGTTTTTTTCTGTCAAGGGAGATGAATATTTGGAGGAATTCACCTGAAGAATACAAATTTTTCAGAGCTTTAATTTTTATGCTTAGTATATTATACACAGGACATATTTGTCTACTGTAGATGCGAGAGGTGTGGTTGTGTTTTGATTGTTTTTCCTTTTCGTTTGGAGGCGAGCAGGTGAGCTGCCTTCTAATTCTGGGAGGTGGGAAAGGGTTGAGAAGGGAGTTTGGTTAAACAACATAGCATGCCACATTCTTTTGTATGTAAACCAGAAATCATAACATCCTGAAAGTAGGTGGGGTGTGGTCACACTGGCTGTACAGTGTAGTGTTAAAAGTAGGTGGGGAGTGTGGTATGGTCGTACTGTTACAGGTTTTCAGTTCTGTGGTCGCGCCGGGCTCCTGAGTGCTTGAACCCTGGAGCTTCCAGTCCCGTGGAGCTCCTCTGATAAATGATGTGAAAGAAAGGTCAGTTTGGGGGGGGGGGGGGGCGTCGGGGGGTGCCAGGAATCAGCAGAGCTATGCTCTAGTCACCCCCTGCCCCCACCCCCCACTCACACACTCATGCACACAGAGAAGTGAAAATCGAATAAATCAAAAGTAGGGAGGAAGACACGTTCCTCAGCAGGGACATCTGCCAGCTTCACTAAATCACTCTGGGGCTAATGGATCGCAGAGGGTCGTGCTAGAAGCATTCCGCTCCCATCCAGTTTGCACTGTACCCCCCCACGCCCACATCATCAGTACCGTTCCTCTTCCGCTAGCGCCCGCGATGCTAGTAGCGCTGTCGCGGTTGTTGTGCTGTGTTGTGCTGTGCAGTGCAGTGCACGCTGCAGGGGGGCGAAGGCGAACGCGCTAGGATCTTCTCTCGCACGCAACCGGCCCGGGAGCGAGATGACGAATCCGACTCGACGCCCGGCCTCGCCTTTTCTGGCGCGGTTAGCCAGACGCGCCGCGGGACGGGAGTCTTCTCGCTAACGCGCCCCGGTAATCCCCTTCATCCGGCCCGCGGTGCCCGTCCGTCGACCGGCCCGACGAGGTCCCGCGCGTGGGCTTTCGCTCGAAGGCGAGACCCGGCAAGTTTGGCGCTAAGCTGGTCCCAGACCATTTCTGGGTGTTGCCTTCATGGCTTTTTCACTCCGTCAGTTGAAATGGGTCTTTCATGTCTGATTTTCCCATGGCCTTGCCAAATGGCTTTCATTGTCTGCCATTTGGACACTTCCTGTTTAGACTCTTTGCATTAGTAGATTTTCAGGGTGCAGCCCTTTGACCGAGCCAAGTCCCACCGTGGCCATCGTCGTACATCTGCGAATGATACAAATGTGAACTGGTTTAATACTTTGTGAAAACACCCCTGGCAAAGATGACAGCCATGAGTCTTTTCGTATAATTTGTGATAAGGTTAGAGAACACATTTGGAGGAAGTTTTGACCATTGCTCCATGTAGAACTTTTC
The DNA here is from genome assembly GCF_018555375.3 of Anguilla rostrata. Taxonomy (NCBI): domain Eukaryota; kingdom Metazoa; phylum Chordata; class Actinopteri; order Anguilliformes; family Anguillidae; genus Anguilla; species Anguilla rostrata. The sequence continues at coordinate 38,198,999 of NC_057940.1, read as the reverse complement.
AGAATCATTGCTATCTTTGGGTTTGCGCTCATGAACCCCCCGCTTCAGTTCAGACCACAGGTTTTTGATGGAATTTAAGTCTGGAGACTGAGATGGCCATTGGAAAACATGGATGTTGATTTCACTTGAGCATTTCTGTTTAGATTTTCATGTATGCTTGGAGTCATCTGGACAGTCTACCTAAGTCCTAGCTTCTTAGCAGAGACAACCAAATTTTCAGCCAGAACTTCCTGGTAATTTGTTGAATTCATTGTGCCATTGTTGTAAAATAATGTCCCGGGACCACTGCCAGCAAAACATCTCCAAAATATCAATGACCCACCCCCATATTTGACAGTAGGTATGAGGTGCTTCTCCTGTATGCATTCCTCTTTTGCCGCCAAACATGTTGATGGTGTGTATGGCCAAAACGTTCAGTTTTAGTCTCATCTGACAATAGCACTCTCTTCCAGTCATAATTCAAATGAGGTTTGGCAAGCTCCAGATTCTTGTTTTTTTTTTATTGTGCTCAGTAAGGGCTGTCTTCGTGCCACCCTTCAAAAGAGTTAGTTGGTATGGAGGTGCCATTTTATGTTTTTTTTAGACTTGTTAACCGCAGGAAACAAACTAATCTCTGCAATTCTTAAACAGTGATCCTTGGGTTATTGATGGCCTCCCTCACCATCTTCCTCACCATCCGTGGGGACACCATGCACGTGCTTCCTCTTCCTGCCAAATTTGCAACCATTCCGTATGTTTTACACCTTTTTATTATTGCCCTTACAGTGCTAAGTGGTATGTTTAACCGTTTGTGTCTCTTTCTGTACCCATTACCAGACTTGTGACGGTAAATTACCATCGGTCTCTTCTGAATTGACAGTTATTTGGCTTTTCCCATGCTGATGGATGACAAAGCGATTTTGTATGCTTGTTACCTTATTTCTATTCTCAAGTGAAACAGGAAGTGATGGATTTGACCCAATATAGTTCCTTTAAACTGAGATGAACTAAAAGATGAACTACTTACAATAATTGTTAGGGGTGCCAATGATTATGGCACCTATGGTTTTCAGAAAAAATTAGATTACTTAATAAAAAAACATTGACGCGTGAGAGTAAATGTATTGAAATAAAAGTATATAGTTTAGCCTTATGTTTGAACATAACATATAGATTATCATCCGTGTCATTTATTATATGCAGCCTTTTTTCTTATTTCATTTTTATTAAGGGTGCCAATGATTCTGGAGCCCACTGCAGCTGTTCTGTGTGCTGAGCCCACGGTGACGAACCCTGCTAGTCTCTTGCTAAGTGGCCCTGAGTGGTTTAAAACGGCTACTTGTTTCTGTTCAGACATGTTGGAAATACTGCTGAGCCTGTACACTCTGAAAATAGCTAATTCCTCTTTTGTGGCCATGCTAAACTGTGGGGCTGTGTTTAAGGCTGGGTCTGCACTACACCCAGAAGCATCAGCACCTTTACTGTAGCTAGCTGTGCTTTTATGGAGTACAGTACAGGGGTCATGCAAGAGCGCGACTAAGGAAGCAGAGCATGTTTAGCTGTTTGTGATTAAAAAAAAAAAAACAGAAGATACTGACTTTACCGTTTTGTGCTCTCCTTCTGAAGACAAACTCTCGACTCAGACCCATCTTAACGTCGATGCTTTTTCTTCAACGGTATGTCTATGGAATGTTTTACGTTCACGTTAGGTGTTTTCTTATTGCAAAAAAAAGTGACATTTGAATTTCATTTGTAAATCAAATTTAAGAAAGCGGTGTTGACGGAATCCGGGAGCAGGGCACAATGGTGCGCTGTTGCCTCATGGCTAGAAGGTTCTGGGTCCGAATCCTGGAAGGTTCTCTCTGGTTTCCTCCCACAGTCCAAAGACACACGTGGGTTAGGCTAATCGTTGAGTCTAAAACTGCCCCTAGGTATGAGTGTGTGGGTGAATGGTGCGCGTACCCTGCCATGGGTTGGCGACTTGTCATTACCTGCCTCTTGCCCAACGCAAGCTGGGATAGGCTCCAGCTCCTATCTTTGTGGATATTTAGTAGTATTAAAGGTTTTTTTTCTTTTTTTTTTTTTAGTTTGGCCTGCCTAACCTAAATGTTTTGACTTTACTATACCAACCTCATGTTTGATGCAGTGGTCGTATTTCAGGTTTAGGTTTATCTATTGAGCATGTCTGTCAAGCAAAATTGCCAGTTATATTGTCTAGTTTATTATTAGTCTATTGTTTATTATATTGTGTAGTTTCCTCTTTTTTTGTGAATGCAGAACTGAGAGAGAGAGAGAGATACAGACAGAGAGAGAAAGAGAGAGAGAGAGACTAGCTTAGAGTGTGTTAATGCTCACACACAGACAACATTGTTCAGCAGAACTGCACCGGCAACATAGTGAGTCTCTGCGCTTTGAATGCTGAGCCACAGCCTGGAGACCGTAACCGGGGTGACGGAGAGGAGAGCGCGCTCCCTGGGCGCGTGTGTCCGCCACACGCCCACGGTGTCCCTCGCTTCGGACAGCTAGCGGCGCGCTCGCATCAGGCGGCAACCGCGCGAAACCTTGCGCATCATCATTCCGCTACTCGCTATTACTTAGCATTTTGGGAGTGGGAGTGTATGCGGTTTCTCTCTTATGAATTACCATGAGAACCATTCCTTTTTTCGTGGGGCCATCTTTTCTGTGCAGCACTCTCCCCTATTTCTCACATGGATGTGGTTTTGGCGGTTCTAGGTGCAAAGCTTTCTCGACTCTGTAGAAAATGAACAGAAGTGCCCCCGTTCAGCTTCCTGGACTTGTTAAACATTCTGTCAGGGGTTCACTTCCTTGTACGGAGGGGGGGGGCAGCATCTAAGTTTAATAGGCTTCTTGGCATTCTTGTCTAAAACAATGCATGTAGAATGAAGTAGAGCTTCAACTCTGCACAGTAAAATTCTCATTGTTAAATCAACTTACGGAGTGCGTATGGGTCCTGCCTGGACTCGTTTGTACTCTGCTAGAGTACAGTTAACACTGCACATTTTACTGTGTGATTATGTCAGAGGGGAGGGGGGCGGGGGGGGGGGAGGTGCGCAGAGGTCGACAATGGGCTGCGGGACGGCTCGGAGAATACAGGAAATGCCTGTCTCTGGTGACACCGGCGAACGCCATCTCTCTGAGCTGCAATCACTCAGAGTGGGGCCATTAGAAAGCGAGCCAGCCTCTCGCCCCTAACTGCCCCACTGCTCCGGAGCCTGGGGGTGGGGGGGGGCTGTTCCCCCACGGCCCCCAGACCAGTGAGGAAGATGAGTCCTCTTCTCTAACGGAGGTAATCTCGCTCGCTCTCCCAGAAAATGAACTTCAAAGGCATTTCTGCTCCTCGTACGGGAAGCACTGAACAAGGAGCCATTTCCTTAATCTCGCGCGCTGTCATTTTACCAAAGTGCTAGAGTGATGGGATGCCCTCCCTGAACGTCCTGTTACTTTCACTGAGAGCTGGACGGATGACAGAGTGTCTTTGGCTTTCATTCGCGAACGATAAGAAAGCCAGTCCCCACAAAAGTTCGCGCGGGGAGTCGGGGGAAAAAAGCTGTTGCGTGCCAGTCAGCTAATCAAAGGGATGAATGCTGTGATTGTGTGGTGGCATCGTTTCAGTTGATTAACGCTGCCCGCATTAACTGGGAGAAGGCCACGCCCTCCCTCCGCAGAGCAGCTGTCGATTGGTCGTTTGGTTGCCCCGGGCGCGGTGACCCCGAGCCTGCGGGCCCTCTTCCCCTTGGCAGCTCCAATGATATCAGAGATGCAATTAGTCACAGTTCGTTTCAGCCCTGACGGTATTGCCTCAGACAGAGGAGGGTGGCGTCTGGTGGCCAGCGCAGGGCTCAATTTAACCGTCTTCGCCGTGGGTGTCTGGGACAGGAACCCCACCCCCCTCTCACCCTCCGGGTGCACACGGCACCATCCGACAATCTCTCGCGAGGCCAGCGGGCTCAAGACGGCGGCCCCCGGATTCGCGTTCTCAACAACACGATATTTAAAACGTCTCCCCATCACCCGGGCCGACATACGCTGCAACAAAGCATTTGGTAACCGCGAAATGAATCCGAGAGACTGATTTAAAAACCGATTCCTCCGTTGTTTCTCTGTTGATATTTGCGGTCAGGCTGCCCGTTGCCAGTATGAATTTGTGTTGGCAGTTATGGCTCAAACTGACTTGGCTTAAGTTACAGTTTTATGGGTTGTCTCTGAAGAGGAGAATATCTTGTACAGCTGCGCAGGACTGAACTGGCTCCTGAGCGTAGTAGCACGTGCTGCTGAAGCAGCTTTGGATTGTGCGCCCCCCCCCCCCCCCCTCGTTCGCTGGCCTGTGGGGGGAGGGGAGGGGGTGTTTGTTGCGCTTTTTTGTTTATGAATGACATTTTTCCAAGATTGGATTATTTACTGACGGAGCAGCCCTGGGCTTTCACACGAGAACCCCGGACCGGACGCTTTCTCAGGCCGACCCAGCTGCACGTCCCCCGGTGTCCCCCGGCGTCCCCGGGGCCCGCGCGACCTGCCGGGGGCGGTCCCAGCGTGCCAGCTCAACGCGTACCGCTCCGACTGCCTCGGCCGGCCCGCTGACTGACTGACGGACTGACGGACAGACGGACGGACTGACTGACGCAGGCTCATGGTAACGCTGTGGGATGAGCTGGGATTCAGATTTTCATGCGCGTGCCAGCAGCCTGCTGCCAGGTGCTTCTATCCAGGCGGGAGAAACAGGTGTCACTGCTGCGTACGCAGTTTTCCCAGAGTACTTCACTTCATCATGACGCACGTGTTTGTGTGACACGAATGTAAAAAAAAAAGACAGTGAATCGAGGTTGAATTTTTTTCACGTATATTACACATCTACCCTTGAAATTTTTCAAGCGTATATGTGCATTTTTAAAAATAGGTATGACTGTGTACGGTATAAATATGGCCTATGTCTTACAGCCTCTGCAAACAGAACACAGCGTTTTCACTTATTTTTCTTATTGCTTCGGTGAGAAAAGTGAATGTTTCGCAGAAGAGGAGACGGAGGAGTGCAGTTCCTTTGTCACTGAGCAATGCCTTAATGACTTCTGAGACGGGGCTATCCTCGGCAGGGTCTGATTATTTTCTGCTCTGGTATCGATCTCTCTTCCCTGTGAGCTCCGTCTGGACTGCACACATTACACACCAGCACGATGGCATAGCCTTCTGTTCTGAATGTTACTGCGTCTTGTTAAAATGACAGTAGTACTGTGTAACTGCGGTATAGTTGCAGTACTCTTAAAGCAATAATAAATGAATGCTTATACAGTGTTGTGAAAATGTATTTACCCCTTTCCTGATTTTCTCTATTATTGCATATTCGTCAACTGCAACCAAACTTCCTATAATTAGATATCAGTCTTTCACATCGCTGTGGATGAATTTTAGCCCGCTAGTCTTTGCAGAACTGCTTTAATTCAGACAAATTGGTAGGTTTTCCAGCATAAACGGCTCATTTCAGGGCCTGCCACAGTATCTCTGTTGGGTTCAAGTCAGGTCTTTGAATATTACCAAGCTAAAACTTACATTTTGTTTCTTTTCAGCCATTGAGATGTGGATTTGCTTTTGTGTTTTCGATCATCACATTTTCCCCAAAAAGCTTGGGGGATCATCCAGGTGCTTTTTTTGTAAACGTGAGACAAGCATTGGTTAGCAGTGGTGTTCGCCTTGCTGCTCTCCCATGCATCCCATTTTAGCCAGGTCATGAACACTGACCTTAGCTGAGGCTAGAGAGGCCTGCAGCTCTTTGGATGCTCTTCAGGGATCTTTTGTGACTTCCTGGATGAGTTGTCGCTACGCCCTTGGAGAGGTTTTGGCAGGCCGGCCACTGAAAATTCACCACCGTTCCAGTTGTTTTCCATTTGGAAATTATGGCTCTCACTGTGATTCACGTTCCAGAGCCTTCTAAATGACTTTGTAACCCTTTCCAGGCTGATATATTTCAACAACTTTTTTTTCCCTCATCTCTTCTGGAATTTCCTTTCACCGTGGCATCGTGTGCTTGTAGAAACTTTGTGGTGAAACTTCGCACTGATGGTAAGGATCAGTATGGCTGAGGTTCAGGATCAACAGGGCTGGCTGCAATAAAGCCGCTGCTTTAGCTGTGTTCAAACAGATAAATCTAATTATCAAAGTTGATATGATGGTTGATAGAGTAACTAAGGTGGCTGTTGCTTTTTCAGATGGGTGATATGGGTATGTGACTTTTTCATTAGATAAAAGTAATTATTTTTAAAATGCATTTTTACATTTACTCAGTTTCCCTTTGTCTAATATTATATTCTGTTGAACGATTTGAAACCTTTCAGTGTGATAAATATGCAATAAAGGAGGAAATCAGGAAATACTTTTTCAAGGCACTGTATAATGGGCAAGGAGTCAACATTCTCTTACTGCATCGTGTGTTTGCTGCATCCATAAATAAATCAATTTAAAAACTCCCATTTTTACACTAGAGCAAGGGCACTGCAACAGGATTAGACCCAAAGCACCGTGGCCTGGGGCAGTGTCTCATAAACAAAACCGTGGCTCGTTTCCCTTCCACCCTGCACCTCTTGGCACCTGTACACCAGTTTTTCTTTTGCACTACGAACAATTACTTTTTGCTTTCTGTGAAAATGTTGCCATTTTCCTAAGAAAATCTCTGTCTCTGTACGGTGTACTCTTGAGTGTGTGTGTGTGTGTGTGTGTGTTTTACGCTTGTCCGATGTGGTTTTGACCGGACCAGAGATGAGATGCTCTTCGAATTGGGACCGTGGGAGAGTAGCTCATTTTGCCTGTTTTTTTTTTTTTTGACGTGCGTGCCTGTCGCCGGGGGCAGCTGGGAGGGAGCGAGCGCTTTGTCACGCCTCCCAGGGAAGTGGCTGTTCTCCGCGCCGTGGATTAGCGCTGGGGTTATGTCTCCCATGATATAATGCCATTATGATGTCATGCTGGTGTTAAGCCAACGCATTTACTATGCCATGCCGAACCTGTCATGAGAGGCTGTGTCGTGTTTTACGGTTCACTCCCAAGGGTGGCTCATGTTTCTTTCTGTTTGTTTATCTGCAGGAAAAGAAGTCTAAAGAACTCCTGCCATCAAGGTATGGTTCTCTTTTTTTTTTTGCAAGTACTTCTTAATTGTTGTTTTGACTTGTGCGTTAGGGGATTGCTGGGTGATTTGTGTTCATTATTTTATAATATCAATATTGGTGTTTTGATGGGTCACTCAGTTTGAAATGATGTATTTTGGAAAATGTATACTGTGGCTTCTGGATAACACCTTAAAGCTTTCCATGAATGTGAACGTTATAGGATCTTTTTTAAAAGTCAACATCTATTTGAAAATGCATCCCCAAGGAAAGTGTTCACTTGGATGCATTAACCATACACCAGGTCACGTGGCCTCGGTAGCGCTGAGTTATCTATATGGCGCAATTCCCGACCTATCCTCTTGTTTCATTTTTATTTCTCTCAGCGAACAACTCAAGGTGCCTTTTCAGCCATTGGCAGTTGCTTATTCAGGGAAATCTGTATTGCCCGTCTAAATGTAATTAATTCAGTCTCGGTGATATAGCAGCACCATTAGAATATGATTTGTTTTACAGACTCTATTCGCGTTCTCGAATGTGACCGTTCCAGAATGTCTCCTTGGAATCAGAGCCGGGTAGTGTTTGAGTATTTATTTTCGCATACCCTTGTCAATGCAAAGTTTCGTACACATAGCACCGGGGGAAACAACCGACGCTTCCATCGCCGACAGCCACATTTGCATAGGGTCCACTGGCTCACAAAGGGCTTTTTCAGAGCGCATGCAGAGAAACCTCATGGGACTCACAGTCGCAGACTCCATCGGCATGCGCTCCGTGCCGCCAGCTCTGTGGGCCGCATATTGTCGAGTCGTTACTCTCTGACCCCATTGCGTTCTGTGTGTTCTTCTGCGGTCTTCTGTCCTCTGTCTGCGGGAGAAAAGGGATTCCCTTCTGCCGAAGTGCATCGCTGCCTAGTGCTTCCTGATTATCGGAAGTTTTTTTCGCTAGTAAATGCCGCAAAAATAAAAATTAAAAAATAAAATAAATCAATAAATAAAAAACAATGAGACGGTGAGCACACATTGTACCAAGCTGGAGAGCTAGTCGTCTGATTCTTATCTCTCTATTCAATCCGTAGAGGTGTGGCACGGTCGCCTTGCCCCCCTCCCGGTAGAAAATAATGCAGGACGGGGGCCTGATTTAATTTGGCATGCCTTCGGGCAGATTTCAGAAATGGTCTATACGAAGGTTATTTTTCAAGTGCGAACAGCTCAGATCAGCACTCTGTTATTCTTCAATAGAGTGAACTGCAGTGGACCGAGTTGTTTTTGCACAGCACAGTGATGCATTGTTTTGCCGCGGCGGGAAGATTCAGGAGGATTTTTTTGTTGCCTGGGCTGCCCCCTGGTGGTGAAACTTCACGCACCTTACGGAATTCCGCATCATCATCATACGTGAAGAGTATCGTTTTGTGAACAAATACCGCCACAGATTAAGTTGAGTGTTATTGCGTGTGTTACAGCTTGGGTAGACGGTACCTGTGTTTCAACGAGTTGTTCATGTAGCCAATCATAGACATTGGGTCACACAGATAAATAAAATGTCTGAATATTTTTTTAACTTAAAACTATTAATTCACTGATTAATCAGGGGTACATGCAGACCCTATGACCCCAATGTAGTCACGTACGTTGGGGTATACACTTTGTCAAATGTGTAGTGCTTTAAATAGTTATTTGCAATCACTTTCTGAGCAAGTTAATTATAGAACATTGCATTACAGGCATTTAGCAGACACTCTTATCCAGAGCGACTTACACAACTTTTTACATATATATAAACGCACCCTTTGTTTTTTACTGGAAGCAGACCAACGTAATAGACCGACACTTACCTTGGTAATCCATCAAATTAAACTGAATGATGTATTAAGATTGCAAGTGAGTAACAGTGGGAGCAGTGCCCAGGCAAAGTGCTTTCAGGTGCTTTTTACCCTCACTGGAGGGAGGAAAACTTTCCAGCAGGCAAATAATCATGAGCAATGCTGTCTGTTCTCAGGACAGTACATGCAGTAGGTTTATATCATTGTCTCCTATGGTAAACATTGGAACTGTCTGGCATATTCTCAGAACAAATGGCCACACCTGTGTTACATTACATTACAGGCATTTAGCAGACGCTGTTATCCAGAGCGACTTACACAACGTTTACATAGCATTTACATTGCATCCATTTGTACAGCTGGATATATACTGAAGCATTAAGGTGCAGCAACGCTCAAGGATACAACGGCAGTGCTCTACCTGGGAATCGAACCTGTGACCAGCTCCTTACCCGTTGTACTACACTGCCGCGTTCTCTGACGTTTAAAATTTCAGCGTTACCCTCTGTTACACCCCTCCAGGGCGGTGACCCCCCCCCCCCCCACGTGCCGTGAGGCTGCCGACCCGGAGCGCCCCCTGCAGATGAGTGTGGCCCACTGCGCGCGATGGCTCCTTTGCTGAGTGGTGCGTGGGGCTCGGGTGTGGCGGAGGTCACGGGGGCGGCGGGCAGCGGGCAGCTGGCCCTGGTGGGCACCATCGCTGCCCTCGCTGCCTTCCTGCTCATCTCCCTGCTCTTAATGCTGTGCGCCAGCTGCCAGGGGTGAGTGCCTCTGTGCCGCGTGTGACCTTCACCGTTGCATTTCCTGTCTGTGCCACTGCTGGATGTGTATTTTAAACCTTTTCTTTCACAGTGTGGTTGAGGTGTTGTATTGCCATTGCTGTTGGTTTGATCCGTTGTACTGTAGTTTGTAACCTGAGTTTATTACCTTAGCGTAGCATTGCTAATGTCAGTGAAGGGAATTAAGCGCACGTTCCTGTACCCCGTTGTACATGTGAGCTTGAATCTGGGGGAACGCACAGATCTGTGTCTTTGTTCTGCTGGGTTTCTAACCATGGCACTGTGTGTGCCACAGTGTGTGCCAGAGTTAGAACGCCTAACCCTAAGCCTAACAGCTGATGTTTCTGTGTGTTTCTAGACAAAAGAAAAAAAGCCTGCCAACTGGGGACCATGAGAACCTGATGAATGGGGTGTGTATTACTCTGAGCAAGGACAGAGCTCGCAGCTTTGACTGCATTTTGAATAACAAACTCAAGGCAACTGCATTTTTTTGTGCATATTTGCGTGTAATAGTAAAAGTGGGGTTGTAGTCTTGTGCAACCTGGACTCTGAGCAGACCAGCACACGCATGCATGTTCCTCTTTGCTTCACACATTTGTTGGGTGTGTGTCACACATACACACACACACACACACACAGACCAAAGGCAGATAGAGACACATAGGCACACACTTACACTGCATACACACGCCTGCACACGTCTACACTCGTAAACACACACACACGCGCACGCACTCACAGATTCAAACCCACATTCCATGCATGCTGCACACGCTCCTCTCCCACACACCCAATGCTGCTGCACGGCACTGTGGGTAGAATCTCATGTTTCACTCGCAGATACTATCCCCCTGAAAAAGAGAACTTCGCACATCATTGTGACTTGATGATTTAACAGCTAACCACACTGAAAGGCCAGCCGTGGGAAGCAGGAGATATGTTCACAGTTGGTCTCACTTTGATGCACATAAAGCGCATCAGGTTGGATGCACTTTTTCATTCACATAAACGTTTTCTTTTGATTGCATTTTCCTGCAATGAAACCACTTGAAAAATCTATTTTTTTTCCAACAACAAAAAAACACAGCTTTATTAATAACTGTGATAAATTATATAGTCACATGCCCCATGCAAAGAGCAAAATTCAATAAAATATTTGTCACCCAGTGACAGTCACATCAATCATTAATGCACATTTATAACTATATTTATAAAAATATATTTTTTGCATCGCAGACTTCCATTAATAATACATATTGTACCTGCATACTGTCATTTTCTCTCTAATTCTGGTATCGTGCTATAAAAATAACATTAGACCTTTTTTGTCAACCAGCTATAAAATGTAAACACACACACACAAATATATATATTTCTGTATATGTATGTGTGTTTGTCCTTAATACTGAGTCCTTGACAATTGAAGTTTGTTCTTTTACAAAATGATTGTTTCTATTCAAAATCAGTGTTCCTCAGTATCCTCACAGCAGCCGGTTCCTGAAGGGGCCACTAGGTGGCAGCACAGAGCTACACTAGTTCACTTGCACGTCGGCTGAAAATCCAAACAAAGACCTGTAGACTGCAGCAGCTTCCCTGGCGGCGGATGCGACGATGTCATCGTTCGCAGCGCTAACAAAGGGGCGCCGTGCTGTTGATCCCAGCCAGTCTGGGAACCTCAGTGACCGAAGGCGCTCTCTCCCCAGGTGTCGGAGAGGGAGGCGTTCAGCCAGTCTGTCGACAGCCCCGCGACCGACATGGTGGCCAGCAGCTCCCAGAACGGGCCGCTGACCTGCGGTACAGGTGAAAATCCCCTTTGTGTGTCAGCCGGGGTTCTGATGCAGGCTTCTGTAAACAGGTGCCTGGTGGGATCCGTGTTCCATTAAGATACAGTGTGTTTGAAGGTGTAGCTGGGCTCACATTAATCCAGTGTGTCAGCATGGGGGAGCGGGCTGCTTTCAGTGGCTTTAAATGACAGTTTGGCTTGTGCTGGGCTGGTAGTGAGCGGGGCTCTCGTCCTCCACACGCAGTTCTCTCAGAGGACACGCTGGACACCAGTCCTCACCTCTCGGAGGAGATGCTGTCCAGCCAGTCTGAGCTGAGGTCCTCCAAGTGCCACCAGGACCGCGAGCTTCCCAGCATCCCCCCCAACAGCGCCCTGGACGAGGCAGGGGCGGGGGCGGCGGCGGGGGCGGGGGCGGACCCGCAGGCCTCCGCGGGGGACGGGACGTACGAGGTGGTGAAGGAGACGGCGTCCCGCGACGTGAGCGTGGAGGACTCCCTGTACGAGACAGTCAAGGAGCTGAAGGGCTCGGGCTCCCAGGGCCTGGCCAACGGCACGTCGGCCTCCAGCCTGTCCGACGCGGCCCCGCCCATCCCCAACGGCCGCCTGAGCCCCGCCAGCCCGGGCAGGGCGCCCCTGCAGGCGGGGGACGAGTACGCGTCCGTGGACCTCAACAAGAAGAGCCGCTACAGCGCCGACCTGGAGGCCCGGCGGGCCGCCGAGGCCCCGCCCCCGCCCGAGGAGGAGGAGGAGGAGCAGCCGCCGCCCATCCCGGACAAGGTGCTGGACGAGAACGACAACCAGGAGACGCCCCTTCTGCTGGGGGCGGGGCTGGAGAACGGCGAGGTGAGCTCTGCCCCAGAGCAACAGTGCTGGGGGGGGGGGGGGGGGGGGGTGACCAAGGGTTTATTTTTTATATGACCCCCCCCCCAACATATTAATTCACATAATTATTCAACATAATAGTTTAGTCAGGTAGTATATTCTATATATTGTGATACAGTACAGCATAGCATTGTTTTGAAATAATTAGCTATTATATTGCCTTGTTTGCAATGAATTTAATGATTCCCATTCCCCAACCTGTTTCTAAAGACCCCCCACCCCCCCTTCACACACGTACACACCTTCCTTGCTCCTCACATAAATGAGCACACACCCTGTTCCCAAGCGCTGAAAAATTGACAACATAAATAACGAACGAATAACGGAAATAATAGGCCTGCCAATAATTATGGTGACAATTGCGCTAATTGGGTGTTTTCAGGTGCGTGGCGTGAAGATACCCAAACGTTTTATCTGCAGCGGCTCCTTTGTGTTCGGACATGTGATTCGGTCGGGGAAGGAGCGAGGAGATTCAGAGCGCTTTTTTCCTTAGTTATTATCTTCTAAGCTGCCTACACGGCATCGCCGGTAGAATACAAATGAAGGCGTCTGTCTTGGAGAGCAAAGCGCTGGCAGACTGAACTCCTGACTGCCCTCCCGGCGTCTCCCAGCGTGGGGCGTCTCTGCAGCGCGCCGCGATCTATCACCCGGCTCCTCGGTCGCCACGGCTACGCTTTCTAGGAAGCGGAGTCTTTGTTTACGCGAATCGCGGTCCTTTGTGTCGTTCTTCGGGGATCGCCCGGCTACCTGCGCCGTTAGCCTTTTCTTGCCAGTTAGCTAATTAGTCATAAAAACCGCGTTTTTACGCCGCCTCATGGCAGTATGGGACCGCATGCTGAATCGGGGTCACCACCACCCGACCCCAATTCCACGTGCGAATGGGAAGTCAGCAGACGTGTTTGCCGCCTCCCTGCATCGCTACCTGGTTATATATTACGTTAAAGCCCCCGTGGAGCTGTTCGTCCAAGGTCTTAACTGCATCTAATTGGGACCGTTGTTGTGTTTTCTCTCATTAGGGGAATGTGCGCGGTGTTTGTATGCAGAGTGCTTTGTTAGGCTGATTGGAGAACCGTGGATACAGCTGTCGCCCCGCTGTGCTGTGACAGCGAATGAGCGTGTGGGGTCACCCTGGCGTGGGGTGGGGTGTTTTTTGGAGGGGTGTCGGGGGGGCGCTAAATCAGTCTGTTCTTGTGTGACGGGCGCTGTAAACCTCCACTGACGATTGTGCACACTGGAGATATTTGTGGGTCGAATATTACAGCTCTAATTTACTCTGGCAGAACTGTAGTAGCCTAGCATAGAGAGTTTTTGCAGTAATGCATCCACGGAGCCAAAATAGATGTGAAAATATGCTATCCGCTGTATTGGCACATGCATCAATCCAGAGTGTACACAGCAATCCAGAAAATGCTCATCGATCCAGTATATTTCTAAACTGCAGATAGGACTATTATGACAGGCCATTTAGCCTATCGTAGCTTGTCATCTAAAATGATGATAACAAACTATGTATGCAATTTTCTTCCATTAAGAACAACAAAAAACCAACCGCAATGAATACAGTAGTAATATTAACCAATATGACTTGCGACAGCCATAGAAACAATTATAATGTATAGTAGATTAAGATTTATGGATCTTATTCAGATCTTCCTGTGTTATTTAATTTAACGTAACATTTTAGCCAATCGTACTTTCATTTGTAGGCTACAATTTATTTTCAGATACAGAACACATGTACATCTTCTCAATACACACAGCATTCATGCAGACGTCTATATCACACGCTTAAATCCAATGGACACACATTTTACACAGAGAACCAGGAGTCAGACAGAGATTAGCAATGCAGAATGCACAGGGACACTGAGTACACTGACAACCATAACAGGTACTGGGTTTAAGGACTGTGTTCTATCTAATTGTTCTATCGTGCCTCCTTATATTTAATGCAAAATAAATATTGCTGGAAAAATAATGCAAGACTTAGAAAATAAATTATGACCACCTCATATAGACTATAGTGCATACATACAGCGACGTAAGAGCTGTAATTATGTCTTGTGAACTGCGTGAGCTTAGCCTTTCAGTTTTTAAGTGGAAATCTGGATTGATTTATTGAGTGGGCAGCGGGATGTTCAGCAGACGCACATATGGTGCTCATATCGGGGTGAAGGAATACGGGGAACCCCTGCCACGCTACATGCAGCGCACCCGCCGAGATCACAGATCCGTAATACATCTAATTTAATGCATTTAAATACATTCAGGATACACACGGAGCTTTCGCGCGCGGTACGCCCAGCCCCGCTTCCCAGCCACACGCCGGGTTCGCCTCAATCAGCCACCTGGCGCACGGGCGGCACGCGAGTCTACGGCAGTCACGCGTAGATGAATAACTCGCGCAGAGATATAATTTATTTTTGTGTCTTTGTTTTATTTTTTTTGTATTTTGTCCTGTGTTTTGTAATGGTGTGGGCAGGTCCCCTGGATAATTTCTATTGTGTAGCTGGGAGGCAGTACTAGATATATGGCACTCCGGGGATATCTGGCCGAAATCGCGAGGCTCCCCCGCCGTGCCACTTTCTGGCCTGTTGTCCTCTTTAGCTCTGGCCCTCTCCGCTTGCCCCCTGTCTGTCTCACGTCAGTCTTCCTCGTCAGGCAGCTGTCATGTTCGGTATCCTACCTGTCATTCCTCCACGAGTGCACCTGACGTTCAGCCGCATATCACAACGGCAGAGCTTAATGTCACATATCGCAACAGCAGAGCTTAATACGACGTATATCATAACAGCAGGATGAAAGAGCTTAAGAGCCGCGCGCGAGCGAGTTCTCCCACCGCACCCGCGTGCCACTGCAGAGGGGCTCTTTTAATTAATAACGGGTTTTTCGAAGCAGATGACGGGAAGGCAGCTGGTCCGAGGTGGCCTCATATGGGACCTCGCTCTCAGGTCACGTGACAGGAAGTAAATGCAAAATTGCGAGGTGAGATGGGATTCTCGCCAAGGTGCATTCCCGGGCTTCAGGACCATTAAATTAATTGGCTTGCTAATTAAACAAAGAGGAAAGATGCAGATGCTGCAGCGAATATGCGTCCTCAGAGTAATCATAAACATCTCTTAAAATGCTCTGATGCTCAATCATGGCCTGAACCAGTGGAATTATTAGGCTGTTTATTCCAGGCTGTCCTCTTTTCCCGGATACTCATTAGCCTCTTCCACAGGTTCACCAGAGGCCATTTACCCACCTGTCTGAAATACACAACATGCTCTGTGTGTAGCTTTCAAACCTTTATTCAGCTAGGCTCATTTTAAAATATACGTATATAGCTAGCTGTTGCAGAAGCAGTAGTAATTCAATGTAGCCTACTGTCTCTTCAAAGTAATGTTTTAGTTTTATTTCAAGTGTGGAAGTGAAACGCTTTGTTGTGTGTGTCGTTTGTTTCTGAACAGCTCGCTGTTGCTAGTGGCTTTGCAAGCTGGAATCGTTTTGACACCTCGTACCAGGGTGTGAAAAGCTTGAGTGATATCTTAAAGGGCGTGACTGTGAACCAACCATAGCTATTTCAGTTGATTTGCGCTGACTTGTGAAGGGCCTTTACCCTCAATTCAGCGGAAGGAAACAAGCTATTTCACTCGCTGCGATTGAACGTAATTGTTTATGAGTGACACAGGCTTGGCGATTTGAACACTGTCGGTGGAATAATGGCCTATCAGCCCACGCAGAGGGCGTAGAACTGGGATGCTGGAAATGGCATAATGTGATCTGAGCGGATGTGTTAGCGTAGCGATGGGGACGGTGTGGCAGCGCGGCCGGATTCGGCCACGGTGGCGTTCCGGAGTGGTTTCCTCAGAATACCGAGCGGCAGCTCTCTCCGAGCGCAGACCGAGCCGCCGGGAGCGCGATTATGCGTGATGTCAGCTGTGTCATGTGACCTTTTTCCCCCTCCTTCCACCAGTGGAAACAAAGAGCCGCTCTGTGCCCTGCTCTCCATCCTCTCCCTTATCACCCATACGAGCGGGCCTTAGCGGCATGGGACCGCCCTCCGCCACTCCGCTGGGTCGGCGTGTGATGCCGCCCGCTCCTGATTGGAGGCTCCAGTGTTTCACGCGAGCAAAGCTTTAAGCGTGAGTGATGTAGGATGCTAGACTTTCTTTGGGGTTATGGATTTGATCAAATTATTATTGTTTTCTCACAATTAATAGCCTACGTGTCCCATAGAAGCCATTCTGAATTCAGTTGGCAATAAAATGCTCTTTTCTAGTTGCTTTCAGTCATCAGCGATCAACGCCTCAAAAGCGTTTGAAAAAATGCTGTTGAAAGATCCTGTCGTTTTGCATCCGAAACGCTGCAGTTTTACAGCAAGGCGTTCCCGTGCGATTTACTCCAGTGTAAGATGAACTGATAGGGGAAGCGTGGCAGGGGGGGCGATCGGTACGGCGGGTGGAATAGAGACGTCAGCGCGGGGCTGACAGGGAGGCGGGTAAAGTTCTCAAACCGCCGCGCGGTTGATCAAACGTTCGCGGGGCGTGGGATCGCGGCCTCCACGGACAGCCGCGCGTACCCCGCCTGGAGGAAGTTCAACCGCTTCTCAGTGAATGTTTAAAGAGACCCTTTAATTATTAATGGTTCCCTTCTGTTTAATTCCTTCTGCTACAGAGTAGTACAGTATGCTGTACACAGCACCAAGGCTGCATATTAGCTATCTATCTATCTCTGCTCTGTCAGTGTTCATTCACCTTTTAAAAGGAGAAGACATTGAGTTTCACTCCAATATTGATTTCTGTGGTGGTTTTACGTACCATATGGGTATACTGACTTATTGCCCTTATTTTAATTTAAAATCAACTAAACGCGTCGTAATCCTTCGCCTGTGAATTGGTTTTCCTGTTTCCTTCTGTTATGTTTGCAGAATTTCCAGATCAAAAGCGATTGCCGGCGTGCATTGCTAATGGTTTCAATTAGTAGCTCCTCCATAATTAATTGGCGGCAACATTTTACCACTGTGTAAATATACAACCATTTCAGCGCATAAATGCTTCAAGAAGCTAGCAGACCGTATAATAATTGGCTCAACCGGAGGGCCTTAAATCTATTTAGTGTCCTCCAGTGCACCGCGTAGGGATTTTTGCTAAATTAAAAAATGTCACTTAACTGCTGTGTCTTTTTTTAAACGCTTGAGCAGATAAACAGTCCGCTGTCTCCTACCCTCGGACAGGAGAACGACCAGCTCTCTGAGAATGAGGTGGGTATTTGGTCCCGTCCCTGTCCTGTCCTGTCCTCCTAAGCTGGAGAACGCCCCCCCCCACCTACCTACTGTACCCACCCCCCTCCCCTTTCTGTGACCTGTACAGCTAGCTGAGGTGTTATTTTGGCCGTTCGCACATCCAGCGTCATTACTGCTCGTACCCTTGCAATGACCTCTCGAGAAACAGAAGGGGGGGTGGGTGTGATATATAGGCCTCTGCCTCTCATGCCCTGCCAAGCCGTCTGCAGCCTGCCAGCTCTCCCCGCGCTCCGAGTCCCTGGCCTGTCACGGCCACCCCTGTCACCACCTGTCCTGGAAACGCCGTGAGCTGCAGGCGTCCGGCCAGCGATGACAGGCAGGCCGGCCCCGGCCCAATAACACTGGGCCCCGCCTCAGACCCCGCCCCCTGTCCCTCACCGCCCCGCCCACTCCCCACTGCCGTTCAGCCCGCATCTGTTTGCATTGTTAGAATACTAAATAAAGTTATTAAGCATG
The DNA here is from genome assembly GCF_018555375.3 of Anguilla rostrata. Classification (NCBI taxonomy): domain Eukaryota; kingdom Metazoa; phylum Chordata; class Actinopteri; order Anguilliformes; family Anguillidae; genus Anguilla; species Anguilla rostrata. Next base: position 38,180,905 of record NC_057940.1, on the reverse strand, counting down.
TCCTAAACCATATATATAGTTTAAGAGTAGTTTAGAGCGGTGCAGTCCTCTGACCCGTGTGGTGTAGAACCAAAACTGAATTCTTATTACTGGCTGGCAAACTGTTTACAAACGTAAGTCATACAGAACGAAAACTAATAGTGAACTGTGGTAATTAAGTAATAATGTGCTTGATAATTGCTTTCTCGCTGGATAAACGGACCCATGAAATAAAGTGTGGCCATTGAAGTGCATGAGTGTCGCACGGTGACGCATTCTCGCCCGTTGCTTCCAGCTGTCCGCCATGTATTCGTCGGTGACGAAGACCGCCGCCGCGGAGAAGGAGGACGACTACAGCAGCATCGGCGAGATCAACGGCCTGCTGGCCGGGTCCACGTCCAGCGACCTGTACGCCTCCGTGAAGGACGTTTACGCGCAGCCCGACGCCGAGGCCCCGCCCCTGGACCCCGCCTACGAGACCATCGGGATCCCGAAGGCGGGGGGCGGGGGCTCGGCCTCGGGACCGGAGGAGCCGGCCCACAGGGAGCCCGACTACGAGAGCGTGGGCGAGGTGGAGCTCACCAGGGAGATCTCCCGGCTCTGACTGCAGCGCGCCTGGCCCCGCCCTCCCTTTCTGCAGGCTCCGCCCACTGCCCTCGGACCTCGCTCTCAACCGCCGCCTCACACAAATTCTTTCTGGACTTTTCGGGGGGCTGGGGGGGGGGGTCTGCCTTTGATGTTGTGTGTCTCAGTCCCTTTTTTCTGTCGGAAAGGTCACGGTAATGTGAGGCTTGTGTCAGCACGGCTGCCCAGTGGTCTAAGTTCATTTGTGTTGTGCGTTTTTGGTGACTCCTGTTTGTGCTGGTAATGTGGGGTTGCGGGAAAAGTTGCTCCAAAGTTGCTGTGGGTTTATTTCTGCATTCAGACCAGTGCTGAACGAATGCAGTCTTGTGGGCTGCAGAAGAGGACAGTTTGTCCTAACGGGCATAGATTCATAGGGAACTATAGGAAACACACCCAGTGGGAGAAAAAGAGACCCTTCCCTCTGTAACCACCCTGGGGTTATTTCCAACTTCATGTCATAACTGAGAGGCAACTAGAGTATATTTAAAGTAAGTTTTTTTTATTTTTGAGATATTTGATTTTATTTTAAGGAAAAACAAGAGACAAACTCAAAGTGAGAGTTTTCTCTATTCAGACCTGAAATACCGGCCAACTTTGCACATGTATTGTGGCTTTAAATGTTTTTCAGAATATTTTTTATTTCTAAAAAACCTTGATAAGCACAATACCTGTCCTGTGTTCTGATTGGCTGGGAGTGTTTATATTGAGGTTCTGTTTTATCTGTGATGCGCAGCAGCTATCTTGGAAGCCTGTACTTTCATTGTCTAATTGAAATCATCTTTCCAGTGGTAGGCCACAGACCTGGTGATACAGGATCAGTTGATTTTTGAAAAGTAACAAAAACATACCAAACCCCAATTCTCAAGGCCTGTTGCTGGCAAGACAAGGTATCACATTATGGAACATCTTTATTTCTTTCTAAGACTTTGTGGACATTTTAATGTGATTAGGCTTGAAAGATGAGCAGCTGGCTGAAGCACACTGCAAAGGTACGCATATGACCCTAGGTGACCTTGTATTGTAGCTGACTCACTATAGACATTATAAATGAACTGAGTCACTGAATACTTCATTTCTACAGCTTTAAATAGCATTCAGTTAAGAAAGTGTATTTGTTTTTAAAAAACTGCTTTTTGCTATCGGCAGCATCTTATTGTTATATGAACTATGAAAAAAGTTAAAGGCCTTACCAGCCACACATCAAGGTTTGGTAAGGCTCTGAGCATATTTGTTCATGCTGACATTGGAATCTTGTGATTTGTTTGTGTGTGTGTTTTTAGTAGCTCACAGGATTTTTTTATCTTGTTCTGAATGTTAATATTATCTGTCACCGTAAGTAATCACAAAATTATTTGGTAATCTGACGGTGTTTAATAACTTGTACCTTCATTTTATTTTTATTTAACCTTTTGCTTATATTGGGTACGTGTATGGTGGTCATGTTGAAGGACTCTTATGCACAGTGGAAGTTTTGGTACTGCAGCACAAGCCCCTGCAAGTTTGTCTTGTTAAAACGGCACTTAAAATGTCAGATTTAATTATTTTTCTGTCATACATACCCGCTGTTCTCACAGAGATGCGTGCATGTATCGGATGATGACAACAGGCCAAAAGAGGCCTGTGTCTTTTTGCAGAATAGTATTTTTTTCAGTTATTGCAAGGATTTACATTAGCTTCCTCGTTATTAAACAACCTTCACATCTGTCTATTCATGTTCACATGGGAACAGTGTATTCAGTTGTACCTCCGTGATAGGCTATCCGCTAACTGCAGTGAGGACAGAACAGCACATGCTGTTTGCAGTCTATTATACTGTAATTTATAGTTAATATCTTTTGAAACGATCATATTTTATAGAATAGTGGCAACTGTAAGACGCATGGCATACTGGTTTGACTGACAGAATAGTTTTGAGACGGAGGTCAACAGCTCATTAAAATTTGCCACGTGGGGGTGTATTGAGCCCTGTTGAAAAGCAGTAAAATAACATATATAAGCTACTGATATTTGTTTCTGTCTTTAAATCCAGTGTAGTTCCTCTTCTAGTGACTTCAATCCAGTCGTGGTACATTCTATCGGTGCAAAGCAGTTGCCATGTTTAAATGTGTTGGCAGGCATTTTTGAATATGCAGGTACTTTTATTTAAATATAAATATATATTTAATTGCTGTTGTTGAACATTTAAACTTTGTATTCTCTGCTTCAAGCTATCTGAATGCACATTGATATTTGAAAATAAGCATTGTAGAACTGCTGTAAGGTGCTATGACAAGAAAAGAAATGTAGTGCTTACATACAATATGTATGTCTTCTTTTCAGTATAGAGTACACGCATTACCGCAGCTGTCATCAATTTAGACCATTGTTATGGCATTTGTCTGATATTAAATAGACAAAGCGACGTCAGACTGAATTACCCAGTATTAGTGCAAATCTGCATTATGGAGGCAGTACATTTCAACCATTAACTGTCCTCAGAAAAATGGAAGCTTGCGTCTGAGATTTTATATGCGTTTTATAGGGAGTAAATCTCTTTGTGATTAATATTTATGAAAAAAAAATGACTCCCTCGCTCTATTCACGTGCCCTCTGATTATTCCATGCAGTGAAGTAATGCAATCCTTTAAACTTAATGATGTTCATGGAAGTGCCATAAATTGTTTTTTTATGATCTGTCAGAGGTGAGCATCGCTATCAGATTTTACAAGGTACCACATGCAGCGCTGTACGCAGGCTTTGCATGCCGTGAGCTGCTGGTGCAGCGTACATGAGGGTCAGAGAGAAGACCGGAAAAACAGGGAGCGCCACGGCTGCTAGCACCAGGAAACGGTCCAGCCTGTTTATCAAACTACCTATTCGAATAAAGAATGTACATACTTAAAGAAACTGCCGCAAGGTTTCGCTTTTTCCCCTTTGTGTGTGTGTGTGTGTGTGTGTGTGTGTGTGTTGGGGGAGAGGGGTCCTGTTCTTGAAGTATCCAGAAAATAAATTCAGTATCAACTGTAATCAGTACAAAGCATTATTCTTATTTTCTGAATATTTAAACAGAATTTGTGGGCTTCTGGTATACAAATGTAGTAATTGAATATTAATGGCAAAGATTAAAAGCCATTACATACAAAATAAATGTTGCACTTCTGAAAATGGTGAGAGTATCCTTGAACTGTTAGGTGACATGTATAAGCAAGATGCCTGCTCTCATTTTATAGTACTGGTATAGTATTGTTTGTCTATTTAAAATGTGATGCCACACCAGCACAATGCCCTTCTTTGGAGTTTTTCAGATTTGGAAAAGATGCTTACACCACATAGGCAATTCCCACATTGTTAAAAAAATAATAAAATCTTCAAAATAATAATATCAACACGGTGAGACTGAGAGGTTGGGAAGAATATGGTTGGACAGGGACTGGAGTAAATGACAGGGGACACGTATAGAGAGGAAGATTTTGTAAGGTGCCTCAGTACCAGTACTGCAACACATCACTGCTGAAGACAAATTAAATGTACAGCTAGCATTACCAAGGTCCCTCTGTGCTAGTGAACGATGGATGGGTGGCGATGGTGAAAGTCCAGTAAAAAAGATAAAAAGTTTCAGTTCCGTTGATGGATGCGTGAGAAATAAATTACTCGAGATAAGCAGCTGCGTTTGGCTTTACGGCACCATATTTATAAATTGAACAATGTGTAGTGTCGATGTAAATACTTTTTGGTGTAAAAATACACAAACTTTGATATATCAACTAGAGGGATAGATCCTATATGTCCTGGATTAAGGACAACATTGATTCTTCCACAGATACATAACTGCTGTTCCTTACGGCAAATTAATTTCTAAAGGTAACTTTAAACACGTCTTGCTTTTTATATGTAGGATCAATTTCGCTAATTAACTAGTAACTAATCTAACTTGAAATTCATTCATTTTTTCTATTCTGGACTAGATTACCCCCGTCACCCACAGTTAATTCTCCAAATGATTTTTTTAATGTTTCGTTTTTTTTTTTTTTTTAATTCAGGAATATTTGGGATCATTGAGAGAGCACGACAAAGGAAACCAATGGATTTGGTAGCTTAATTAAAAACGTAATTTCTCTCTAAATGCTGTATTAACATGAGGCAAATTAAGTTTGAAAAATAATAATGTGGGACAAGCAAAAAAATCTTCGTTCTATTGCTACATAGCGTATACTCCTGGTTCTGCTATTTTGTTTCCTTTCCGCGTTTTACTGATTTCCCCAAATTTGCTGACCTTCAGCAAATACCGTATTATAATGCCATATCGTTTGGCTCGTAGCAGTTCATTCATGGCCAAAGCCTCCTGCCGCGAAAGCTCGGCCTCACGAGGGATCTTTGTTTTGTTCCAGTGCACTCCGATTCTCGCTATTTTCACCCCTCCCAATGCTCTCCTTTCTCTCGCTATCATTGCGTCATTGTTTTGAATGGAACTTCCTTCCCATCTTATGTTACCACTGTTAGGAGGGAAACTGGCATTTCATCTCCGTAAAGGGAGAGTAAAATAGTGGAGGCGTGTGCTTCATCAGCCAATCGTAACGCTCGGTGGCCGCGAGACCGCACATGTTTACAGGCAGCATTCTGCCGGTAGAGGCACGGACACCAGTGAAACCTCTGCGGAATGGATTTCACTTGCAGAATCCGGAGTTGATCAGCTTTGAGATCGCATCGTATTTTCTCCGTGAAACTTGCTTTTGTTGATTATTACGTTACAAAGACACATTTTGCAACTCTTTTTTGTCATTGCAATTGTTTCGGTTTGTTATTCGGTGTTAAGATGGCCCTTCGCTCCGAAAAATAATGAAATCCTTTCCGTGATTTTCCTGCTACTAGCGAGCTTAAGGGAACGGCTACAGGAAAACAAACAGGTCGAATGAAGAAAGATCGGTGGCCGGTCGAATGAAGAGGTTGACAGGCTGTGTGGAGTTCTGCACTGCAAGCGTTCGAAGGCTGCGTTTTTATATTGTTTTTACATTTGGTAGCTAGCAACGCTTTCGACTTGATCTTCTGCAATTACGTTTTATTTGAAGTTGGAGCGAACCTAATCGCTAGCTTGCAAGCTATGTTATCACTCGCCAACGTTCACTTGGTGCTTTTAGATCATAGTCCGTCTGCTGCAGGATTTTGTTATTTTGATGCATTGACTTGCGATTTAAAAGTCGACGTTTTCGGCCGCCATTGAATAGTTAACGGTCCGTATTTGAGGGAAACGTTATGCATTCTAGGCGTCTGGTGAAGCGTTCTATCCTCGGGAGCCGAGTTTATGCGCCTAGCCCGACGGGAGACGGGGCTGTGATCACAGGAGTGGTGCAGGCTGTCAAACAGGAAAACAAGGATGCTTCGACTGGACCTCGCCGAAACGTGTACACGGTGCTGATGCAAGACGGAAGCCTGAAAGAGTATTCCGAAGACGAGATTGCAGTGGGCCCCGCTCAGATGACTGCAAAAGGACCGCTGAAGTCTAGCTTGAAGGTGGGTAGAATCGCTGTTTTGTTGTGCTTCTTCAGTGCAGAACCACTCAGTGATTGGTGCTTAGTATTACATTATTTGGCTGCAGGTATCTTGCTGCAGATTTGTCAGCCAACCCACCGCAGCAATTCTTCTCTGGGATGCAGGCTAATGCATATAAATATACGATTGTTGGGACACCACAGTGAAGAGATATAATTTAAGAAATAAAAAACAATGGTCTTGCGTTGACGAATTGCTTCGGAATGTATTGTGACAGGGCCCGCGCGCTGTTTATCTGACCTAGTAGGAGGCGGTACAGCGCAGGCAAACAAACAATCTCTGCAGTATTCTGTACGATGCGCTGTTGTTGCTTGCCAGCAAGCTACTGCTCTGTTTTTTGTTAGTCCCACCCGTGATTCATTTTGGCATGGTATACTGTTCTCCTAGACTGGATTTGTTATTCCAGTTTCGTCTCAACGTAAAAAAGGATTTTAGCTTTATAATTTTATGCTCCAGTCGTCAAATTATCTATCCCAATTGTATACACACAATAAGAAACAGCATCATATTTGTAGTTAGTAATCTGTTTTATTAGGAATATGATACAATGAGCATGTACCTTCCGTATTCCCACTATTAATTTTTTAAATAATAAAGTCCCCAGTTGCACAAATGGAGACGCATAGCTACAGTAGGTTATCCAAACAAAGAAAACTCGCTGAAGGACCAAAGAAAGGCATCAATCAAATGAAATACACTAAAATTAGTGAACTACAATGCCCATCCACGTATTTTGCAAAGTATACGATACTATACTTCCGTCGTTCCCAACCTTGGTTCTGGGAATCCCCTGTGTATGCTGGTTTTTGTTCCAACCTCAATTGCAGTCCTAGAATTTTAATAAGCTGTTAATTTTTCTTAATTAGGTGCTTTTCATGTTTAGAGGAAACACAATTATTTAACTGATTAGGTCTATTTAATTACTTGAAAGAGCGAAAAAAAATATTTTACTGGTCAAATTAAAGACTGAGGTGATTCAGTAGGGTCCTATTTGGTGAAAGCGTGGACACACGCCCACCAAAACAAACCATATGGTAGATAATGAGGAATTTGGAGACAAAGCAAATGACAATGAACCAAACCTGCTTTGGGTTAAGTTTAATGAAAAATTCTGACAGAACTTAAAACACGTGTGTTCAACATCCCAGCCTAATTAGGAGACTATTGATTCACCTCAGTCATTAATTTGAATCCGTTAAAAAAAATTGTTACTTCTTTTTATGTAATTGTTTGCAGTGTAGCTCAATAAGCACAATGTGAACATGGGAATTCTATTCTTCATGGCATGCATAGCTATTTCTGACATAATGTGGCTTTAGTGGATAAAAAATCCCTCTGAACAAGAAAAGCTCCAAATCACTAAAAATTAACGGGTTGTTAAAATTTTGGGATTGCAACTGTGGTTGGCCCGAAAACCAAGTATACACAGGGAATCCCCAGAGCCAAGGTCGGGAACAACTGTAGTATAGTATCGTTTACTTAAGAAAATATGTGAATGGACATTGTTGTTCACTCGTTTTAGGGGATTTTATTTGATTAATGCCTTGTTGAGTTGGGAACCTGGCTTACTTAGCTGAATGCAGAAGATACATTCCCAATTACCATGTGCTTGTGAATACGTTACAACCTTTTGTTATTAAAATGTATGTTGTGTATGTTTTCGGTGTGATTATGATATAATCCATTGTTCGTTTCCAAAACATTAAAACAACATTTTTTCAAAATGCCTTTCAAACCCTGTAAAGTATGTGAAAGTGCAACCGAGTGAATCGTCCAAGAACAGCTGCTGTGGTGCAGAAACAGCTCTTTGCAAAGGACATGTTTTAAGAATCTGTGGCTCTGGCAATCTGCCCAGAATGCCAAATGAGACCCATTCAGCTCCAGCATTGCCACTTGTTGACTTGGTTTGTGTGCTGAGGGGGGCAGAAGGGGGAGGAGTGGGAGGGGGAGGGGCAGGGGGAGTGGGGTGGCGGGATGGATGGGGGGGGCATTTGGGTTGTCCCACATACAGCTCTGCCTTCAAGCTCAGAAAGGCATCCTCCTGTTCTGTCGCGGGTTCTTACATGACGCTGAATCAAACGCTCTGAGGACTTTGAGAGTATTTGGTTGGGATGGAAATTGGCTGGATGCCATTTGCATGTGATGAGGTTGTGCTTAATTGTGATGCTCAAACGCTCATACTGAATCATTTTCAGCATTACATGGCCTTTGTAAATAATTCATTTGTAAGAATTATGTAAGGACATTTTGAGCTTTCCGCCTGGACATATTTTGAGGCGACAGTGCTGGACAGGAGTATCAGTGTTGCAGGATGATGGGCCTTTGGTTTTGCAATAATGGACAAAGCGGTCAAACGTACTGTAGCATAATGGTAGGCACAGGTCCCTTCAGCGCAGAGTGGTGGCACAATAGCTGTCTGCTCTTACACGAGGGATTATGGGTTTTGTCCTTCCTGTTGCCGCCAGGTCTCATTTTGGCACCCTGCCTGTGAGCTTTCTTGGATGTAGGCAATCCAAGAGAATTGAGGCATTGAATTTCCATATGTTTTAAAGCTTTTAAACAGAAGAAACTCATGTTTAAAAAAATAAAAAAAAAGTATAATCCTCGGGTAATAAAAAAGTATGAGATTCTGTATAGTTCATAAAACATTAAGAGACAAATAAAAGAGACTCTCAATTCAGAGAGATTTGCAGTGGGAGAAAAACAGAATTGAAACCTGACTCTCCTTCCCCCAGCCTTTGACTCGCATAACTCTCAATTCTTTCACAATGTAGCCATTAGAAATTGTTTATTGGCTTCATTGTCATAACTATTCACTGCATGAGTTGCCCCCCCCCTCCCCAGAAGGCTTTGCTGTGAGGCCTCCATCAGGCTACATGTATGCAGTAGTTCTTGATTACTTCTCAATATCAAAGCGCACATTTAACAAAGACCACTTAGCAACATTTTTTGTGGGGATTCAGAGTAAATATGTGCCTGTTTAGCTTTGCCGTGCTCTGCAGAAGCGGAGATCCTGTCATTGCCATCGATTCCCACATACAAGCAGCTAACAGACAGACCGCCGAAAGTGCCGCGACTGTCAAAGCAGTGCCCTCATCTTTTCAGCGGTGAGGACGGCATGCTGGTGTGGGCTCAGAAGTGTCTTCACACACCTGCTGGTTCACACAATGCACAGGCTTTTTTTAAAAGTCAAATAAAGGAAGTCGCCTACATGGAGAGGGCTGACACGTGAGCTTTGCAGTGTGAAAAACACTAGTTTTGATTTCCATTTATCAAAAATGTTTCCATTTTAAAATTATGAATTGTGTTTGTCGTTTTTGGTGCTTGAGGATTCAAAACATAAGTACCCGCGCGGGTCCAGATCAAGGTTTGGGTACCGGTGCTGGTTTTTTGGAGCAACTGTAAACTTCTGAAAAATGTAAAATCCTATTTAAACTACTGAAAATGCATTTTTCAGCAGTGCTTAACAATTGTAACAGTATTTAGTTATGTTGCTGTACTGACCATTGTGTCATAAGCTGGATGGCCAGTTGAGCTATAGGCTGTTTATTTGTTACTGATGGTTTATATGAATGGCTTGTAAAGTACTGGCCTTTATTTCCAAATTTCTTGGCTTGAGTCAAAGAAAGACTTGCATTTGACTGCATTGGCATTAATCAATCTTGGCATCTGTTGAACTGGAGCATCTTTGTCAAAGATGAATTTGTACTGGTGAACATTTTACATGTGTTGTTTAAGGAATATTTTACAGATTTTGTTATTCCCTACTCAGGTTCATCGTGATCGATGATCGTACCTCATTTAGAAATGGAACTCTCTAATGTGCAGTGCTATAGGCTGTGTGTTAACTCCTTGGAGCTCTGCAGGTTAGCCAAAGAGAATAATCTTCAGTTCATAGTATCATAGTAACAGCGTTGTTTGCTTTGGCATGGGTTTGCATCTCTTTGGCCAATTTTAACATTCTTTAAGTAAAGATGTATGGTATGAAGCTAGGTCGATCCGTATGTCTGTGATGAATTTGCGTAGGAGGCTTGTGTCCACTCTGCAGCCTCGTAGCAAGGGTGTGTGGGCATGCTGTGGAGAGCAGGTGTGTGGAGCGAGCTGTGGGCTTTGTGTCAACACTGCTGCAGAAAGACAAGCAATAAAATGTCCCCTTTTGATCTTCGTGTTCCATTACAGCAATGTGCATGTTATCTCACTCTTTAAGAGTTAGCCATAGGCGGGGGCATCAATCATTACCGTTCAAACAGCATGGATTTGGTAAACATTTTCAGAATTTTTCCTGAATGGTTAAACATTCATTTGTTGTATATTTTTCTTTCGGCAACCATAACAAGCAGTCTCCAAGCGTTGCTATTACTGTAGTTCAGTTTTAAGGCTCAGACTCCACCTCCCATAAGCCCTTCAGCGAGACATTGACACTTTTCACGTTGGTGGTGCGTTTAAAACCGAGTGCAAACCTAGGTTTTAAACATAGCAGATTTTACGAAATGACATCATTTGGCGGTGATCGTATTGGAAATGGAATTCACTGTAAAGGCAGAGCGCTACAGCAGTAGGATGTGGCCCAGAGGAAAAGATGGCCACCCCATAGCATGGCTTAGCAATGTTCAGGTTTCCAGTGTCTTCTTCAGTGGCACTGTCTGACAAACCAAGCCCTAAACGAGCCCAGCAAAGCTTGTGCTGGTCCGTAAGTTAAAGCTGTAGGCCCTGTAGTTGCAGACCCTGACTGAAACCTCTCCGTGCTGGACTGTGAAGAGGAACGTGACGCAGTGTAGTGCCATATTCAGCCAAAGCACTAGTTCTTAGTGCGGACATGCGCCCAGCGGTCCAAAATAAATATCAGTCCAGACGGTTGAGTGGATGCAGAATTTATAGGGATACACAATATAGAAATTCTGGGGCCAATGTCAATAAACAGTATTTGTCTGGCCATATTGGGCGATGTCGATGCCTCCCCCTTTAACATTATAGCACAAATGCAAACTGCAGCCAAGTTTCCACATTAGTGGACAAAGTTGATGAGCGCAGACACAAAGTTATGAAAGAAAAATGTATCATATTTTATTTGTGTAACAAAAAAATATACACATAAAACTTTCTTACTTTCTCATTGAGCAGAGAGCATGAGATTGGAGAGCGAGTCTGTATAACTGCTTGTGAGTTTGGCTGGTAAAAATGATACATTAAACCATTTACAGCATCAGCGGCTCATCAAATCCATCGCCTCTTTGGAGCTTGTATGTTGCTGTATCATTGGTCATAATCACAATTGGTCATAATAGTTTAATGGCTGATACCGATACGTCGGTTCTGTGCAATATTCAGCCAATAGCGATAGCCTACAACTCCGATATTACGGTGCATCTCTAATAATTGGCCATAGCACTGCCCTGGGAGGTAGAGCTTTATTCTCTGCCTCGTCTCACAGTAGTAGCAGTTCCTCTTTGCAGTTGGTCACCCGTGGCCTGCCTGCCAGAGTTCCAGCGATTGTGCAGTCCTCCAGCACAGCAAGTGGAGCCCAGCTGGGGTTGAGAGTGAAAAGAAGCAGGGGACCTCCTGTGCATTCTTCTGAACTGATGAAGGACATGGCAGCAATGAGACAAGCCTGCAGTTACACCTGGGCGCTCACAATTGGGAAAGAAAGAAAGCATTCAACAAAGCAAAGTTGACTGGTTGAACTACGGAGGAGGGGGGGAGGTTATTATATAGACTTATATAATAAGTATATGTTCGTTTTACCTAAAATGAGTTATCTTTAGCTAGCATCAATGGAGATTCATTTGGGCGTTGCTGAGGGGGATGCAGGCAAATATAAATAGGCAAGTGAGGAAAAGTTCAGACACAAATGTTTGTTGTTTGGAGTCATTACTATTCAACTCCATTTAGTTGAAGTTCAAAGAAGTGTATTTTATTATTTATGAACACATTACACAACTACATTAGGCGAGTAACTGCCCTGAAACTGAGGCGTTAACTAATAGGCCTCCATAGATCTTCACGGCAGACTCATCTGCGTACGGTGGTTTTCTCCGCTGACCCCAGTGCAGAGCAGACATTCATTTGCAGTGAAGAGGAACGCACGAGACCACGCAGGATTGCCGCGTACAAAGTGCTCATTGTGGAGACGTCGCTGATTCAGCTCGCCGGTGAAATGCGCGCGGTTCCAGTTACGCGTCTAGAGGAAAGCTGAGGAGACCGGGTGAAGGTAAACCCCTAGCTATGCGGCGCGTTTGCCAGAATACTTGCTCCCAGAATCGCCGTTAGCCTAGTTGGGTTTTAATGCTGCTATTGCCAGCGCCACAGCGAAGGCTTTTATATCTTTGCCGTTTGGTTTTTAAAAGGCGATTGGAACAATTGCTGGCTGAAGTAACTCACAAAAAAAATGCTCTTTACGAAGCTGCTAGTCCTGTAGGCCCAGATGTATCCATCATAAGAGCGCCTTGCATTTGTCCACAGATCTAGAGACTGCATAACGTTACGGTGTCTCTAGTTGTTCACCGTTCAGACAGCGGTGTTCCTGTAGCCTGAATTAAGTCTCTATATTAATTAATCTGTTTTTTTATTTATTTGCATATATGTATTTGTTTTGTATTTGATTCCAATAGTAATGTTTGATTTTTTTGCACTTTGGTCTAAACAGCAAGCTAGCTATTAATCCACAGCTATTTCTGTCCATTTTACCAGCTGTTCAGTTTCATGTCCTGTTTTTATACTTACACACCACAATAAAATTGCACAAGATTAATGGAACGCACAGCAAATTCACCATAATTATTTTGAGCGTCCATACCCAGACTATGCACAGGCGACTGTAAATGAATGCTAAAGGCTGTATGGCTTTGAAGTCAGTTGCATAGCTTGTGTGAAGTGATTAATGAATTATAAAGATAATTTCCAGCTTTATGATAGTACCAGTATGACTTTTTTCCCCATGCCAGGAATTTTCTGGCAATTTTGCAGCAATGGTTTCTGATATGAATGGAAGTTAACGGCCAATGGCAACATTTGTTCTATGTTGAAGTGGAATATGTCCGTACATTAAATGTGATAGGCCTGCAGATGTCAGTTTGACAGATCGTGTTGCTATTGGAGAATTAGCTGGAGTATTCATTGTGCTGTGAGCTCCCTAACCAGCAGATGGCTATGCGTATGTGGTTCCCCTTTGTAGTGGCCAATTTGGGTCTCAGGCTTTGACACCACAGCAGGAGTACCCTTCGATGAGTTATTAAACTAATTATAATACTGTTTCATATCATTCAATGTAATTAAACGTAATAGCATAGCTTTATGGCTTGCTTCGTTACCCATAGTTGTACTTGTGCACACCTGTCCAGTGTTTGCGAATGTCCATTTTCACCATCTCGAAATGGTTTTAAGCAGAGAATGTACAGGGCACTTCAAGCATTCAGCGTGTGCTAAAATGCAGTGCTTAAGCCCTGGTGCGCTTCCAACGAATGCAAAAAGAATTCTGGACGTTATCGGATGAGAAAATCCCTGCTATAACATTGCCATATCGGTTTCGACATCAGTTTGGTAATGGAACAAGTGGATGAGTAAATGAAATCCATGTCCAGGCCTATCCATCTGTGCATGCCCTTGAAAAATCCGGTTCCAGTTAAGAGATAGGTACAAGCGCCTGCTGTTGTTTTGGTGCCCCATATTGGAGGCGCTTGTCAGTCTCAGTTTATGCTGGATAAGTAACTGTGTGTTTCTCAGCAGCAGAGCTCCTGCAATGGTCGGGACCATCCGCCAGATTCCCAAAAAGGCGAGGCCAACTGCCTGGCACCGGAGCCACCGGAGGACCCGCGGGGGCCCGACTGCAAGTCCGGGGACCACGCCCGCTCGGTGTCCCTGCTCGAGCAGAAGCGCAAAGTGGTCTCCTCCAGCATCGACGTCCCGCACGCCAGGTAAGGGAGCCTCGTTAGCGGAGAAGCCCTCCTGTTTTTTGGTGGAGTGGGGGTGGGCGGGGGGGGGGGAAGCAGGTTGATGGTGGGATTGACAGCAGCAGTGCAGGAGTGCTGGAGGCGGGGCACAAGCCTTTGTTTTCGCCAGTGACGATCTTTCCTGCCTCTAAGGACTGCGTGTGGGCTCCTCAGAGGAGCAGATGATAATTAGGTACGGTAGAGCCACACTGTAGTTTGGTCTCTAATGCTGCTCTCACTGAAGTTTTGGGGCTGGGTTAATTCCCTTTCCCCTGTGGATAGTGCAGGAGTCCCTGATGTATACACAGGCGTTCCACATTGCAGGCCTCAATCTCAGTAATGGCTACTTACTCTGGGGCTGGCAGCATGTAATTGGTGACTTGAGGACTAAGATCCCAGGTTGCGATGATGCATTCTCATACCATGTTAGCATGTGGGAATAATGGACTGTGATACTGGCCACTGTTAATGGCTTTTAGGTAGGCATCTTTATCATCTTCACTGCAGAGCCATGGCAGGCGAATGTAACAAACCGCCTATTTAATGAATGGTTCGCAAAATGTCAGTTGTGTTAGGGTTTTCCAAAGCCATTGACCATTGTATTGCATTGCTGCTGAAATAAGATCTGAGAGGTTTGCTTTTTCAGCCTGTAGAAATACGGTAGCCAAATCTAAAAACCGTTTTAGAGCTGTAAATCAAATTAAGTTGGCATCGTGACCATGTCATTAGCTGGGAGTCTGTGAGAAATATTCAAATGGCTAGTGGTGTTCTTTCCAACGGAAAAACAAGCCAAGCTATCCTAGCTTCTATAGACTGGATGAAAATCCTAAGGGATGTTAGGGAAATAATTATGCAGATATAAACACAAATATGAATGCTGCTTGCCCAGAACCAAAAGAGGCACTTACCTGAAGAAAATTGTGTATGCTATGGCAGCAGATTGCACTAGAGTTTTTGTAAAAAAAATGATAATGATAAAATATAGTATTATTGCATCTCATCATTAGCTAGCTACATCAGTGTGCATGAGCCCGTTCCCATTGATTTAGTTTAATTTATTTTATTTAAATGAAAATTAAGTTATTAAAATGATCTCACTCACTCACTCAGTCCTGGTGTACGTGCTCAAAATGATAAGTCTGTCAGTGAGTACTGCTAGTTCAATGATTTACAGTGTTGGATAATATTTTATCCTATAACAACCGATCGTTACGCTTTTATTAAATGAGAGTTTTCAATAAAATGTGGATATTATTAAATGCTGATATATTAATAACAATAATGGGATATTTCTCTAACGCTAAGTTAATGAACATCATTACCCCAGTCTGTCAAACCAAAATGAATAATAGCATTTTTACTGTTGTCCGTCAAACTAGCTAATTTCAACCCAGGTCATGCTGATAATTTATATGCACTGAGTCCTAATCTGTGTCTTAAATCTGATGGCTTTTAAAAGTTGAAACCTGAGCTAATGATGGTTGTGTGCCAACAACCACAAGCCTATCAGTTTGAATTGCATGTGACTTTGAGCTGTGGCGAAGAGCCCGTGTCTGGAGCCAATGCCAGTGGCGTTTGCCGAACCTGAGAGTAAAAATCTTTTTGCTGACAAATGTTGTGCGAAGCTGTCTTCAGGCCTTATTGTGACTGGGATATTAAGAGCCAAAATAACCGACAAATCCAGAGTTAGTCTTTACTAATATGCGCCGACTAGGAGAAGTATTAGTGAAAAAAGTTGTGGGCGGGTTTTTATCATCGAGGGCAACGAAAATCATTTCACATACGTCTAGATGCTGTGAGCAGTAAGCATGCCAAATTAGGTCAGGCGAGGCTGTGAAATGTTATGCACGAGTAGCATTTTGGTACCATTTTGGGTGCGGTTGGGCTTAGATGAGCAGTGACGCCTTCTAATATTATCTGCAAGAATCTGCTCCATGCACTGCTAGGTGTGCAGCATAATGGAGCAATGCTCAATGCAGAAACTACGATATGGCCACAAATGGGGATATGGGTAAGCACAGACCCTGGGATCAATATCTAATAACTACAAGTGTGACTGGCTATTGACATCATGCCAGACCAATGAGTGAGTTCTTTCAAATGCTATTCATAGAATTGCAAGCAAATCTGTCAAAGAACAGCAAATGCACAATATGCTGTCTGCAAGTTAGGCCAGTAAATTATGAACAATGCCGAGAGTTATGCAAGGAACAGCAACAGAAAAGGAAATAGGGAAAAATAAAACCAAACGGGTCGCCATTCTGACTCAAAAGACTGAAGTTTTATGGTTCCTAAACAGTCATTTTATGTTCCCAGGAGTGTTGGTTATTGTTTTTTGTTTGTTCCCCCCCCCCCAGGCTTTCCAATTCCTAGATGACTGTGCTGTTTTTTTAAAATCACAAAATGAAAAAAATGGTGCTAACTGAACATCATTTGTAGCCCCTGTTTGGCAAAGATTTAGTTGTATTTACTTGAAACATTTACTGATTTGTGTTGTCCATATCCAGCGGTAATTCAGAACTAGCCTGTGTGTCTCTCCTTTTGGAACACAGTTGAGACTGTTACAGCGACTGTCTCTCTTACGTCTGTGACTACTAGAAACAGATCCAGCTGCAGTCATTATGGTTTTTCCTCGTGCTACATTCGCCAGAATGAAAACGCTAGCTGTTTATGGCTAAACAGAGACGTCTGTGGTTTTTGTTCCCGGAGTTCCTCGAGATGTGATGTGTTCAGCGGGTTGTAAGATTTCGCGTTACTTCCAGCTGACCCGCCATCAAGTTCAGGACCAAGGTTTAATTAGTGGCCTTTTAACGGTGCTTTTGACAAGCGGCAGTGTGGTGCTCGTGTGTGTTTTGGATTTTTACTTGCCAGCAACAATTTCTGTAACTGTCAGAAGGAACCAGAACGTTTGAGCTGACTTGATCCTCAGGTTATGGAATTAAAATGAAGGCCTAACGTGTTGAGGTGATGTAATTGAAGCTGACCTATCATTGCAACCATTAGCCATTTTGCTTGGTACGTGCAAGTGCCGCTTTTCCCTTTCCTAAATGAATTAAATTGAAAGGGATATTTCACCGTGGCCCTGGAAATCTAAATGCGTCTTCATTTGTGGAACAGAATCCCTCGAAGAACGTGACCTTGAGTATTTTATTGCTTCTTGGCAATGTTTCTGTTTTGCTGGTGTTA
Source organism: Anguilla rostrata (assembly GCF_018555375.3). Lineage (NCBI taxonomy): Eukaryota > Metazoa > Chordata > Actinopteri > Anguilliformes > Anguillidae > Anguilla > Anguilla rostrata. The sequence continues at coordinate 38,163,665 of NC_057940.1, read as the reverse complement.
AAAAGATATGCCTTGATGTTCCGATGACATTCCATTAATGTAACCTAGATGCTGTAGTCTCAGTGAGTAATTTCAGACTTTCCTTCTATCTGTGACCCTCTGTATACTGCCTGTATTGTTTTCTTCCAAAGTGAAGTTCAGAGAAAAGAAAAAAGTTTTTGGTGCCCTTTAATGCAGTGCCTAATGTGCATTGCTACCAAAATACGTCTTACTGAGAGAAAAAATGTTGAATTTGGGTTTGTCTGTGAACTCATTTTCTCATCATGTTTTGTTTGCTGACCTCCTGATTAATGCACAGTGCAATTTTGCACAGGGTGTATGGCAATGTTTTTTCTATTGACCTATGACCTATTTTTTCCACTGACTGCAGTTTCCTTGTGTGGCACTTCTTCAGTTATCAGGAAACGCTGCTTCTCAGACTGTCCTCTCGGTTCCACGAAGGGGAATGTTGTTCCTGTGCACGTGCGCTCTAGCACACGTTAAAAGCTCCGCGCTGCAGTCCGGGGACATGTTAAATCTGAGGGTGCGTTTTGACTTCTGCCATTTTGAGCAGCTATAGAACTATGCTATTCTTGGAAGGGTTATTATTTTTGCTCACGCAGGAAATGACCAACGGTAATAAGAGCTGGTGAGCCGACTTCTGGAAACAGAGCCCTCGAAATGTAACAAATAGCCTTCGGAGAGCTAATTGCAAGCAGAGGAAGTGAAGTAGAGTTAGGGGGAAAGAGTACATTTCTGTAATTATTGCGGAGCACTAAAACAATACATTCTGGCCTGCAAAGATGAGGAACTGCATTATTGGAGTCTAGCTATGCATCTCCCGGCTGCAGTCACAAAATCTCTTTGTTTCGCTGTCTTCTTGCATGTCGATGGTACACTGAGCCCAAGGTCATGTTTTTGTTATATGCTACTGTTATATGCAGATCAAGAACATTCATTTTTTGTTCTGGTCTTTATCATTTTCACTTTAGCTTCTCATTTAATCCCACCCAATGCAATAGCTATGACTACCCTTTTTACAAGATGCTTCCTCATTGACTGTATCCACAGTAGTTTGTCAGCGTAATGCTAACTGCCACTGTGCATGGAGACAGCGTACGCTAGCACAGCACAGCACAGCAGCAAGCTTCGAGGAAGCTAATTGGACAGATCCTTTATTTGTGGGTTTCATCGGGGTAGGTTTCTGCATATGTCGAACAGACAAAATTGCCTTTCACTTCTGTGCACGCAGATCTTTTTCTGCAACGGTTGATAGTTTCCGGAAACGTGCAGGGGGGCGGTGGTAGTGGTGGTGGTGGTGGTGGGGCGGGGGGGGGCAGAGCGTCTGAACAATATGGTTTCTCAGCCAAGCTGTTCGGAGTTTGCCAAAGAAAACAGTTCGCTTCAGAAAGGGGTGGTGACTGCTGGTTTCAGACCATGTGATTGCCCTGTGAAAAGAGCTCCTCTCTCTCCTCTCTGCCCAGGCCAAAGATCTGCTGTGTTGGACGCCTTCCTGCTCGTAAACAGAAACTTTCACTTGAGCCTGCTCCTCTCAGCATATCTTATCAGATTGGATGTGGTCTCTGGCCGATCTGCACATCGAGTGCAATACTTTATAATGCATATCTGATGGGCTTTGCTAGCATGCCGTTGAAATAAATACAACAAGAATATTGGCCTTGCAGAAGGAATGCTGCTCCTGGTGAGGTCTGCTCTGTATGTACGGCAGTTTCTAGTGGCATGTAATACAGTAACTTGGTCCTGGGGCCCCCTGTGTATGCTGGTTTTTGTTACAGCCAATCTTGCTCAACTAAGGAGGCTGAACACACGAGAACTTCTTTCATATTTTTTCCCCCTTTAACACAATGCAGGCTTAGCTTGTTATCATTTTCTTCGGCTTTGAATTCTTAATTGCCTACCAAACAAATAGTTTAAGTAACCAGGTGTCCATACTTTCACCTGTTAGGAGCCTGTTGATTGAACTTAGTATTTAATGACATAATTTTTATCTCTGTGTAATGATTTGCAATATGAATAAGCACATCATGGATATGGGACTTTTATTCTTCATGGCATGTATAGCTATTTCTGACATAATGTGGCTTCAGAGGGCAAATAATCCCTCAAAACAGGAAAAGCATCTAATTAAGATAAATGAACAGCTTATTAAAATTCTAGGATTGCACTTGTGGTTGAAACGAAAACAAGCATGCACAGGGATCCCCAGGGCCAAGTCTGAGAACCAGTGAAATAGCATGTTTCTCAAGGCCTCCCAATCAGTAGGGGGCAACAAACAGCTATCAGTCCTCTTGACACAATTTTCGTGCAAATGGGCATATTAAAAATCTTAAATTAAGTGGACATATTTAGTACTTGGTTGCAAGTCCTTTAGATTCAATGGCTGCCTGAAGTCATCGAATGTAAAGGTTTGCAGAGCTGCTCATAAATCCAACGGAGGGGCAGCGCCTTCGTAGTTAACACCTGGGGGAAACCCACCACCATAATGCACCGAGGACATATTTAATATTTCATATTCTGTTGGAATTTTAATATTAGTGTGGCTCATAGAAATAATTAAAAGCTACTAAAATAATATTACGACACTAAGCATTCTTTCTTTTCATGCTGAATAACATAAATATGGCTTCTAAATCATATCTAGCTGTCACATTAGTGCTGCATTTTGAGAGGTTAATAGCAGGTTAATGTAGTATTTTAGTGAATTTTTCACCACCCAAAGATGCATATGATGCCCCATAATTTATTTTGTAATGTGCGGATCGATGTTTTAGAAATGAGTCATACTGAGGCATATTGGGAGTTGTAGTCATGACTTCTCATGTCTCATATTGCAAGTAGGCTTCTTTCACAGAACAAAGACGGAGGGGATGCTGGGACTTGTGTGTCCATCGCAGCAGTAAAGAATGGCATTTAATTGCAGTTGCGATAGGGCTGCAGATCATGATTAAAATCCCTTTTGTTTGCTACAGCAGGTTTTATAGGAGTATTTGTTTAGTGTGTGTGAGCTGCACGTGAGCTGCATGGTTGAATCCTGTTAATATATGAGGCCACTTACCCGCCCGCCTTCATTTTGTGGGGTTCATTGTGTCAAGGCTTGGATGCAATATATAAATATTCAGCAAAAGATAAATATTCATGTTGGTTGACCCAGAAATATCGTACCACAACTGCATTAATGAGAACCATAAAAATATCAGTATGATCAAATGACAAGTACCCTCTCTCCCACTCTTCACACACACACACACACACACACGCATACACACGCACACACACGCACACACACGTAATGTTTGGGGAAAGGACATATTTTTTCTTGATTTGTACTCCATAATTCTTTTTTAGCTTTGTAATAAAGCAATTTGCATGTGGTTAACGTGCTCATTCTCAGTTTTTATTTCTGGATATTTTTTATACACTTTGGTTACACCATGTCCAAATGATAGCACTTTTTATACATAGCCCTTATTTTAGATGAGTAAAAATAATTGGACAAATGAACTAAATCTGAAATAAAGTCATCGTATATAGTACTTTATTGCAAAGCCTTTACATTGAATGACTGCCTGAAGTCTGCGACCCATATTATCTGCCTTGGTGATGCTCTGCCAGCCATCTGTACTGTACTGCAGCCATCTCCAGTTCCTGTTTCTGAGGTGGTTTGTCTTCAGTCTTGTCTTCAGCAAGTGAAACACATGTTAATTTAGTTTCAGGACAGGTGATTGACTTGGCCAGTCAACGACACTCCACTTTTTGGCCTTGTAAATCCCCTTGGTTGCTTTAGCAGTGTGTTTGGGGTCATTGCTGCCAGTGCTTTCTAATGAGTTTCGAGGCATTTGGTTGGATCTGGGCAGATAGTGTGCTTCTGCACACTTCACAGAATTCATCCTGCTGCTGCCATCTGCAGCACATCACCAGTGAAGAAGAGTGAGCCAGTTCCAGTGGCAGCCATACATTCCCAAGCCATAACACTACCTCTACCATGTTTCACAGATGAAGGGGGTGTTTCGGATCATGAGAAATTCCTTTCTTTCTCAGCATTTCATCTTTCCATCACTTTGGTGCATTTTGCTTCTTGTGGTTAGCCCTTTGAAGCTATTTTGGTGTAGTCTTCTCTTTATGGTCAGCTTTGCCACATCTATGCCTACATCCTGAAGAGTATTGTTGATCTGTTCGACGGTTAAAAGGGGGTTTTTTCTTCACAATTGAAAGTATTCTTTGGTCATCTACTATAGTGGTCTTCTATTGTCTATCAGGTCATTTGTTATTGCTGAACTCACCAGTGGGTTCCTGCTTCCTAACAATGTATCAAGCAGTTGATTTTGGCTATGTCTATGATTGATTTATTCAGATTTTGTAAGCCTCATGATGGGCTGTTTTACTGCCATTGACACTTATTTGCTCCTCATGTTGAGAGACAACAGCAACGGACAAATACAAATTCTCTTCTGGACCTACTGTAATCTAATCTAATCAACTTTTTAAACTTTATTGTGCATGAACCAGTGATGCAAAGAAACACAGCTGGCCAAGAAACAGCTGAGCAGCCAAATGTCCAATTAACCTTGCTTCCCTAAAATGGAGGGACTATTTTGAAACAGGCTATAATCCCTGCTGTGGATAACCTGTAAATACCCTCAAATTAAAGCAGACAGTCTGTACTTCAGCCTCATATTCATTCTTTCATTGAAAACATACTGTGCTTGAGGACATATCCAAAACAACAAAAAATGTGTCACTGTTCCAGTACTTTTGCATCTAACTGTATATAATAATTTAGTTATAGTTGCTCATAAAAGCCTATACTAATATAAAAATACTGTCACAATAAAATTAAAACACTAATTATTTATGGTAGCCATGATGGTATTCAGTAAATAATAATAGGTGCTGCTGTCTTATCACACACGATAGTGACTTTGAAGCTTCTAACAGATGTGCTGTATTTGTAGCCCATAGATTTTATTGATGTCATAAACTGGTGTTCTGTCACTCCTGTTTTTAAGCATGCTGGGTGAACGTAAAAGGACTCTGAGGCTAGGTTATTCAGTCTGTAATTCATGCTGATGCAAAAACCAAGTCTTTGTTTTTCTCAGTACTCTTGGAGTGTGCAGTTTTGCTGTGCTCCACACACTTTATAATGGTATTCTACTCCGGTGGTTCCCAGCCTTGGTCCAGGAGACCCCCTGTGTGTGCTGGGTTATGTTCCAACCTCAGTCGCAATCCCAGAATTTTCAAAAGCTGTTAATTTCACTTAATTGAGTGCTTTTTATGTTTAGAGGGATAATTTACCCACTTAAGCCACATTGTCAGAAGTAGCTATGCATGCCATGGAGAATAAAAATGTCATGTTCTCATTGGGCTTATTGTGCTGTATTAGAAACAATTACATAAAAGAGCTAACAAAGTGATATAACTGAACAAATTAAAGCCTGTGGTAATCCTAATTGGTGAAAGTGTGGACACATGGCCACTAAAACGAACCATTTGTTAGATAATGAAGAATTCAGAGACAAAGCAAATGATATAGAGCCAAACCTGCGTTGTGTTAAAACATTCATTAAAAAAATATGAACAAACTGAAACACATGCTTTGAACAAACTAATTAAGAGCCTATTGATGCACCTAATTTGTTCAGTTAAAAAAAAAAATGTATCAACTTTTTATTTAATTGCTTGCAATATAGAACAAAACGTACAACGTGAACACAGGACTTTAAGTCTTCATGGCATGCATAGCTATTTCTGACATAATTTGGCCTAAGAGGGGATATGATTCCTCTAAACGTGAAAAGCACCTGATGAAAAAAAAATGAACTGCTTGTTAAAATTCTGGGGTTGCAACTCCGGTTGGAAGAAAAACCAGCACACACAGGGGGGGTCCCCAGATTCGAGGTTGGCAACCGCCGCTTCTCACCAGACACTACATCTGCTGGAGAGTCTAAGCTGTTGAAGCATTCCATGGTAATGTACCTCTAATAAAACCTGTTGTGGCCCTCAGAACATGGCTTAAGGCTCACTTGGCAATGCTCATGTGGCAGGGCTTTCCCCAGGGAAGTGAACACGGAAGTATTTCCATCACGTGTACAGAATGTGCCACATGCATGCATTCTAAGGTCTCTGTTGCCAAAATCTCACATTGCCAATTCCATTACAGTGCATTAACTTTTACCTTTTTAAACATTCAGGTCATAATACGGACTCTTGTAAAATAGTTAAATATATACATATATTTTTAACAAGCTTCACTTTTTGGTTTGGGGCGAAGACATTTTGACACGGACACTGCCTTGTTCTGGTAATATACTGTATGTCCAATTAAAATGGACCCCATAAACATTTTCATCCTTTCTAATTATGCCCATCAATTTTTGCACTGTAGTTGGTGATATAAATTATTGATTTCTGTCAAGCTGACAGCATTTATTAATTAAAACCGAGACAGACTAATTTAGCTCCCTGCATGAGAGTGTCATTATTGTTCCGATTTAATTTGGGGCAGACTCATCAATTTTATCACGGTTTAGCGTGAAGGGCCAGTAAGCACCACGGGGTGGAAAGCAGCCGAAGATAAGATCCCCTTCCAAGTAGAGAGAAGAGAAAGAGATTGAGATGTATAGGCGGCTTTCAGCAAGACGTCAGATGTACCTCCCTGTTTTTATTATTTTATTTGTTATTTTCAGTTTTTATCAAGTTTAGAACCAGCTGGATTTGACAAAATGGCAATAAAATCGCGAGCATGTGTACAGAATTGGGATTTTCTACATTCTCCCCTCTTATAATGTCGCACTGGAATGAAATGGGTGGTAATTTTGAAGCGGTGATGAATGATTCTCTCTGTGTCTTGTGCCCATTTCAAAACGGAGAGGAAGCTGTTTATTATCCTGATGTGAAAGTTAAGGATGTGGTTTGGGACCAGTATGTAGAGGTGATGGGGAGCATCCTCTCTCTCTCTCTCTCTCTCTCTCTCTCATCCCTCTCTCTCTCTCTGTCCATGAGACCCATTTCCCATTTCCTTCCCTCTCCAGTCATCGACATTCCTGCTTCTTGATCCTTCCAGGGTTGCCAGGTTACTCAGTCTTTCTGTCAGGCTCAGCTGAGAAGGCAGACTAATTAATTACAAGTCCACCGTGGGATCTTTGTTTATCCTTCGGTATGAAAACAAAATCAGTAAGATTTGTACAGTAAATTCCATCTTTTTTGGTGGTGTTGACTGACTGTGGAGTGAACCATCAGGCTTTGCCACGGGGGGATTCGCAGGGCTTCAATAAATAATGTCCTCCCCGCGCTCTGTAGGTTAATGTGCCAGATGTTGGAGAAATGTCTGCTGGAGCTCCAAGTGCATAAAATATACCGCACACTTAAATATATGATATACCGTGTGCTCCCAGTGTATATCACCCAGGTCCTTTGTCTCCGTAAGTACTGCTTTCGCCTCGCTCGAATCTTAACTGTCAACAAACGTGGATCTACTACGGTGCGCAACTTACGGTGTTTTTGCTGTCATGCCTATTAATTATGCATTAATTCCCTCATCCGGCGCTTGCTGTAACCCTGGCAATTTTGCATTGTGCGTGATGAGTAATGAAAATAATCGTGCAAATGAGCTAGTGAAAATATCGATCAATCGCTTGAGCGATTCCCTGAGAAGAGCAAATGAAGCGGGCAGTCAATCAAAGGCGGGGATGCTGTCGCGCACATGGCAACCCACCAGAATGGTCTTGACTCCGATAGACTGAACCGAGTATCAGTTTCCCCTGGTGATCCAATAAGGGCTTTTTTTGGGTTCTGCCTTCTGGGGGTCTTCTTTGGTTCCCCCCAACAGCGGGCTGGCAACCTTACACTGCCGGGACGGTAATTAAGACGAAACTTAAAACTGTGAGGTTGAGAGGCTGAGGTTACCTTGCCCTCAGTGCTCATTTTTCCCATCTCCGTATCTCTCTTTAAATAACCGCTAATCCACCCTTAGCCCTCCTCTTTAACCCTTAGCGCCGTAACGGGCGCAATCTCTCAAGGCCCCGGGGTGGGGTAAGGTGAAGGTCACGCGTTCGGCTGGACCGGGACATGTTCAGGGTCTGTTACCGGCCCTAGTCGACCGTCGGCGGTCGATTCGTCGCTTTTTGTGTTTTTAAAAAAACGGCTCGAGAAGCGAAAACGCCAGGTCGCGAAGTGCTACGTTTTGTCCGCAGTTTCCACCAGAGTCCGAAGAGCGAGGCTCGTTGTGTAATCGGCAGCACCGCCGTGTGACGGTGCTTCGTTCCCAGTGCAGGCGTATGAGTTTGCCTGTGTTTGTGGGGGTGTGGGTGTGGGTGTGGGGGGGGGGACGATGTTGAAGAAGGGGAAGAGAAAAACAAGCACCATGCCAAGCTGCTGCAGAGGACTTCTAACACACCTCCTCTCAGAAGGCTCTGGTTTTAATATCAGATCGCGGGCGTATCGATCGAGAGGCTGCAACAAAGCAGACGTGGAGCGATGGAGTTTGCCTCAGACGGAATGCGTCTGCGGTGTTCTCGCTCTCTCTGTCTTTCCTCTCGATGTCCGCTCGCTCTCTTCCTCTCCTCTCTGGCCGGCGTTTGCCCGGCGGCGTCTCCTTCGGCGAAGGGCGGTTTTGGGGGGGGGTAGGGTGGGGGGCGGTGTCGAACCGGTGGCCGCACACACGCGCAAGAGCGCATGCTCACGGTCACAAAGAACGCTCAGCTGTTGTTGTTGTTGCGCTGGGGATGAAATGGGCGGGCTCGACTCGTTTGGGCACGGCGGCGAAAAAAAAACAACCCACGAGGAAGGGCACGGTCCCGCCCCCCCGCTCCCGCCCCCGCCCCTCGCGGCATCCCCGTCGTCCTCCACCCCCCCCCCCCCCCGCCCCTAATAAAGCGCTCTGTGGGAGTGGCCGAGACGTGATGCTCGTAAACGCAGCTCTGTACCTCCTGCAGCCCGTGTGAACAATAACACCCCCCCCCCCCTCCCTCGGCTGTGTGGACGAGTCCTTCCCGCTCTCCTCTCCTCTCCCTCCCTTTGTCTCGGCGCTCTCCTGTTTTTCCCTCCGCTCGCTCGTGCTCAGATGTTATTCCGCCGCCGCCGCGGTCAGCGCCGCACGCGGCGCGCCGCCTCCTCCCTCCGGCCAGCGGCCGCGTGACAAAGACGTTACCGAACACCGGTCGTTAACCGCCGTTGCCGACGTGGAGGGCACACGCGTTAGCCGAATAGCAGCTTTTAAAGGAACACGCAAGTTTCGCCTGGTTTCTGACTGCATTTCTGGGCTCAGGGAGGGGAAGTTAGCTGCCCGGTTTCTGTAATTTAGAAAACTGAGATGACTTTAACTGCCTCGTTTGCCTGGTTTCCCGGTTAATTAACTGGTACAGAAAAATTGATTCTACTACAATCTACTGAATTCTTTGCACGGGAAAGACTGCAGAGTAGCGCAGTGGCACTTGGTGAAATTCCGTCATTCGGTTTAAATCGAATAAAATAAAATAAATAAAATGAAAGGAGACAGTTCCCCCTTCCCAGTGTGTCAGGTTTATTCCTTTAAACGTGACTTTACCGACAGGCATTGTGCCCGAGGAGCCCAAAACTACGGAGTAGAGATCGTGGAATTTTTTTATTTTCCTCGATTCCATCTGGCTGCACCCAGATATCGATCTCCCCTCTAAGGTGGGCTCCCCCCCCCCCCCCACCCACAGAAATAACACGCGGGGAGGGAGGGAGGGGTGCAGATGGGCGTGTCTGATTGGCGTTTCCCGCGGGGGGGCGGGGGTTAACAGCGTCCTCTCGGCCGTGTGTAATGGCGAATTATGGGCGATAACGCGCCTGGACAGGAAACCCGGGGGTGGGGGCGCCGTGGCTGTAACCCCCGGCGATCTGCCGCTCACTCGCTCGGACGGCCCTCCCGCTCTCTTTTACTGCTCCTCGGGGGCGCTCTCCCGGGCCCCTCTTTGTGCGCTCGGCCCCATTAAACCCCCCTGCTGCCCCCCCCCCCCCAACACAAGACCCAGCAACAACACAAGCCCGGCGAGTGCGCCCTTTAAGTAAATATTTAAGTGGGGGGGAAGCTTGTCCCCCGCAGCATGCGGGCGATGTTTGATGATGGGCGAAGATAGCGGCCGTAGTACTTCCTGCGGGCTCGGGCGCTGGGGGGGTGGTTTGGGGGGGGGGGGGGGGCGAGCTCCGGGGCCGTCTTCCTCGGAGGTAATGGCGAAAGCGCTGCTCCCTCTGCGCTGATGGGGTCTGTCTGTGGGGTCCCGGGGAGGTGGGTGGTGGGCAGGGAGCGAGGGAGCGAGTGAGGGAGGGAGGGAGGGAGGGAGGGAGGGAGGGAGAGAGGGTGGCCGGGCTGGCGGACACGCGGAGCCGTGCGCGGGGCTTAGCGGTAATGACGGGATCAGAGTCTCGGACACGGCGGCCGTCTCCGTCTGGGCTTAACACGGCCGGCCAGATGCTGCCGCTGCCCGGAGGTCACCGGAGCCGGGACCCCTGGCCCTGATGGAGAGAGAGAGAGGAGGGAGAGGGGAGGAGAGGGGGGGGGGGAGGGAGAGAGGGAGAGGGAGGAGAGAGGGAGAGAGGGAGGGAGAGGGAGAGAGAGAGAGAGAGAGGAGAGAGGGAGAGAGATAGAGAAAGAGAGAGAGTGAGAGAGGGTGGGGGGAGAGAGAGGGAGAGGGAGAGTGAAAGGGAAACAGAGAGATAGAAAGCTGAGAGAAAAGGCAGAAAACAAAACCGTGGCTGATGTTAATCCCGTATGAATTGCCGGTTACTCATTCCACGGTTTCAGCTCATACATGAGCGAGCGCTGGGATCCAAACCAGGTTTGTTACAGGATCGGGAACACTGCGGCCATAGTAGTACGTGTTCATGCATTAGCAGTATTTGAGTAGCATGCGTGTGAGTCTGCAGGTAGGGGCCAGTCTCAGCTGCTGCGCTGGAACACCGTGTCCCGCGTGCGAGCGCAGCGCTGGCCGTCTCAGGAGCTGACGTAATGGGCTGTGGCTCCAGAAGCTGGCTGGCTGGCTGGCTTACAGCAGGACGCTGCGCGAGGAAGCATCCAGTACACGCGAGCCAGCGAGTGGATCAGAACGTTACTCCTCTTTTCAGCGTCTCGAACCGCTTCATGACAAAGGGGGGGGAGGGGTGACTCACCTCCAGCGCCGGTGTGTGGGGCCTACCTGGTCCGGACGGAAGGCCGGCTCCTGCTGGCCTGCGGGCGCAAACCTCCAGCAGAACCCCGCTTTCCCCTGAAAGGTCCTTCACGCTTAATGCCGTCCGGGCCTGGCGCCTCACAATCGTCCGCTGCGTGGCCGAAGAAGGCCGTGATGGAGGGACGTAGGTTACAGGAGAAATCAGTGTAAACAGGGCTCGAAATGAACTTTTTTACTTCGTAGCACTGGTGCTCCCAACTTCAAAAAGTTAGGAGCACCCACCAAAATGTAAGGAGCACCAACAATATATGCAATAGATTTTTTGTTGATAAAAAACGACAATATAACAGTACGGTTTACAAGTAAGTTAAACTGTCAGGCCTAAAATGTGTCGACTCTTCAAGGAATTGCGTGTTATGCTTTCAAACGACAAAGCGCTTCTCGTCACATTAATACCGCTAACTAAATCAACCACCAGTAAACTGCATCGGAGAACTTAGCTGTTTCAACCGGGTCGCTACACAAAACACTACGTTAATGTTTCAAAAAAAAAAATGCCGTAATCGTTCGCTTCAACTTTTGATAGCTTTTGATAACGCTAATAAATTGAACATAAACTTTTGTCTTCAGGTAACATTAGTTAACGCGTTAGCTCTCTGTGTCACGTGACAGTGGAGTGCAGCGAAAGGGAGTGATTGAAGGCTAATATTAACCAATTTAAAATCAGCATTAAAGGTAAGAATGTAAGAATGTCAAGCTCACGATTGGTTAGAAGGGTCACCGTCGGCTCACAAGGCACATACTGAGTGTACTAACTAGCGAATGTACGGAGAAAGAGACGTTCGACTGGAAAAAGAAAAAAAAAAAAGGTCACTCCCAGAACAATTATTTGCACTCGCACAAATGCTCCCAATTATATTTCGAGGTCGCACAGATTAAATTTCGGGAGCATATGCGACCAAAATGGTGGCAATTTCAAGCCCTGGTCAGTGCTGGGTCTGTGTTGTTCGTGTGCGACGGCCCTTGGGAAGTAATACGGCGATAGTTTTGAGGCGGGGAGTCGCTGATCCCGACCGGGTCGTGCACACGGTTCGGCCACGTGTTTTTGGGGTCCCGGAAACGTCCGGTTTGGCAGAAGCGACGTGTAGGGTCCCGCAGAGAGAGCCGTTACATTGACAGGCGGACGCGGGCAGGGGCGGGCGGGGGCGGGGGTGGGGCGTCCCGTAAAGCTGTATAAATATCAGAGCGAGCGCGAGCTCGGCGCTGTATGTCGTCGGCGCGCAGATCGGAAGGTAAGCGCGGATATCCAGCGCCGGGGCGGAATGATTGTTTGACTGCGGCTGGGCTCGGCTGGGCTCGGCTTGGCGCTGGCTGGCTGCCAGATGCCTCGGCCTTCATTTGTCTTTACTGGAGGGAGCCGGGTGGGGGGGGGGGGGGGGGTGTCGGGGGGGCGGGGGGACCTGGCTCGCCGCCAGCTGCTGGGGCTCCACCGACCGACAGTAACCCTCCCCACACCCCCCCCCCTCCCCCCCGGAGCAGCCCGCACGGATGGGGCGGGAGGGAGTCGCCCCACACCCACGTGCACCGGGCAAACAGGCGGGCTTAGGAGTGGGGTGCGGCGGAGCAGCCTGAGAACAAAGGCGCTCCTGCCAAAATAACACCACGCCGGCAGTCATTCGGTACGGCAAGAAAGCCGGGCGCAGAAGACAAACGGTTATGGCGGGTTACATTCGGGGTGACACGGACACCAGACGCGCTCATTTTCCGTCCCTCGGACGCTGAGAATCGATTCCTCTTTTTCTGCAGACCGATTTGCCGCTAACGCTCATTAGAGGCGGGCACAATGCGTCTGTGTAATGATCTAATCTCACCATTCAATGGGGTTTGGTGGGGGAGAGCATTTATCTTGATTACGTGTAGGGTGGAGTATTGACTGTGCGGATAGTGCTATTAGTGGCACGGAGCTGAGATGGAAGTGCTCTGGAGATCACGCTCGGACGTCAGGACCGGTGTCGGCGCCGCGGCCGCGCGGCTCGGGGTTCTGAAACGGAGGGCGAGGGGGAGCCCGCCGGCTGTGGTTCTCAGTGAAAGGGAAAGATCGCGGCGGCTTCGTTCGGTTAAACCGGCTGGGCGGCAGAAAAACAGGAGCGCAGCCCGGCGCGGAGCCTCGGCGGCGTTCGGGGGCCGGGCGGCAGATGTCGAATCGCCGCAGGCAGCTAGCGGCGCGAGCGTTGCGGTCTGTCCCGCTGTCTGAGGGCCCCGGCGTTGGCCAGCCCGTCGGCAAACATACAGTGCCGCCAGCGGCCCAGTTCCAGGCCGGCTTCACGGCGGCGAGGACTCTCACATTGATGCTCAGTTTCATTGCCCCCGAAACGGAAACTGTGCAGAGACGCAGGACGGAACAGTACTGCATGCTCACGCTCCCTTGACTGGGAAATCAAATCCCTGGCAAGGAAACTGCACTGCGCACTAATTAAAGAGCCTGGCTATTGCTTCTGTTAGTTTTTAACTGCTGTTCTGTTGCATTTGATTCGTACTCCTGGCTTCGCTCAGCTGTGCAGATAAGAATGCTTTGACCCCCCCTCCCCCCCCGAAAATGTATCTTCAGAAACTTGGTTTGCGCTCCTCCCACAGTTCCACTGCCGCCCGCGAGTCTTGCTCTCACGCCGCGGCGTATGCAGACGCGCGTACGCGCGGGAGGACGTCCGTACCGTTAGCGGCTGATGTTAGCACTGCGAAAGGCTGTGGGCGGGAGGTCGCTGGTTTACGGCCCGTTGTTTATGAGGAAGTGAGGTCATAGCCCGGCGGCTGCAGTGAAGCGGGGGCTGCTGGGAGGACGATGAGCCGGGACTGCAGGCTGGGGCCGGAGCTGGAAAGCTATGTATACTGGAAATAGAGCACTAACCTTCATTGTTTGGTAACATGTCTATTATTATTTTTCTATTATGTCCCCCTCCCAACTTTTTTAGTTACCAGAAATGTTTTTACAAAAAAAACAGTATTGTGACATTTCATAATAAAACAGAACATTTGATAATACAACAGGCTGACCATATATCAGAGTGGGTGTAAGGAACACAATACTAGGCCCTTTGTTTATATATGGTCTATGGAACTAGCAAAACCTGACTGACATTTAGGAATTTAGAATGCCTGAATGGATATTTTTGGACCCGTAAAGAAGTAGGCTAACATCCAAGAAAATGCAACATAACTTCTGATAATATATTAACATTTCATAATACAGGGGGGATCCTGTAAATATTGCTATAAGCTTCATATCTAAAAATATCAATATATTGAAATATCATTGGATCTGAACAACAGTGACTCCTGGCTTAATGCTCATCGTAGTTTTGATCATAATTCCCACTCACCCAACCTCCTCTAACTTAAATACCACCCCATCTCCTGCTCTGGTGTACTGCTCTCCAAAACCAATCTGTAAAAAAAAAAAAGGAAGAACACAACTGACAAGAAACATGAATACACACAGAAAAAATAATCCATGACTCTACCTCCACTATCACAAGCCTTATTGGACTTGTTTTGAATCCGTCATGTGCTCCTGGTCTGGTCTGAAGACACGATGAGGACGTTCCCAAAAACCGCACACGCAACAGCCACTGGCGTGTGGTTCTTAAAACGAGCCGCTGGGCTCGAGTTCCCCGGCGTGGTTATATTTTGGTGGGACCGGGTCGCTACGTTCGCAAAACCTGTGGGGACGCAAATGCACCACCTGGCTTTCGAGACGCGATTAGCATCTCCCAGGTAACATAAATACAATCCTAAATAGTTTTCCAAAATAGATTTTAATGATCTCTTAAGGGTCTTCAGAGGTGTGCTGTGGGCCTGGGTTTTAAAAACAACTGCTTGTTGGCGGTGTAATGCATTTATCTGTCTAGCCACTACCCGGAGACCAGTGCTCTGTTCAGTAATTGTAAAATAATTTTTTGTCATTGTGCAACCCACAGTACGTAGAGATCTCTGAGAGGTTATTATGTTAGACTTTTGGTTAGGGAGTCAGGTTTTTTTGTTTACTTGTTTTGCAGGCTTGATTTAAAAGCTCAGACTTTTGCTTATTGCTGATATACAGTGAGCTCCATAATGTTTGGGACAAGGTTCTGATTTGGCTCCGTACTGCACGATTTTACATTTGCAATCAGACAATGCACACGTGGTTAAAGTGCACATTCTCAGCTTTTATTTAAGGCTGTCTATACACTTCGGTTTCACCATGTAGAAATTACAGCACATTTCATACAAAACCCCTTCATTTCAAGGCACCATAATGTTTGGGACATTTTAATCTTATGTAAATGAAAGTAGCCATGCTTAGTACTCTGTGGCATATTGCTTGCATGCAAGGACTGCTTGAAGTCTGTGACCCGTATACATGGCCAGGTGCTGATTGTTTTCTCTGGTGATGCTCTGCCAGGCCTGTACTGCAGCCATCTTCAGCTCTTTCTTGTTTCGGGGACTAGATGCTTTATGTTTCCTCATCAGTATATGAAACACATTTTCAATTAGATTCAGATCGTGTGAATGACTTGGCCAGTGAAGAATTTTACAGTTTCTGGCTTTGAAAAGCTTTGCTGCTTTAGCAGTACCTTTAGGATCGTTGTTTTGCTGTAGCATGAAACTCAGTTCATTGAGTTTGGTTGAATCTGAGTGGATACAATGCATATGTACATTTCAGAATTAATTCTGCTGCTGCTATCCACAGTTACATCATCAACAAAGACAAGTAATCCAGTACCTGTGGCAGCCATACATGCCCAAACTATTACACCCCCACCACCATATTTCACAGATGGCTGGGGAGTGCATTGTATCATGGGGAATTCCTTTGATCTCCACGCTTCACCCTTGCCATCACTCTGATACACGTGAATCTTGGTCTCATCTGTCCGCAATACCTTTTTCCTGAACTGCAGGCTATTTTAAGTACTTCTTAGCAAACTGTAACCTGGCCATCCTGTTTTCGTGGCTAACTACTGGTTTGCATCTTGCAGTGTAGCCTCTGTAGTTCTGCTCGTGATGTCTTCTTCAGACAGTAGTCACAGACACAACCATGCCTGCCTCCTGAAGACTGTTTCTCTTCTGTTGGACAGGTGTTTGGGGGTCTTTCTTCATTGTGGTGAGAATTGTTCTGTCATCATCTACAGCGGTCTTCCTTGGCCTAGCAGGCCCTTTGTGATTACTGAGCTCACCGGTGCTCTCTTTCTTCTTAATGACGTTCCAAACAGTTGATTTTAGTAAGCCTGAGGTTTCAGGTGTGTTTCCTTATTTCTCAGGCTCATAATGGCTTCCTTGACTTTCATTGACACAACTCCTCATGTTGACAGACGGCAATAACAGACTTCAAAGGCAAACAAAAAGCCTGAAGACTAGACACTGAAAGCTCTCTTATACCTGTACTAAGGACACAATTGAACACACCTGACTAATCAGAAACACCTGTGAAGCCATTTTTCCATTATGGTGGAAACATCAGTCCAAACATTATGGTGTCCTGAAATGGGATAAAAGGTGCTGTAATTTCTACATGGTGAAATCAAAATTTATAAAAAAAATACCCTTAAATCAAAACTGAGAATGTGCTGTTTAACCACATATTGATTACAAATGTAAAATTGTGCTGTACAGAGCCAAATCAAAACATTGTCTTATGGAGCTCTGATTTCTTGTATGGGCGTCATTCTCTCCTCTAATGTGAGGAGAACGTAAGGCTTCGGTGTCAGAGGCGGACTCTTTCTCCATCGCAGGTGGATGCTCTCAACTCCTCTCTCTCTCCGCTCAAACACATCTGTTTGAGATTCCTTTTCCAGCCCCGCACACAGTACTGAGTGAGGGGGTAGAGGGAAGAGAAATGGTTTCATCTGAAGACAAACGCAACCCAATTTGTATTTTTGTTCTTATTTTTTTGCTTTTCATTCAATTAGTCCTCCCCCAACCCACCCCCCCCACCCCCCCACCCCCGTGGGATTTCTGCGCCCGTCCCCAAACTCGGCGACACCGGCGGGCAGCGGAGGCCGGGGTCCTCGCCCGAACGCGAAACAGATGTCGGCGCTGAGAGATCACATTATCCTCCGCCGGCCGCCAGCGAGGCGTCTGTCCCCGGAGCGAGGGCAGCCACGGGGTTGGCGCATCTGTCCGGCCGGGAGCAGCAGATGTCCGCAGAACGGCTGTCCCTGGCGGGGGGCCCACCCCCACCCCCTCTCATTTACCCTCCGCGTTCGGGCCGCTCTCAGCCCCGCTAACGAGGGGGGGGCGAAGGACTGCGTTTCGGGAGGTTTACGCCCCCTTCGGTCTGGGAACGGCGGGTTTCTCCGCGCGGTCGCTGCGGAAACGCCGCGGCCTGTAGCCCCGGCGGTACCAGTGCTGGAGGCTGAAGTGTAGATTCGTTAGGAAATAGGAGCGTAAATTGACGGTTGCAGTGCTTTGGTGTTGACCAGCAGAAACGGAGTAGATTGTGGTGTTCAACTAAAACAGATTCTTTAGTGGGTTTATACGGTGGCCCATAAGGACAATCATGCTTCAATAGCACAAGCATAAAGGGAAGCTAGCTTTAAATCCAGAAACCGTTTTAGACTGATGAATACACTATGCTGGCACTTCTACCTCGCAGTTTCGTAAAATGTCAGAGAGAATATTCAGGTGTATTTCGTTTTTTGCAGGGGCCTGGATTGTGTTGTGGGACTGTAGATATAGGTGATGGATTAAAAACATCCCCACCCCCTCAGAAAAAGTTGAACAGTATAAAATCTGTAACTGAGGGCCCTTCTAGTTTAGACATAATGGTGTGGGCCACCCACTACCCTCCCCAGTGGACAGATAGATCGCATTTCTCTAAATCCACTCCACACCCATTTTCGGGTCCCACACGTCAGATGCACTCTGTTCAGTGGAACGCCTCCCCTAAGTCTGTTTAATCACTTTCCCCTAAGAAATGGGTGACACAACCGTGTCTTGATAAGGGCACTAATGACTAGTGTGATTTGGGGGCTTTTTTCCTTTATCTTTTTTTTTTTTTTGAGGCAATATGTCACATCTTAATAATACATGGCGTTTTTTTTTTTTTTCCCAGTGTGCAATATTTCATCCACGCACAGATGTGAGAGGCCTCGATTAGGGCGGCGTCTGGGGACGTTTCGGAAACGCTTCTCCTTCCCCTCACCCTGCCGCGCGGTCACGTGGTCCCGCGCCACCCCAAGGTGACCAGGAAGTGGCTCCTGCGGGGGGGACGGGACAAAGAGGGCCCGCGGCCGCCCGGGTGATTTACTCGCTGCGCGTAATGACATCATTTTCCCGAGCGGAGGCCCAGTAAATTAGGCTGTCTCTCTAATGGATTTCAGGGAGATTTTCTCCCTGCTTTTTTTTCCCTCTCCCTCTCGGTCTTTTCTCCGAGCTCTTTCTCCCCTTTTCAATCTCGTTTAAGAACCGTCTCTGGAGTGCAGCCCTGTTGCTTTGTTAGAGGGCCAGCCTGCATTCAGCGGCGGAGATGGTGTCGTGTGTTAAGAGGTTTCTTTGCAGTAGGCAACCGTGCCACTCTCCCGATGATTAAAAAAAATTCCCCCATAATGGTGGAAAAAAACACTTTTGATGACTTTTAAATCACCTTTAATCATCTATAAATGGAAAACTTCATTTGAAAGGTAATATCCTCCATTTGGCACGTATTCTGCAGGCTCCCGTCATTTACTCGCATAGACTGAGCTGTTCCGTAAAAGCAGAGCTACGAAGCTTTAGCACAAAGTGGGCTTGGAGGTGTATTCATATATATATATATATATATATACACACATACGTCCATATGGCGGTTTAGAAAGCACGGCCATGTTGTTCCTCTCACAGAAGACATCATACATCAGAGCTGAGTCCACTCAGTCAGCTCAAGCTTATTTTAACAGAGAGGGGTGAAGTCACAGGTCTTGACTATGAAAACGGAAGGAAGGGCACATACCGATCCATTTTCAGTCTGAAACTTTGAGTGTTGTGGTGCCATTTCTTCACCCAACATTTTTGTAATTACTTTCACTGACCGCCAGACATGCAGTGTGTGCGTTTTCTGTTGAACATGAAACTGAACATTCACTTTGATTTGTTAGAGATAATTGTGAGGTGCACCGCACACAGAGTCCATCAGGCACGCCCAGTGATATTCTGCCCCGTCTTGAATCTTCGCAGGAAGTCTGAGGAGGAAGTGGACATGGACAAGGTGACGGCGGCCATGGTGCTCACCACCCTGTCCACCAGCCCGCTGGTCCGGAGCCCGCCCGTCAAAGTCAACGGTGAGCACCTGCGGAGCCGAGCTCACACGCGCCACCACATGGTGGAGGAGTGAATTTCTGCTATCGTTTCTGTTTCTAACACAGCTGACATAAAGATTCCTCCCGTTAGCCTGTCCACTGTAATGGTGCGTTTGCCTGTAATGGTGCGTTTGCCTGTAATGGTGTGTTTGCCTGTAATGGTGCGTTTGCCTGTAATGGTGCGTTTGCCTGTAGTGGTGCGTTTGCCTGTAATGGTGTGTTTGCCTGTAATGGTGCGTTTGCCTGTAATGGTGTGTTTGCCTGTAATGGGCTTTGCCTGTAATGGTGCGTTTGCCTGTAATGGTGCGTTTGCCTGTAATGGTGTGTTTGCCTGTAATGGTGCGTTTGCCTGTAATGGGGCGTTTGCCTGTAATGGTGCGTTTGCCTGTAATGGTGCGTTTGCCTGTAATGGTGCGTTTGCCTGTAATGGTGCGTTTGCCTGTAATGGGCGTTGCATGGCTGCGCCCAGTGTGAGCGTCGCTTGGTTTTATCGGCAGATGTCTGAAGGGTGCCTGGAAGACGGGCTTCACCGTCCAGCTAAGAGCAGCGTAGCTGGAGTGGAGCGCCAGCGACCAGTCAACCTCCACGCGTCCCGGCCCTCTCCGCGCGACAGCTTCAAGCCCTTCCGCGCAGCCGGGCTGGAGCGCGCCGACGACGTCACTCACGAGCCCGGACAGAGCCCTCGCCGCCGCGGGGCGCCACGCCTCGCGAGCGAGGAGCAGCGTGTCGACGAGCCCATCCCCCGCAAGCGCAAGGTGAGCAGCCCCCTCGGGGAGGTGGGGGGGGGGGGGATGGGAGCGGAGTCGGGAGCGCGTGCTCAGCCAGACTCCCTCAGGGGCGGTGGACATGACCGGGGCTTGTGTTTGGAGAATTTTGGGTCCCAGCGCCGCCAGGTGTGACACTGCTGAAGAAAGTTGGGAGGTCTGAACACTCCAGGTTAAGGCCCAGCTGACTGAATGGGTGCTATTTAAGGTGCAGGCATTTCATGATCAGAAACCTGTCTTTAATTCAGTTATCTTACAGCATCCACTACACCTGTCTTCTGTATGTATAGTATGAGGTGTGTCCTATACCTACAAAAAGAACCAGTGGGCATTCAGACCCCCCAAGTCCTGTGTGGCCCAAACAAAGCTCTCCATTTGATAACGCAAACTGACAGTGCTGTCAGCCTGGGCTTTTCATTAAAAGGAGCAAAAGCCTGTTTAAAACCATCTTCTCCCTGCAGATAGCGCTCTGATAAAAAGCTCTCTGTTGTGTTTACTCTGTTGAAGGAAGAGGCTGTGAAGTTGGTCTGGGTCTCAGCCCTCATGGTGATACATCAGCAGTTCTGCGGAGCCTCTGTTTTTGCACGCAGACCTACGCCGTTAGCCTTCCGTGCGTTTCGGGCGTCCGTTAAGATTGTTCACACCTGCTCCTCTCTCTCCGAGCCTTTGACGTGATTACGCGGGGGTCAGAGTCCGCGCGACCGCGCGCGGGAGAGAGAGGAGAAACGCGCGCGTCCGGGCCGTACGGCTTCCGGAGCCCGAGCGCTGCGTCCCGATTCGCTCCCTCCCGCCGGACGGACTGGCACCCGAATCGAGAGTCCCCGGCAGAACCGTGGCTGCGCAGCTCAAGCGCCAGCGATGACATCATCCGCCGAGCAGCCGGAGGAAACAAAGGCGCCACGTTTTTCCCCCGAACGCGCGGATCGATCCTGCTCTCCGACTAACATCGACGGGGCGTGAGCGGAAAAAAACTCTGCCTCCCGCACGTGCCGCCATTTTAACTTTTCGATAAAGAGATCCTATATATTGAAGCGTGCCCCCCCTCTCCAGAGCGCACGTCAATTGTACCTGGTATTTTCCGCCCCTCCTTCCTGGGGCCGAATCGAACGGCTTCGCCCTTTGTCTCGGGGTTCTGTCTGCGGAGCTCGAGGACGCCGGGCGTGTGTGCTTTTTCTGTCATCGTCCCCCTCGTCCCTGTCATTCATGCCGCTTAATTACTTCTCCGTCACGCAGAAACACTTCAGGCATTAAAATGAGCGATTTTTCTTTCTGGCCTTCTTAGATCAATAACGGCAATCTAGCACACAGTAGCCGGCGACTGGGCCACTAACACACAGCTTTATTTGCTCACCACTCCCAAAGAGGGAGAAAATACACTGGAGGGACTGCTTAAATCTGTGAGCACCAAGGACCGAAGAGATAAGTCTTAAATATCATGGTCCTATTTACTCTCGATAGGTTAGGAGTGGTGTCAGTCTGCAAAATGCACTGACTGCTTCAGTCAAAATTGTGTGTGTGTGTGTTATTTTTGTGTACGGGAAATGCACATACACGTTCACGCAGACGTATGTCCCTGAATAGAATGTATAGAGGTCTCGGATACAGCCCTAGCTCTTTGGACTCAAAAGGCCATCAGAGCATAGTTTATTTTAGATTTTTTCAGAAGACGATCTTATTGAGAGTTTGAGTATAAATTTCCATTTCCTGTGCGTTCGAGGAGCTAAGCTGGTGAAAGGGTAAGCAGAACTGTGTGTTAAATGTTCAGTCCTTCTGCAAGCATGAAGCGTCAAAACCACTCCGAACTAGGCTTACATCCTGCGACAGCAATCGCTGTGGTTAAAAATACCAAGGTTCACATGCAAATAGTTGTAGTTTGCATGTAGTCTCGGTGGAGTAGCTATAGTTGTTCACCATTACACATTACTGCATGTTTTCTACAAATAAATACAGATCCCTGATCCCAAGTTCTTGTAATGGTGATTACAATTAGAGAGTTCAAATTACAGAACAATAAAAAACCCCTTGTATTGCATTTTTGCTGTTACAACACTACCATTGCTACAGCATTGAATATACGTTTACCCTGCAATCCAGTGTGCAAAAAGCTGAAACATTTAAACTTTCATAGTATTTCACCTAGTTATGATACCACTCCCGCAATTTCTGCGGATGGAGCTGCTTTCTCAGCGAGTGACTGGGTGAAATTGATATTGCTAGAGCCTTCCGTTTATTTCTTAGAGGCGAGAGAAAACGACAGTCGGTCACGTGACCGTTTGGGTGCTTTATTGCATCGTGTAATGAATGCTATTAAGCCAATTGAGACTGGAGCCCATTTCCCTTGTGCGTGTTTGTTTGTGTAATCTTCTGTCAGTGCCGTGAAAGGGCACACTCCCTGCCTCTCTGCATTTTCTCAGGCAATTGTTTTTCGCTCGTAATTACCTTTTTGGATGATTCACGCTGCCTGTAATTATTTAGACATGATCCGACATGACAGCCGGGTTCGAAATTAGGATTATTTCAAGGCGATTAAAAAAAAACGCCTGTGAAGTGCGTTTGAAGTGATTATGCGCAGGATCAAAATTTGAACGATGGCTTGCTCTCGCCGAGCTTGTTGAATTGATGCGCAAGATGGAATTATGTCGCAGGAAAGGTGACTGCACACCCTTTCAGGCTCACAGGGCTGAGGCGAATAGCGTTCATTTCGCCGCGTATTTATCCGACAGTTATTGTGTTGGTGCCTTTTATGAAAATGCATGAGGCAAAACATCTGCTCCCCGTGATCGATTTAAATATGAATGCTGCTCGGAGCATAACATAATGTTAATCATATTGGCGTAAATGATTTTAATCATAATAGCGCTTTGTGCAGTTTAAACAGAATTAAGTGGATAACACTTGATTTTCGGGAGCCCATTATATTAGCATTTTTTGACGCGGATCAGTGGTTGCAAACAAAGTAAAATTGGCCACCTCTATGGCATTGGTGCCTTTGACCTCTGTGTGAACTTTCATGTTTAGAGCGACTGTATGAATGCTCTTTGTAAGCTGTGCAATGAGTACATTTTCAGTGTAAAAGAAGGTGATGTTTGACTCTTTATTAAAATGCCTTATCCCTCTAGATTTTTAAATGCCATTGGCTGATTGGATAAAAGTTGCATTTACAAGATCTGAAAACTCTAAAGTTCATTTATAATTTGTTTACTTGTAAGCAAGCTCTCTTTTTTCTTTCAACAACGGAACAAATCATATGGAGATCCTTAATACATGAAGGTGCTTGTTTTACATTGGAACACGATGCAAGTTTGAACTTTTGTCATGGTACGACGCTATGCCTTTCTAGCATAAGCCTCTAGTTCAGTCTAATCCCAAAGCACAATCTCATTAACTTCGGGTTGCAAATTTACGCAAGCGATTAGCATTTTAATTTTCTAATCTTTTCTGTGAATGTCAACATCCAACCTCTCGACGACATGTAGAAAAACAAAAATGTGTGAAGAGCCTCATTTTGTTTTTCAAAGTGAAGGCTGCAGAGACCTCGCATCCTCTTCCAGAGTGAATTTTAATTTATCAGTTCAATTTTATTCTATTTGATTTATTTTGTATAGCGGTACATGATCACAGGATTCGGGTCTGTCAGGCTTATGATTGTCCAAACTCGACAGTGTTTTGACTGTCTCCACATCAAACAGTGCATTAGAATTAGTAGTGCATTAGAATTAGTGCTGAGTGTATAAGAAATATGAGCAAATTAGAATGACAATGTGAGTGTGTATGAAATTGAAAAACATTAGAATGAAAGTGGTGAGTGTCAAAGAAAAAAAGTAAATTAGAATGACAGTGTGCGGGTGGAAGTAGACAGCGAGGGGTCACAAACAACACAAAGGTGTTGCTTCCCTCAAACAAAATGCTGTGTGTTTCCATAACGTTTCTGCCTGGATCTTCCATCCTGAAGGAAGGACGGATGGGTTTTTCTAGGAGTCTGTAGATGTTCCTCTCTGGTTAATACAGTACGTTTTGCCTTGAGGAGTCGGGCATTATCTGTGTTCACAGTGTAGTCTCTGTGTGGGTTGTAGCCATTTGGTGATGTGTTTGTTTTGCCATCCAAAAAATGCACAGTGTAAGCAATTTTTTGTGTTGTCATAAAATAACTAGAATTTAAGATACTGCAATATTAATGATACAGCGTGCAGAGAAACATGTGGTACACTTTACACTGCAAGAGGTTAAGCATTTGAGCAGTTGTAGTCTTCCTTGGTAGCACGGTGTTTCCTTACCATGTAAAACGCACTTTTGTAAATTGCTTTGGCCAAAAGCGTCTTCTAAATGGCTAAAATGTAAACTGTAAAATTCTATATCTTTAATTTAGACACATCAGTGCATTGTATTCATTTAGAAGATGCTCTCTTACCCAGAGGAACTTCATGTGTAGAAATGTGGCTGGAGTCTACTTCTGAATAAGAGAGTTTGCTTTCATTAATGTGGTCGGGTTGTCTGTAAAAGTTAACTGTCCGTTAATGACATCAGTGTCTCACTGCTTTATCCTCTGTGGCCAGGGCCCCTTCTGCAGGGGAGGGGTGGCTGATGTCTCTGGGCCAAAGGCCTTGGACGGCTGGCTTCTGAAGGCGTGTGTGTCTCAGGTGCGAGAGTGTAAAGCGCTGGTGTGTGACCGTACGCTCTGTTGCTCTGTGCTTGTGGCAGAACTCCATGAAGGTGATGTTCAAGTGCCTGTGGAAGAACTGCGGGAAGGTCCTCAGCACGGCCGCAGGGATCCAGAGGCACATCCGAACCGTACACCTGGGGTAAGAGAACACGCACTCACACACACAGACACGCATGCACACACACACACACACATGTACACACACACACACACACACACACTCACACACACAGACATGCACATGCACGCACTCACACACACATGTACACACACACACACACACACACACACACATGCACTCACACACAGACATGCACACGCCCGCACTCACACATGCACACACACACACACACATGTACACATGCACTCATACACACACATGCACTCACACACAGACACGCATACACACACACTCACACACACAGACACGCACATGCATGCACTCACACACACATGTACACACACACACACATGCACTCACACACAGACACGCATACACACACACTCACACACACAGACACGCACATGCATGCACTCACACACACATGTACACACACACACGCACGCACTCACACACACAGACACACACACGCACGCACACTCTCACACACACATGTACACATGCACTCATACACACACACTCACACACACAGACATGCACATGCACGCACTCACACACACATGTACACACGCACACACACATGCACTCACACACACAGACACACACACGCACGCACTCACACACACACCTACACATGCACTCATACGCACACACACACACACAGACACGCACACGCACGCACTCACACACACATGCGCACACACACACTCACATGCACATGTACACACATACACATGCACACACACACGCATGCGCGAACACACAAGCACACACACGCACACACACACACACACACGCACACACATGCACTCATACAGACACACACACACGCACAACAGCACTGGTACCTGTCACAGTGAGCTCATCCACATACCAGGGCTCTCTGTTTGCCTGACTGCCTGTTATCTCCCTAGTGTAGAGATAAGGGATACATTTTTCCTTATCATGTAGCATATTTGCCGTACATGTGATTTAATTTTGACTAGATTGCCATCATAATGGCATTTTCTCCGTGGCGCACCGAGCACAAACTGGGCGTGGACAATGAAGACCTAACGAAATGCAATCTCAACTATCTAAATTCTGTCACCCTTCCTTCCTAACTCAACAAAACAGTACTTCACAATTGTGTTTTCCATGTAAATATTTCAAATATAGGGGCTCTGATGTATGGGGTAGAAGATAAATATTTTCCGGCTTTTTGTATGCTCAGTAGAGCAAATGAAACTTTGAAGCCTTTTTTCTGTTTAATTCGATGATAGCCTTCCGCAGCAAATAAGGCCCGGCAATTTAATTCCCATAATGCCGTCTGCCTGAATTATTTGTGCTAATGTGGATCCCATGCACTGTTCCTGGCTCTTATGGTTCTAATTTGTGCTCCAGAGAAACAAAATAACACCGGGGCCCTGTTGCTTTCAGTCACCGGGGCAGTGAATCTCTTAATCTCATTTATTTTCCCAAACTGAACCCCGTCTTTTATTTCATTACAGTACGTAAGTACACGCCAGGATGAGACCAAATGGGTGAAAGCCCTTTAGGCATTATCTCTACCTTCTTTTTCTCTCCTCCCTTCCTCTCCTTGTTTTCTTTTCCTGATCTCACGTGGTCCTCCCTCTGTTCTTTTTCCTCCTGCCGTTCCTCCCCCCTCCCCCCCCCCGGCAGGCGTAACTGCGATTCGGAGTGCAGCGACGGTGAGGAGGACTTCTACTACACGGAGATCAAGCTGAACACCGACTCGGTGGCCGACGGGCTCAGCAGCCTGTCCCCCGTGTCCCCGTCGGTGCTGTCCCCCCCTCCGCCCCCGCCCCCCGACCCCAGGCACCCCGACGGCGGGGGCGGGGGAGGGGGCGGAGCCAAGGTCGAGAGCTCCACCACGCCCCTCAGCCGCTCCGCCCCCAGCACGCTCTACCTCGTCCACGCCGACCACGCCTACCAGGTACCGCGTCCGATCGCGAGCCCCGACCCCCAACACGGTCGGTGGTCCGAAACCAGTCATGGCTGTTCTGTGAGGTCCCATCAAATGTTTCTGCATTGTGGCACGCCTCATAATTATTTTTAATAGATGTGTTGTGAACTCACAGTAATGACTGAGCTGTAGTGTAGTGCTGGAGCAGCTACTGGAGGTCGTGTTGCAGATTATGTTGTGAACTGTGTGCAAATGT
Organism: Anguilla rostrata; assembly: GCF_018555375.3. Classification (NCBI taxonomy): domain Eukaryota; kingdom Metazoa; phylum Chordata; class Actinopteri; order Anguilliformes; family Anguillidae; genus Anguilla; species Anguilla rostrata. Next base: position 38,136,520 of record NC_057940.1, on the reverse strand, counting down.
CTTGTTCCTCAGCTAGGTACTTGGTGTATTGGTCTGTAAAAATGAGTGATGCAGGTCACAGGTCTTTCTGGGTCCCGCAGACTCCGTCGTTTGTCATCCAGATGCATTGAATTTGATGGGTAAAAATGATCGTATTCCTGATAAAACCGCTATTGTACAGACTGTCGTCGTGGTGTGTGGGTGTCAAACGGTGGTTGCATGTATTGTGTGCGCGTGCATACGTGTGTGTGCGTGCGTGCGTGTGTTTTTGGGTGTAAATTCCTCCTGCTCTCTGCAGGCGACCGCCCCGGTCACTATCCCCAGCTCCACCAACTTCACCCCCAGCAGCTGCAGCAGCGTCAGCATCTCCTGGCAGTCCCCTCCCGTCACCTTCACAGGTGCCTCTGTGAGTACTCTCTCTCTCACACACATTCACTCACACTCACACACGCACACACACACTTTCACTCACTCACACACACACACTTTCACTCACTCACACACACACACACACATACTCAGAGACACATACCCACACATGCACACTCTCTCATACAAGCTCTCACACACCCACACTTTGCAGGTTTTTAAAGAGCTCCGGTCAGTAGCTTTTCGTGTCATAGCTTTACACACAGATCGCACTGTCGATTAATCAGTCTGTTTACACAAGAAGCTCACAACAGCTATTTGGGTGCAGATATAAAGATGGCTTCTGCGCAGAGAAAAACAGAGGAAAAAGCTACACCGTACACACTCGCACACACACGCATGAACACAGATACAGATGCAGACATTCAAATTCACACACCGCTGGTAACCATCGCAGACCTCTAGGCGCACACACCTCTTTCTGCCTTCCAGCCCCCATCAAGCGAATTGATCTCTCCGTCATCAGCATCGCGGTGCCTCGCTTGAAGCTGCTGTGTGTGTGCGTACACGTGTGCTTATCAATATGTGACCGCGTGGGATACAGCAGTTTCTGTAAAAAAAAAGACAAAAAACAAAAAAACAAACCATTCCGTTGGCCACCCACAATGCTTGCTCCAAAAACCTCTTATGGCTTGCTAGGTTTTGGAAATAGGGTTAGAGCTCTTAAAGCCTTGTCCTTTTTTAAAATTTGTCATGTAAAGGTTATATTGTCCATTTCAATTTCACGCAATATTAAGGGCTAATGTATTTGTATCCATATTATTATTGTTATATTTTATGTTAGAGGTTATATAAAATGATGTATTTTGTCCTATTCAGCATTATTTGTTATCTTCTATCCGAGAAGGACTGGCTGAGTAGCGTTTGAGTCAGCGGCAGTTTGCTTGCTTTTCGTACCTAATGAGGTGGCTGTCCTTGGTGCAGACACACAAGCGGCGGCGCGGCCTCTCTTAGAGAGGATAAAGAGTCACTACAAAAACTGCTGTTTAGTACGGTGTTCACGGTCAGCAGGCGTACTCTTTCTGCAGAAATAAAGACCCTTATAATTGGATCTGGTTTAAAGTGTTTTGCTGACAGGACTGCCTCTTTATTACGAGGTAAGGGTGGATTTTTCCTTCTGAACGCAACATATACGACTGTGAAAATAAGGTACACTAAGGCACTGCTTTCATTTAAATTATTTTATTCTCTTTATGCACCAAAAAAGTGCAGAACCGAACCGAACCAAAACTGTGACACCGAGACCATGCACCGAACCATTGCACCCCTAGTGACTGCACATACGAGTGTGTGTGAGTGTGATTTGTGTGTTTGTTTGTATGAGAGTGTGTATGCAGTATGGCTCTTTGTGTCTCGAGTGTACGTGAGATAACTGAGATGACTGCGGCTGTGTTTGATTGGCTGCAGGCCTCGCCGACTCACAGTAAGCCGCAGAGTTTCGGGGAGCAGCGTCCGCAGTCCATTGCAGTGCTCTCGTCACCCCCTCGAGCGTCTGGCTCGCTCAGGTACTGCTCCGTTCACATTTTGACCTTTGACCTCTGCGGCCGTTTAATTTCCTTTGCGTTCGATGGTTTGTCTGAGTAAAGGTACCTTCGCACCTAGCGCTATAACTGTAAACAATAACAGCAATTATAATGATAGAAAGTTTTCACAAGCTCTGTGTAACAGTTGTTCACACTTATCTCTTATTTGTCCTGCGTTACCTTGCATGTAATTGCATTAATTGGAATCTTAAATCAGCTTGATATTTCTGGATATGGCAGAGATACCATTTCACTATATGGCCTTCCTCACAGACTGCTCAGTTGCTTTTCTAGTGGTGGCTTGTGTGCTCTGGCTTGTGAAACCGCAGGATGTCACTGCAATGGAATGAGCCTACAGTCGATTTGCGCTTTCAAAAAACGGGGGGGGGGGAGAAAGCGGGGGAGCAGCGATTTGTTCTGAATAAAAGACGAGTAACGCTCGCTCCTTCTCCGTCTGGCCCGGCAGGAAGTCCCGCGGGGAGGGGAAGAAGTGCCGCAAGGTGTACGGCATGGAGAACCGCGACATGTGGTGCACGGCCTGCCGCTGGAAGAAAGCCTGCCAGAGGTTTGTGGACTGAGGACCGGGGGGTGGGCACTCCGTGCCGTGAGGGGCTAAAACGGAGCCCGTCACCCACCGCTCCCACCCACCAGCACCCCCGCCCCCCTGCTCTCCATCTGCCCTGGGCTGGGGTGGAACTTCCAGAGGCGTCCCCCCCCCCCTGTGGACCGAGAGCCAGCCGCCCCCTCTGAGCGCGACCGCCGCGGAGGACGCCGCGCGCGGCTCTGGAGCCGCTAACCGCTAAGCGTCTTTTTTTTATATTCCTCTTCTCCTCTTCTCCTCTCTTTACTTGTTTCTCAAGCTCTGGTAGCGTAAAACTTTTTTGTCCGGCAGGAAGGAATCAGCAGTGAAGCTAAACATCGAAAAACTTTCCATTTTGTATGGAGAATACCTTTTTTTTAGCTTTGGAAAGGTGTAAAACAAAAAACAAGAAATTTAAAAAGGACGAGAAAATCATTGTTTTCCAGAGGATAATTCTTCGTATTTTATTCCTCTCTGGTTGACGTTGCTCCTTGTCCGTACTGTAGACTGCTACTGGGGGCGCCTCTCTCAGACTGCAGGCCCCACTGGCCCCCCCCCCCAGGGAATGTAACACAGTGTTTGGATTTAAGTGAGCGGGAGAGTGGGAGAGCGCCCCCTAATGGAAACAGACTGATGCAAAAAAAAAAACAAATGATAACAAAGACCAGGAAAGAAGCCGAAAAATTGACCAGCAAATATCCCTTGTCTCTGTCACGTTTTTCAGCTAGCGACTGCTCTCAAACACACACGCACACATACACAAACAAGCGTTGTTTTTATGCGTGTCTACTGATAAATTCTTTTTTTTTTCAGGGATAAGGTAGTAGAAAGCAAAACCAGCAGCTACATTTATATAAAAAACTGTTTTCTGTGCTCTCTGGTTTATATAGCACCGATATTTACTCGCAACCAAAAAATTGTATTTACGTGTCTGAACCCCGCCTCCCTTCACTTTTCCTCTTGTCATTGTTGAGTGGTGCGTTTTTGTCACAGTAACTATTTCGAACAACTGAAATGTTGTGGAAAATGAAGACAAAGCAAACTTCCCGGCAATAAGAAGGTCATCCGTAAAAAGGCCACTTTTTTGCCACCAGAGGGTGACCATCCTCTGGGTCAGTCCTACCGTTATTGAATTTAGACGGGCTGTGTTTTTCCACTCTGCACAGACAAAACAGGAGTCATCAACTGAAATTCTGTTTTTCAGTTCTAATAATGTTCTTTATCAGCTCACAGTCTTCACCACAACATAGCGGTTTCACAGAGTAGACCTATAGGAGATTAATATCTGTACGCGGAAGAGCTTAATACCTGTACCCTAAAGAGAACCTCTGCCCTTCTGTGATTCTACTTGTATTATTTTGTGTACTATAGACTTCAAAATAAGCTAATCCTATCCAATGCAAGAAATGATATCGCAGGTCTCGATTGCTTCGCTAAGCAACTGTTGAACTTTGCACACCAGAGAGGTTTAGAGAATCTGCGATGCTTTTATAGAAGAAATCCATGAGGGGAGCCATACCTTTTTTTTTCCAGTACTGATAAGCTTGACTGCGATTAGTATTAAAATAATAATAGAAAACGTTAGGAATTTTATGTATGCTTTGTGAAAGCATGTAAAATCGGCGATTCATGGTGAGGTCGTGTGTGACCTCTGACCTCACGAGCACTTACTCCACCGTGTCCACTCGGTTTGTCTTATTCTGTCACATGGCAGGGCCAGCACGGAACAGGAAGGACCTGGGAAACCGTTACCGCTTCAGTCACATACTTTCTGTAGTTGTATTGTGAAGGCCACTCTGCACTTAGCTCTCACGTGGCTCACTCTGGCTGCGCTGCGTGCGTTTCAGTTCGGTGTGTACGCCGTAGAAACCGACCGGCGTGAAAAAGACCAACCGCATCGTTGCGACCCTGCTGTGAACCTGGCGCCCTGCCCAGGTCAGGTGATTCCACTGGGTATTCAGATGGTCTTTCCACAGGACCCAGATTATGAAGAAAAAAAGACATTTGGATGCTCATGATGAACATTGGAGTTTGGCCATTCATCACTGGCCTGAAATTTTGTCAAATAGATGAAAGCTGGGCAGGACTAGTTTATATATTCTGCAGTTTTCTTGGGCCCAGAAGTTGTTCTGTTATTCTTTGAACTATTCTTTTTTTATCCTTTACTTTGAGCAGTATGATATTTCTAAAAGTGTGTTTCCCTGATCTTGTTTAAAATTTTAAGTTTTCTCCAAACCGAATCTGAAACTTGTTCTAGCTGAGCAAGCATAGATCACAAAGCCAGTGTGGGTGACTATTCCTCTAGCATGCAGTATAACAATGTAATTTGTCTTTTTAAAACTCTATTGCAGAACACACACACACACACATGCTCCCACACACACACACACACACACACACGTATCTGGTACATGTACTTTTAAGCAAAAGTTAGATTTATCCACTCACCTAATTATTCATGTTTATTATCCTTTTTGCACATCTCGTTTTACCAAAATGGCAAAGCTTGCAAGCTAGATTCCTGAAATAACTGTGAAAATTGGCATTATAGCACAGGAGCTCATTTGAAAGCAGCACGCCCATAAAAGAGCCTGTGTGAGAAGTATCTGTGCTTGCCCTGGTCTTGGGTGAGCTGTGAGCTCACGCCCCAGATGCAGTGGAACTGTGTCTTGGGTAGCCCTTGTTTGACCTTACGTAGGAGGGCAGCCGGTTTTCCTACGTGTACATCTATAAAGGAGTACCATAAGCTAATATATTTTTATTTGAGATCTTAAAATAACTGTTGTAGTCCCACAGACCTCGTTTCAAATAAATAATTCAAAGGAGATATAACGCAAAGCAATGAGAGACACCCTAGTGAAGCATCACACACTTGCATAGAGCACGGTTTTATGTGTTTTGGTCTTGAGAGAATTCAAATTCAACAGAAGAAAATCACCCAAACATTTGCAAGGGAAGAAAATGAGATGTTTCTTTTTTCCCCCTGGTAACAGCCATGCAAACCATAAACAAATCCGTTTCGGAAAACGATTTTAGTGCATTAAGCTAATTAACAATGAAAGTGAGCTAACAGCGGCACACGGTTCATTGGCTGCCCGAGGCCCTTGCCCGCTGCTTTGCCTTGTCCGTCACCCCTGTGTCACGTCGAATTGAATCTCAAAAGTTGATAATCGAAGTAAAGCCAAGGCTGGACAGCGAAGGTCTGTGTGATGCGGTAGTGAGGGAAAGGCCGAGGTGCTTGGCTTCACGTGTGGCAGTTATATTCGAAGGCAGCCATCTCCCCATCTGATGCAGCATGCAGGAGAGGTCTCAAGGAAACACTTTTGGTGGCCTCCCTCTTTCTACCCTGGAGCCATTTTAGAATGACAGGCAGAGAAACGACACCACTTGTGAAGTCTGGGGGAAAATCCATATTTTTTTGCGGATTCTTAATGACTTGATAGAACATTACCACAGGCAAGGATTTGATTAGTAATATATTTGCGTTCAGTTTTAATGAATTGTCATGAAACTAACAGATGGGTTCTACAAACAAAAACACTTTCTCGATCTTAATGGAAGCCTTGTAGCCAGAGTTTTACCATTGATGCTTGTTGACAGTGGCATTTTAACCAAGAACAAGCTATTCTGGATAATATTGTGATGCTGTGGCAATAGTAGCTACATTCTTTCTTAGGAGTCTGGGCCATCAGTGTGGTAAAGTTATTCTGGAATTCACCTCTGTTATGCCCCACACATTCACAGGACACACCCTACCCAAACTGTGGTGTCCAAGCCACTGGAATGGGATGCCTGTGGAATTGGTGCTTTGCTGGGTAGAACCATAGTATCAAAGATGCCATTGACCTCTTCCCCAAAAATGTTTTATGAATGTGCATTATTATTTCCAGTACATACAAATGCATGCCTCATCTATTTTTCAATTTTTTAGTCCTCATTTAAACATTCATGCACACGCTACACACACACACACACACTGTTAAATTTCACCTCATGATTCCAAATTCATACACACAAAGAGCTGTAAAATCTACAAAAATGGTTTTGTGGGCTCAGAAATGGAAAATTTGAGAATATCAGAAAAATGTATTATACCTCTGAGAGTGAACTTTTCTTACTCAGTTTGGCAATGTGAGGATTTCTTCCTGTTACTAGCTAGCTGTGGAATTGGCTGTCTGCCTAACAAAACAAAAAAAAACTAAGAAAAATATTTACTTTTGTTTTTTAATTTTTTAATCCCCTGTATTTATAAAACTGGTGTTTGCTTTAGATCATGTGATATAATCCATTATAGTCATTGCAGCATAAAGATGCTTGACGGAATCCCAAAACCCTGATAAAATGTTGCGTTTTTTTAACCGGGCATGAAAACATTTAATTCCCTTCATCAATGCGCACAACCAAGAAGCTAAAACGGAAAAGCAGCGTCAAGGAGCCTCCATTAAAGTGTGTTAACGTAACAAACCGATTTAAACACTCCTTTGCATTCTAACACTGAGAATGCATGCTTTGGAATTCATTAGAGACAGCATTTAATTTCTGTTGGTTTGTTTTGTTTTTTAACCACCTGCCAAGTGTTTGCCTGGCTGGACACGATAAACAAACAAAAGCACTTTTAAAAAGCCTGAAGCAAATCAAATAAGTAGACAATAGACTATTTGACCAAGTTACAACCAATTGTATTTTATACCGCAAAGCTAATTCGGTCCCAAAACTGCCGTGAATCACAGAAAGCAGCGCACATAAAAAGGAGAGGGCAGCTGATTTTTACGATTTTTATTTATTTATTTGATTTATTTTTTCGAAGGGAAGGGAGGGCAAAGCTAGGTAGAAAAACATCTCCAGCACCGAGTCGCTGAGTAAATCGCCGCGTTGTGATTCTGTCAAATCCTCCCTCTCTCTTTGAAGACTGGGCGGCGGTATGAGGCGAGCCTTATTAGATCGGTGGTGTGCAAGCCTGGCTTGAGTTCTGCCTAGCCCCAGCGGGCGGCCTCCGGCACTCGCTGTGTGTTCCCTGCATTGAGAACGGCGAAGCCTTTGTGCGCGTTTCGAATCGACAAACAATGGCGCCAGCAGGTGGCCGCGGAGAAATCTCTGTAAATACGCTGCCGTGCGCGTGACTGGACTGTACTCAAGAAGAAGCATCCCATGACACGCACAGTGGTCAGAGGTGGAAGTAGGGTTGCCAGATTTACAAAAAAAATAGGCCAAACCGGGAATCATGCACACCCACACACAGGCGACATAGAGCAACTTTAAGCTTGATTGCACAGTGGAGGAGAGGATGCTGTCGATAAATGGGGGGAAGTTAAGAAGGGGGTGAAACGTGTAACACTGCAAACGGATGCCATGCCAAACTAACGGTCAAATTTCAACCAGTTGAGTTATTCAGACCGGGAATATATTGTCCGTTTAGGACAACGAACTGGACCTGAATTTGAAAACCTGACGTTTCGGTCCGTTGTCTGGCAACCCTAGGTGGAAGTGAGGCGAATTAGAAGGTCGGTGATTAACTAGGAATCCACCAGAGCACTGTGAGGGAAATGTTCGAAATGACCAGCGGCAAATTCCTTATTTAAAATTCTTAAAATTTTGTTTTTCTTTTGAGGAGAATATAGTGGTCAGCTGTTCAGATAATTGTCTGGATTCCTGCTTTCAGCAACCACCAGGATGCAGTCTTTAAAGTTGGTTCTGCTGTGAAACTTATTCATGAAGCCCAAATAATCAGTGGAAGTATGAAGTGCCTCATAGGAGTCTGACATTTAAGAGGAGTTCTGTGATGTCACAAAAGAAAGCAGGGGTTTCCTTCTTTGGGAGTGTTTCCATGGAGCATGTGATTATCGACAGGGCGCGTTTTGAATGCTCCTCCCGATAGCTGAACTTTTATGGGGTTTTTTAGTCATTTGTCTGAATGGAGGCTTCAGGAATGTACGGGGAAATAGAGGAGTCTGTGCCTTGGTGATGTGTGACTGTGTTGTAACGCACAGGAACGAAAGAATGTCTCTGGTGTTGGCTGGTATGAGTTCTACGTTTTTCTGTCGGTACCCAAGCGAAAATGGGGAGACCTTTTCCATGCTTTGTGTACAAAAGGATCTGCTCTTTACTTATCATCCTGGGACTGGGTCGTTTGAACCAATCAAAGGTGATGGAGTCTTTTCCCCCAACATTACCGGGTTTCAATTCTCTGTACAATACTCTTGTCATTTTTGTTGTCGTTTTCTTTCTGGTTTTCCAATCTTTAGATCACCCCTTAAGCGAGATTCATAGACTTAGAGCACTTATGTACAAAGAACACTGCTATACAAATACGCTATTGGAAACCTCAGCCAATACAGCACTTCATCTTTGGGAAAACCAGGAATTCCTTCTTATTTTTTATTCTTTATTTTTTGGAAAAACAAAGGGTTAAACGAGTGAGATCACCCATCAGATCCAGGGAACTTGAGATAGACTCCCACAGCAGGAGTATGAGTCATTCATTTACCTGTGGCGAATACAAAAATTCCCTCTGTAGTTTTTCGGTCAAATGAACAGCAGTTCCTCACTGTGTCCAAAAGTGATAATTGGTCCGTGCCTCAGCCCCCCAGGAGTCGGTGTGATTTTGTGACTAGGGGGGTTTCAGGGATGGTCCCTGGGCTGCGGCTGCTGGGTGCAGTTTTGACTATCCCGGAAATTTGGGCTTTCTTCACGTGGGATCAAATGTAGGCAAGAGTTCCGCTTGGAAACGGCCTACACACTCAGAAATGATTCTGCTGTGAGGGAAGCCACAGGCCTGTCAACTCAGGCGAGTGCCCCTCAGTCCATGTTCTGTTTTCGGACACCGTCAGCGTTGTGGGTGGGAGCAGCACCTGACTAATGGCCGGGGAAGCGTCCATTTTGTAAACGGGTCGGTACGTTCGGTTCTTTTCTACAGGAGTCGTACAGCGGTTTTCCCTCATCAATGTGAACATTAGCGACGCCGATAAAAGTCTGAAATCTGCACGGGGAAGTCTCAGCGATGGGTTATCTCACTCTTCTCAACTTAACGACCGTGTTAACCTCAAGAACTCAACAACTGTCGCACTGGATTTTTACACTTTTACTAATATCCTACAACTGAACTGTATTTTTCATACTTGCATGTGCATGCAAAAAAACCTAATTAATATATAAATGTGTATATTGTGATGTGATGTCCATGAAACAGGCAGAAGGCAGGCAATAATCAAAATGGTTATTTTGGGGACGCAGTCAGTTGTGATCCCATTCCATTGCACTTAATCTTCCAGTTCACTTTAGCAGAAGAAGACACACCCATGTTAAGTTGAAGCTTACTGCGACCATTTTGTGCAAAAAGGCTGAAACTGATCCAGGGTCGATGTTTGTGAGGAAGAATCTCTCTGAACAGCTTGGCTCCTCCTCCCCTGGAGATGGTGCTGTCCGATTGGCTGGCTGCTCTCCTGCTGCACTGTCGGTTCTGGGCACTCAGCCAAAGGGTTCTGCAGGCATTCTCTCCTGAGAGACTGTTGATCTTTATGCTAACACAATACAGGAAGTGTGAGCCTTTTTTATTTTATGGTAAGGTTCCACTAAAGGAAAGTTCCATTGGCTCTTTGCGACAAACGTTAAAAGGACAAATTGCCTGCATTCTTCCTGCACCGGGACCCACAGTGATGTTTTTATACGTTTGACGCTTTCCTATTTTAATGTCTTTTTGTGTAAGAGGCAAGCAACTCTTTGTAACATTCCTCACATTGAACAGTATATTGTACAACGTTGAAGGAGCCACTGGGGAAGGAACGCTTTACACTACAGTATACTGTGTTCTAAAGGAAAACTCAGGACGTTTTGTCAATACAGGCGACCGTTGGCAGGGAGGTGGAGAATGTGAATTTGAAGCCATAACTGACCGTGCTGTGCAGGGATGCCCAACTCCTGGCCTTCTCGTCCAAGCGCTCGGTAAAATGTTCAGTGCTAAATCAACTCTCACAGTGTGCATATGGTCCCAACTGGACTCGTATTTACTCCGTTAAGAGTTGAATTAACACTGGACATTTTACTGTGTGGGATTCTCTCTCATGCTACCAGCTGGAACAAGGACTCGGTTCACCCAGTCCAACCGCACACACTAATCTGTTTTAGGTGTTGAAGGGCCGGCTGGGGTGATGACAGAAGCGGGTTTTGGGCGCAGGAGTTGAGCACCCCCCTAGTCAAGGAAAATGGTGTAGCGGGGATCTTGAGATATCAGGAAATTGCTTATGTTAGGGTGGTCACTCCTCAAACACTGTCAGATCCAGACACAGTTTACCTTCAGAAGCCTTGCTACCGAGGTCTCACTCACTCATTTGGTTCCTCTGCATTTGTCTGTTGTATACATTTGGTTATGCACTTTTTCTATCCTTTTAAACTATCGGACACATTACATAAGAAGTGTCCAGGTATTCAAGACACTCCATGTTTTTTTTGTTTGGAGAGGAAGCTGTGCAGGATTGTGATACCTGCAGATCCCATCTCACGACTCAACCTCAAGATTTATCTCCATTCTCATTTCAGTCCAAGTTTTTTTTCCCCCCCAGCGTGTTTATACATGATTTGATGAAGTCCTGTATGGGTCCACATTACATTAAAAGGAGTAGATGTTCTGGCTATGTGAGTAGCTAGAGAAGCAAATTTTTTGAGTAAAACCTAGGGTGTAGATTAGGTTGCAGACAATACAAATATGAGAGGACTACCCTAGTGAAAGACGTTTTGAAAATGACCACATCAGCCCTCTGTGAGATAGCCCAGCTTTCACAGATGTGAATTTGTGTCGATGTGAAGGAATGAAGCAGTCATAAACCTGTAGAGCTCTGGCTAAGCCTAGGCAGCTTTAGAGGTCACGTTATCCCCGTTTCTCTGCTAAAACGGTTTGACCCTCTCCCTGGGTACATCCGTGATTCTGAATATCAGGCAGCAAGCTCTTTTTTATGATTTTTACAATTAAACATGAAAAAATATACATCAGCTGGACTAAATCATATAGCATTTTTGTGTGTCCTTTTTGTTTTAATAAAAACACATTTTAAGAAAATGTAAAGCAATCTGGACCCTTAAAGACATGTAAAGCTTTGTAATTCTATGGGCTGGCTGGTATATGTTCAGCCTCTTAAACCTGTGGATTAGGTACAGACTGCTATAGAATTCATTTCATATCTTACATAAGCCAAGTGTTTTGAACTCCTGCCATGGAAGGAAATGATCATTCTCCGCAGAATTGATTTTCAGAGCCAGTCTTTCTCCATAGTATGTTTCTGAGCCCTTAATGGGGGTCTTGTCTGTTGAGCGCAGTCTTCGTCATTGCGGTCAGTTGGCTTTCTATCCCAGAAAGAAAGCAAAGGGCTTCCATACTGCTGGTCACACAGAAGCGGCCCGGGGCTGCTTCGCAGGACTAGTTACACGCATTCGTCTGTCCTCACGCTCGTGTCGTTCGTTTCCACGGGTCTACACCTCCGGTAAAATCATCCCTGTCCAATCACTCACTCGAGCGGCACAATCACCCGCCTGGGTTCAGTGCGTGCGATTCTCACACGCACACACACACACACACGCAGAATACCTCAGTCTACTAAGTCTGTAACGCTCTTTAGTCCAGCAGACACACTGGGTCCGGATAGCAGCGCTGACAGTGTTTGAGTCCGTGTCCTTTTCAGCGATTCAGGGTTGTACTGCAATACATCACACGTCGTGTACAGAACGCACTCGCCACACGCGGTGTCGCACGCGCCATCTCTCGATGCACCAATAAAGTTTTTATTTTTTGATTTTATTTCGGTTATTTCTACTATTGTCATTCTATGCTTTAAAAATAAATGTTGATTTCTTTCTCGAAAGGATCAAAACCTGGTGACTGTTAACTCTTCATATGCTGGCTGTTCTAGTTATCAGAGCGGTGTATATAGATATATATATAAACTGCCGTGGTGTCGTACAACGCTGACGTTGTCTTCCTGGTGCTTGTAAGTGCAGCTGTTGTCACTTCCTTTTTTGTGTAAGACCCCCTCGAGGGTTTTCTGTGTTAACTATGAGCTCCTGGAGATCAGTCACTGAGAATAAAGCCTTTTGGCAGTTGTTTACTATGCGATGTGTGAGGCGTGCTCCTTCCTTCTTTTTCAGGTAACTTCCATGGAAAAGGGCGGTAAGTTTTGGAAATTAACCCTTTATTGGGTCTTATAAAATGCACTCCACTTGTTCCCTTCACTAGCACCGTTTGAGTAGTTTGCTCTGGAGATCTTTACACGTGTGTTTGGTAAACTTGGGTCTTCCTTCGTTGGTGTAACTTAGTGACTGAATCTTTTGCCATTTCATATGTCATCACAGATTTTCGATGTAGAAACCACACGGTCTGCTCTGTGTTCTCAGCACTGAAAGTACAGCCTCTGTAGTGAAAGTAGTGCCATTGCTTATGTCCAAATTTGTTCTGGTTTTCTCACCCACTATAAGGGTATGGCTGTAGAAAAATGTATAGAATGAAAGGAGCGACTGAGTTGGTTCGTACAGAGATCTGGTGTCAAAGTGTGGCCAGATGAGACAATATTTGACATTTTTGGTCGTAGTAAAACGTGGTATGTCCGGTGCAAGCCCAGTACCAGCAGGCCAGGTTTGTGGAGCGACTGGGATATTGTTGGCCCGTGGACATCAGAGGCAGTCTCAGGGTTGTTCAGGCCTCAAAGTGCTCCAATATAAATCACTAAATCACATTTAAAAAAATAAATAACTTGTGTGGCCCAGGAATGGTTGTGGCCCTAAACTGCAGTGTTTACGCCAGCGGCCGGCTCCTACGACCAGCTTTCCCCGTATTTCAGTCATCGAACTTTAACTCTTTTGAAGTCACCGTTAGCCTTGCAGTGATTTACCAGACCAGTTTTAGTCTTTGAGCAGTCTTTTAGTTTTTGAGCAGCTCAATTCCAAGAAAAAGCCTTATCTAGGCAACATCCAGGTAGCACCATACACTTGCTAACCTGACTGTGTCCCGAGGGATATTATGCGACATTCAGACATTTTTTACTTCACTTTTCTACAACTTCAAACCAGACTTAAAAAAAATATATATATATTTTTTAGAAACTTCTTTCTTCATGGTTGAATCTTTGCTTTAAATGGACAGGATCTGAATGAAGATGAATTGTGTAAATTTTTACCATTCAAATTGTTCAAAGGGTTAAATACATGCACAGTCAAGACATCTGTTTTTTATCTAATATTTATTCATCTATATATACATTTTTTTCACAACTTGGAGATGAAGAATATTCATATGTGTCAGTATTTCAAGCTCTGAGGCCACAAAATGTGAAAACTGCAAGGGTATGTATACTTTTGCAAGCCACAGTATCTCCACCTGAAACACCTCCATACCACTGAACAGCAGGACCAGGACCTGGCACCGTTACTGAACACATGCATTGGCAGCACCTGACCCAAAAGACATGCTTTTATCAGTGTGGTTTTGCCCGTCTTCGTTTCTGTTGAACACAGCCACTCCCATCTTCAGTTGTTCCTCATCAGTAACCACAACAGGAGATCTTGATCAAATCCATCCCAGTAATTAAGTTTCTGTGCTTGAGACTGGAGGCTTTTGTTGTCTATCGCCCTCTTGTGTCCCTGCACGGTACTACATGCTACAATGTCAACAGCAACCAAGGCCATCTTGGTTACCTTTTGTCTGTTCACAACAAAAGTGGAGTGAAAGGCTCAAGGCAGTTTTTTGTGCTTTTATTGTGTTTTATTTAGCATTTGACATAGAACCAAATAAGGTCGTGCTGGCAATGTATTATGACCCTCTTGGATACAGCCTAGGTGTTGATTTTTCAGCAAACGGTAAATAAAGGGGGGGAAAATTAAACAGGCATTCATTTTACAATCACCAAATGTGGTTACAAGATGTCAAATCAGGCGACCCTGTCCACCATTACTGGTAGTAGTGGCCACACAGCATCATGTACTACACAGAGCACAGAAAGCAACAGAGCAGCAATATCACTCCTGGAAAACACTGACAACATGCAGCTGTCATTCACTTAATGCTGGCTTCATTTGCAGCTCCAGGTTTCCTAGTCAATAAAGTGGCAAACGGGAATGCGTGTGTATTACTGGAATGTACGCAGGACATTTCCACGTGAGACGTGTTCACACACTGCCATTATGAGAACAGAAAGCTCTGCTTCCATTCAAAGTGGGACAAAGTCGCCTGCTCTCCGGAGAAAGGGAAACTGGTAATGCCACAATGGACTGCAATCAAAGATACATTTGCATTTGTTTGCTAAAGCTTTAGGCCTTGTGGTACAGCCTACTTAAACTCACACCAGCAAATAAAGTTTTACTGTTAACTTGCGCGTTCACCTGCAAGCTCCAAACCTCAGCAGGACAACAGCATTGTTTATTTTTCTCTTTATTTTTTGCTTTCTTTATAAGATGGCTGAATTTCACCAGTCTCCACGGAGTCGAGTGTGCAGAACGTGTGAGTGACACCCAGCAGGACTGACAGCTGTCAGGTGGGGAAACTGATGGCAGAAGACTGCGATCACGCACAAGATGTGTAAACACTGCCAAGGCTACTGCAATCCCACATGGGGAAAACTCAACATGGATCAGCAAGCTGGCTCTCCATCCAACAAACGCCTGACACAAAGTATCTACTTCAACACTTCCACAAAATGTCTGAATCAATCTGGAATCATGGTTGCACAACAGCCTCGCTTAACTGTCGTCCATATTACGCTAAACTGACCCCTAAATTTAATTTGGTTAACGTAATTAAGTTAAAGAAAGAAATGCCATGTCCAATCTGTGACCATAAAGAGCAAAGTGAATTGAAGACACGCAGGCACCCTTCTGAAAGTAGAATCCTCAACAAAAAAAAAAACAATCTCAGCCACAGCCCTTTATAGCCGATTAGTGTATTAACAATCATTTATAGACTACATTCATACATATCATCTCCACTATATCTCTAAAAGGATCCCCAGTTCCATCGGCCTTTTGCTGTTAGAAATTGCGAGCATTCATCATTCAGTATTAGAATTACAAGTATAGAGGTGGACAGAGTACAATACGCTATAAACCATGAAATATATTAAATATATTTCACTTAATACCCCTACACAAATAAAACAAAGAGTGCCCGCTGACTATAACCGTATTTAAACTAGTAGTAGATCTCATGATTGGCACAGTAGATAAATATGCTTTGGCTCAGTTACACTAAAACCTAACATAACAATCTCCAATGCGGATTTTCCCAGGAGAGGCGGTTAACCCGATTTAGCTGTACACGAACGCGCGCGCCAGCCTCCCCCGACAAGAATTATACTAGCCATAATACATTCTCATAATAATAAATTCTTCTACTAAATCATCACATCCAGCGTCAAAGTGAAATACCTAAAGTGACAGGATAGAAGGAATGGAGTGACTGGAAAGAAATACATTCAGAGAAAAATGATGTGGTTCACTCAGGATTGTGGCATTCATATGGCTGTCAACAGAAATATTACAAACAGAAAGAAGATGGCATCCTTAAATGAGGAATATCAGCATTTCAATTACAACCCCGATACTGACTGGGGGCACAGCAAGCTTTGCCACACAGGACCAACACTGTCACCCGAATGTCTTGAATCAGGTTTATTTGGTAAATGTAACGTTGTTAAAGAAGTTCGTCCAATCGTACAGACGCCTGGAACAATCTGGGAAAAATTCTGAAGTACCTTGGCCTCCTCAAAGTGACAGCTTTACAAGAAGTGCATCCAACTGTAAGCAGCATGCTACAATCTGCATGCTCAGCAGACTTGACCTTCCAAAAAACTGGAGTTGGCTTAGAGATGGATAACCTCTGGACAGGTGAACCAAAGCATCTGTAACATGTACTGTAGCAATAGTACTGCAGCTTTAGTTCTGAACTGAACCTATTCAAGTTTTCGCCTGAAAGTGTGACTCCAGGGGATTGCAAACATCCATTTCTACTGGCTACCTTTGTTGATAAGGGTGAGTATGTTGCCATAACAGCACCCAATGGCACTCATTGCCTCATATAGTCTATTTCAGCGTACGTTTTTATAGCTAAACCACAGTGTTATGTACAGACTAGAACACAGAAAGAGGGCAGAATTGGTCTTCAGATATCAAATAATAAACCATTTTCTGCATGTTTTCTACATATATATTATCTTAAGAACTAAGTGAACTTTTCAGGCGTGAGAAAGGCGAGAGTAACAATATTATTCAAAACATTTAGCGATATTACTCAATTTCAGACAAGCAGGACAAAAAAATAAAGTGACAGTAGCTACTACATTATGATGTAACAAGTTCCTAAGAAGATTAATCAGCTTCTCCAGTATATTTAATCGGCCAAAGGCTAATGTCAAGGAGAAAATGGCTAGTAGCGAAATGATCACACATAAGGACGAGAATGACCTATGCATGAGTACTAACTGGTGAACCCCCACTCTCATAGTGTGAGGAGGGTGGCTGTGCGGTGCGCCAAAAAATTGGGCTCAAAACCAGGAGGTTGCAGGTTCTGTTGGGAAGCAGCTGCTAGCCTCAACAAAGCATACCAAATTCCTTTGCGAATACACACGTCATAGCGGTATGTAAACCAGTGCCGTCGACTTAAATAACGGAAAAGACAGAGAATAGTGAATATGAGTAGTGTCTACTGTTTCAGTGTGTAAGACTGCCTGAACTGTTTTCTCCCAGACTAATTATTCAACCGATTATATATTTTTTTAAATGCAGAAAAAAAAGCTAAATGGACCAAAAATTATGAACTGAACCACTACCTGCCCCCCGCCCCCCCCAAACCCACATGGGGTGGACATTAGCTTCTTCAGCCGAGGCTTTTTGCTTCTCGGCCTTGCTGAACATTAACTCCTGTGTGTTGCGTGCCTCGTCAATATGTGCCTTTTCCTAACCGATTAAAGTAATTACCATGTGAGCACAAATAGATGTCAATGTGCCCTGACCATCTGCTCAGAGACTCATGTAACATAAAAAAAATGTTAAATGGGGACACGAATGAGAACCTGGTGCACGAGTACAGACTTATTCTGTTCCTTGCCTTTGGTTTTTTTGTGGTGGGGGGGCCAAATACTAGGGAGGAGGAGGGGGCGGGGCGAGAGGGGAGCCCCGGGGAGGGGGGGGGGGGCCCATCAGTGGGGCTCCTCGCTGTCTGCCGGGGTCACTTCGGGCGCGGCCTCTGCCGGGATGGCGCTGGCCGTGGAGTTCAGAACCTCGCCGAAATCGCCGGTCGACTCCGCGGGGCTGATCTTGGTCTGCAGCGAGGAGCGGCGATTAGGATTCAGAGAGAACAGAGTACCGCAGAAACACACAAATCCAAGCCACACCGCTCACATTTCCAGCTGGAGCACACGGTAAGTTGTGGCAGTGTAGTGCAGTGGGTAAGGAACTGTGCTTGTAACCGAAAGGTCGTAGGTTCGATTCCTGGGTTGTACCCTTGAGCAAGGTACTTAACCTGAATTGTTTCAGTACATATCCAGCTGTATAAATGGATACAATATATCATTTCCAGTTAAAACTGCCGTCAATTACTTCTGATAACTGTGAGGAACGTGCACGTCAAACGCATGACCGCCCGGTGAAGACGTTCGTGGCACAGCGCTAACAAACGACAATAACCAGTGATCTCAGTGACGGTCACGGAGAGCAAATTTAACTGAGCGCCACCTCAGAAACTCACCTTTAAAGTCTCCACCCTCCCTTCGAAGGACTTGAATGTGGGAGTGTTCCTGCAAAGCAAACGAAAGCTTAGCAACAGGTTCTGACCGAACGAACGCGAGTCCAAACAAACCGATAACTGAGAGCAGGATATAAACACATTCATTTTTACAATGCATCATGTACCCAAACAGCATTCACGCAATGTTACTGCATCTGAAGCAATACGGTATTACAGAACGATTCTGTGAACGTTTGTCTTCCTTGGTTTAAAAAAGTGTTTCAGGCAATAGGTCAGAGGGCACAGGACAGAAGCACTGAGGCAGAAGAAACGATAACACAAACATGAGTGATGGCCTTGCGTTTCGATCTCTAACGTACAGAGAGATGATGCTTTTCCTAAATAGATTATCACCTAAGCTAGGCTAATTGTATCTAAAATGACAGAAACTGTTAAAAAGTCACAGGAAGTAACAGGTACATGTAGGGAAGGAGTAGGTTCTCATATTTTATCTTATTACATGCATCTCCTCTGAAAGGCTGGTCCGAGATTAGAGTCATTTTAATCAGGGAAGGGCCAACTGCCAAAACCTGTTTTGGCAGAGCTACACATACTGGGCTGTGAGGAGTGCTAAAATAGCAGAAGCACATACTCCCCCTGCTCCGTAGGGCTCCTGGGCCCTGTCGCTCTCGCTCCCAGCCAAACGATTGGTGCGCGTCACCACTGAGCCCGGTCTAACGGCCAATGACGCAAGAGATGAGCCGTGCAGCTTCAGCCGCCTGGCCGGGCAGAAACCGGTCGGCTCCGGCCCTCCTACCCGGCACCAGCCCTGCCTTCCCTGACACAAGTGTGCGCACGGGATTCCGCCCGCCAGTCAACAAAGCACAGCGCTACCATAGGGGAGGGGCTGGGCGGGGCTAGCAGGGATTAGCAGCTGTTTGTATGTGTTTGTGTGTGTGTTTGCGTTTGTGTGTGTGGACACGTATTGCTATCTTTGTGAGAACCAAATGTCCCCACAAGGATAGAAAGATGAGGAAAATTACGCAAGGTGGGGACGTTTTGCTGGTCCCCACAAGTTCAAGCGGCTGTTTTAGGGTTAGGATTTAGGGTTAGGGTGTAAGTTACAATTAGGTTAAGATTAGGCATGTAGTGGTTGGGGTTAGGGTTAGGGTTAGAGGTTATGGAATGAATGTAGTCAATGGGAAGTCCTCACAAGTATAGCAATAAATTCTTGTGTGTGTGTGTGTGTGTGTGTGTGCGCGTGCACGCACACAGGTGCGTGTGCAGTCTCTTACCTCATAGCAGGCATGCTAATAGAGTGCTGTATGGAGTGTATGCTATCCGACAGCAGTAAAGGAAAGGAAAGGGTTAGTCAAGGCAGAGAGAACACACCGGAAAGACAGTGAAGAGGGAGAAAGACCAAAGCGGCTCTTTATCCACACCGAGCACTTCACTCTTCGTCCTTCCCTCACTCCGTGGTCAACCATGTACACACAGCAAGCATGCCCTATATTAAATAAACTCTAACAGAGTTAATTCAACTCTAATACTGTTTACCAGTCAATTAGGTATCAACTGCTCTCTATCAGAGTTGGTTCAACACTGAATGTCTTTTTTTTTCTGTGTGCCAAAATTATACAGTTCCGGTCAATAAAGGGGTTGCTTTCTGCCATCGCTATTTGACACAGTACACATTCTTTTAAGGTTTTTTTTCTTTCCAAACTAAATAAAATGAAAAGGGATGAAAGAGGGGTTTGTGAACTGGGAATTGATTAAAAAAAACCTCGTCTCGCTGATAAGGAACAGCACAGTAAATCCGGCAGCAGGAGGGAGGAGGACGTGGGTTTAAAATGGGAGGAGGCGGGAGCCGGGAGAGCAGATGGCTGCGGAGGGCTCGGGCCTCCATGCGCCTCCGCGCGCCTCCCCGGTGTCAGCAGGAGGAAGTCCTGAGCTAACGGCGACGGTGGGAAACGAGCGCTCTGTACACAATGCGCTCTGTTCACCCGCGTCACAAAGCCAGGCCTTATTCTGCCTGCACCGCCGCTCTAATTAATTGTGAATGGAAGGCAAAAAGAGAGTCAAAGTCTGGCTTTGGTCAATGTCTCCTATCTACTTTGTGTGGTAAATAAAACATTAAGAGATTTTTTTTTTTTTAAAGCCAGGATGCTTACTGCGTTGGCTAAACAAAATCACCCCTTGGACATTTTACTGTCAAAGAATGTGGTGCTATTAGCAACTGATAATCCTTGCTGACAGAAAGATATCTTGTAAAATACCCGCAGTGTTCATTCGACACCATCTGGCCTCGTACAGCGAATATCACTTTCAATGTCCCGTTTGGCACACAGCTGACATTCAGGACATGAACCGAACCTCAGATAGAGGGAAATATTTTCATACGCGCCACCGTTGTGATCGACTGGATAACTGCAGGGTCAGTTTTACACGAATGCACACCAAAACGTCACGCGACGAGACATTAAAATCCAGAAGCACACGTACGACCTTAAAAACACACCCCCGACACCCGCAAACACACCACGAACACAGAGCATGCTCAGATGAAGGCCGGCGAGCAAAGGCCGCGAGCGAAGGAGAAACAGTCTCACGAATGCTGCAAATAAAAACGGGCACACAGACAGGCCACCCGAAGCGGACACCCAGGCTGAATGAACAACAGACATGACTTATAAGAGCAAAGCAGAGCCAATGAGACCGCAGCGCGGACAACGAACGACACCGAGGCTTCGGGTCCTGAGGCGCTAGCGGACGCTAGCCCCCTGCGACCGCCTTACCTAAAGGAATTGGAAAGGCTCTGTAATCTGCGGAGAGAGCCGTCGGGGAGCGTTAAAGGGAAAATGGAGAGAGATGAATCGCGCTCGGCGTGGCAGCTATACGACGCGGCGGCGCTCGGCAGGGATGAGTCACGGCGTTCCGTAATGGCTTTGTCTGAAACAGCTCGCGCTCTCGTACATCCCTCCGGCCGCCGGCCCACTCAGGCAGGCTGTTAACCTCCCCGCACACACCGGCTGCATGGCCTCGTGCATACGCCGTTCTGCGTGTCACAGTACTGCATTGTTTTGTTTTTTTTAACCCTACCCTTTTAGGTGTGAGAATGTCCTTAACGGAATATCCTAACGCTGATGTAACAATCACTGCTGGTAACTGAAAGCAATGGAGTTCTAGAACACCGATTTAGAATTTTGAAGAACATTCCAAAAAACCTACTCTTGAAAGGGTTCAAGTGTGAGATCACAAGTATGTGATTAGAATGTTGTTAACTGAACATTCTAATGCTGATGTAACAATCACTACAGGAAAGCAATGGAGTTCTAGAACACTGACATAGAATTATGAAAAAGAAAATTTCCAAAAAACCTACTCTTCAATGGATTAATGAAGGCTTCATCTCAATGTCAAAGAACACATTGTTGGAAAGAACCTCCCTTGTGTCCCTGGCCACCACAATGCATTTAACTGACGGGGCTCTGTATGAGTAAGCAAAAGGGAGCAGGAAACTCTCATGATGTCTCACGTGTGTCAAGACTGGACTGTGTCACCTGACTGCGTGTCCTCTGCAGTCCCACCACGAAAGCAGGAAGTGCATGTCAGAGGCCACGCTGCTATTGGTGCACCGTAGCTGTGGCACGCAAGTGTGCGAACGTTCCCACGTCCTCACTAGAGCGCTAGAAAAGCTCTAAGGGCAGCCGGGGGGCCAGCGGACACTGCAGTACGGCAGCAAATCAAAGGGGCCTGCCCGCACTTCCAGCAAACTGGCCTACTGAGCTCTACACTTGAGTGGTGCCCTGGCCATTGGAACATGCAGTAAGTCAGTACGGGGGTTCAGGAGCGCTCCTGTTGTGTGTGTGACCGGTCGGTACTGGGACGGGGGTACAGGACAGAGGGGTGCGCGCGCGGACTCACCTGACGTCCTCCAGCTTGCGGCTGATGGCCGAGCCCACGGTGGTGAAGGCGGCCGAGGCCTTCTGCCCCGCCTGGCTCAGGGTCTCCGAGGTCCTCCTGTAGCTGCGGGGGGAGAGAGGAGCCGTTAGCCCGAGCGCTAACACCGCGCTGCGTTCGCTGCCTCGACCGCCCCCGCGTGAGAAGGACTGCCGCAATGCTACACGCAGACGCACCGGTGCGGTCGCCGCTCAAACCCACACCCCGACAGACGAACGCTTCAAGGGCGACTGCTGTGTGTAACCGCTGTGTGTTATCGCTGTGTGTTATCGCTGTGTGTAACCGCTGTGTGTGATCGCTGTGTGTAACCGCTGTGTGTTATCGCTGTGTGTAACCGCTGTGTGTAATCGCTGTGTGTTATCGCTGTGTGTAACCGCTGTGTGTGATCGCTGTGTGTAACGGTTTCGCTGTGTGTAACCGCTGTGTGTAATCGCTGTGTGTTATCGCTGTGTGTAACCGCTGTGTGTAATCGCTGTGTGTTATCGCTGTGTGTGATCTCTGTGTGTTATCGCTGTGTGTGATCTCTGTGTGTTATCGCTGTGTGTGATCTCTGTGTGTGATCTCTGTGTTATCGCTGTGTGTAACCGCTGTGTGTTATCGCTGTGTGTTATCGCTGTGTGTGATCGCTGTGTGTGATCTCTGTGTGTGGTCGCTGTGTGTAACCGCTGTGTGTGATCTCTGTGTGTGATCGCTGTGTGTAACCGCTGTGTGTGATCTCTGTGTTATCGCTGTGTGTAACCGCTGTGTTATCGCTGTGTAACCGCTGTGTTTCGCGGTGTGATCTCTGTGTAACCGCTGTGTGTTATCGCTGTGTGTGATCTCTGTGTGTTATCGCTGTGTGTGATCGCTGTGTGTAACCGCTGTATGTTATCGCTGTGTGTGATCTCTCGGGGTCGCTCTCCCTAGCATCAGCGTCTGAAGGCTGCACAATGCAGCTGGCATTAATGAAGGAAGGCCTTGTTACAGACACAGGGCGTGTCCGTGCAGCCTCACCTCTGGGGCTGTATCTCACCAGGATTAAACTGTGTGATTAGGAGCTCTCGGGCAGCGCTCCAAAACCAGGAAGCCAGAGTCAGAGCAAACAGTGCTTTCTGTACCGCAGGTCCATTACCCTGCTTCAACCTATCCGCCATTTTGATTCCAGCAGAAGAGAAGCGCTGGTAAACATCTCCTGCTCAATTTGAGTTCAGCTCAACCCCACGCGTGCCTTTCCTGTAACCTGCCGACGCTCAGGGTGAAATGCCATCATGCATTTCTGCCACGAGGCAGCTGATTCCACACAAAAGCCAGGTTTCTGAGAGGAATGCCTCCATTTCCTGTTTCCTCCCGTCTGGCGGGAGCTCAGATGAAAATGGCCTAAGATGGGGAGCTGAACCCGAGCGCTCTTTGAGCAGAGGACAGGCGCGTGCCCATTGGCTGCGGGATCAGGGGCGTGTCCACGGGGAGGCACGTACACGACGGACGTGGTGACCTCCTGCCAGCTCTTGGAGATGTTTTGCTTGAACTCGTTGAGCGGAGACAGCCCCAGCTTCCTCTTGATTTCCGCCACGTGCTTCTCCTTCGCTGCCAGGACCTGAGAGAGAGTCTGGATCTCATCCTCCACCTGCGAAGCAGACACATTTCACACCATGTTGTGAGTTCCTTTCATACTCAGGAGCCTCAATATGCCACACAGACAACTTAAGAGCCGCGCTAAAATCACACTAATAAACTTGGCGTCGAGTGTGTCACATGTACAAATGAAGACTCTCACTTTAGTCTCACTGTAGCTGCACTTGTAAATCAGTTTCACATTAGCCACACCCCCGCCCAGGCCGACTCACCTTAGCCACACCCCCGCCCAGGCTGACTCACCTTAGCCACACCCCCGCCCAGGCCGACTCACCTTAGCCACACCCCCGCCCAGGCCGACTCACCTTAGCCACACCCCCGCCCAGGCCGACTCACCTTAGCCACACCCCCGCCCAGGCCGACTCACCTTAGCCACACCCCCGCCCAGCTCACTCACCTTAGCCACCCCGCCCAGGCTCACTCACCTTTACCCACACCCCGCCAGGCGCCACCTTAGCCCACCCGCCAGGCCGACTCACCTTAGCCACACCCCCGCCCAGGCTGACTCACCTTAGCTAGCTCGTTGCGCAGTTCCTCCTGCTCTTCTTGCGTCAGGGCCGGGGGCGACACGCCGACGGCGGCCCCAGCGTCCTCTCCCACCTCCGGAATGGAGTCTGGTCTGGGCGTACCTGCAACACAGAATCGACACCCGGTCAGAGAGGACAGCAGGCATCTGGACCGTAGCCTGTTTGTTTCCAAAATAAAAGTCACTGCAGAGCAGACCTGTACCTGCAACGACCACACCATGCATCTGAGCAAGCCCGGGGGGTGAACAAGTGGAAGAAAAAAAACATAATCAGGGCGCGGTGTGGCTTGGGTGTATTTACATTTGGTCTCCTGAACGTGCTAGCCATGACTCCACCTTTTCTGATACGCCAGCATGAGGTCTGAGGTCTGCCGCCGTAAACTACAACACCCAGAATTTCCATCGGAAGACGGCGATTGGCTGAGGAACAGGCGATCGATCGGAAAAACAGCACACAATCGTTGTTTCCAACCGGATCACACCACATGCCTCCAATCATTAACTGGGGAAATGAGGCTGGGCTGTGAGTCAGCATGCCAAGGTATGGCTCTACTGGATAAGTGATCAGAACTCCATCTCCTGATCCATCTGATTCTTGGAAGAAATTAAACAGCACAGTCTGAACCCAACGTGAGCTCAGAGCGCACTGAAGAGCACCAAGCACTCATTTTACTGAGTAATTAGCATTAAGGTTCGCTTTCAGACATCTTTTCATGAATAGGAGAGCCTTCCAGACCATTTTTAGCCAGGAGCAGACAAAGGACTCTGGCTGGCCTTCAACTGGATCACCCAGGATAACCGACCTCAGCACGCTGCTATGGCGTAGCGACCGCAAAGCTAAAACCCACAATGCACAGCTGTGGAATCAAATCAAAAACCCAATAAGTGATTTAAAGATGAATGTTTGTGTTTCCCCAATAAATCAGTTACTGCATCATCATAAAATCATCATGTCGTAAAACTGAGATCAATGGACTGGACCAGAGGCCTCTGTGCTGATCTCTGCTCCATACTGACTGGCTGGTTTCTAAAGCAGGAAAAATAGCTTTTATGCTAAGATATGAAAATATCACAAAAACATCTCCTGCACTCTGCAGGCCTTCCTCAAAGCCTCAGATATGACAAGAATAGAAATTAACCAATTTAACAACCAACTGTTTAATACCCAAATGTAATATAACCTTGAAATTCATCAACATGCCACACAATTAACACTCTTT
This sequence comes from Anguilla rostrata, assembly GCF_018555375.3. Taxonomy (NCBI): domain Eukaryota; kingdom Metazoa; phylum Chordata; class Actinopteri; order Anguilliformes; family Anguillidae; genus Anguilla; species Anguilla rostrata. The sequence goes on along the minus strand of NC_057940.1, from coordinate 38,110,998 downwards.
TGTCACATTACAACTTCAACAGAAGTTTGACAGACAGCTATACAAGTTTTTCAAATTTACACACACAATTTCAAGATCAGAGAATGTCTCGCAATTTTGCCATTTTAACACAAAAAAACAACGAATGGAGAACAGAAGAAAATGGCCTGGCTAATGGAGGTGCACCAGACCGCAGTCACGCACTCCGCATGCACTGAAGATGCTGACCAATCAGAAGCACCCGCCTTGACTAGACAGACCAGGGCAGGTAACATATTGGAGACTAGGTTTGTCATTCAATCAGAGCGCTGTTGAAGCATGGAATGTGAACGTAAACGATAGCGATGACTTCGCTATTCTAACGTCACTCGCATTAGCTACGTTTGTATTTGAACTAGAAGGGTTTGCCAGAGTCAGGTGTAAATACTTAGACATTCCTAGAATACAGATTACAACCATTTTGGATGGTGTCGCAAACAACTTATGTTATAACTCGGCCATGTTTGAACTTGCACATGGCTGGTGTAATCAAACCCTGAGGCCAAAATACTGGCATACAACTGAAGCAGAACTTTTTTGGCACTGTCTCTTATTTATAACTCTTTTTTATGCTCTCTCCTCATCGTCAGAAATTATGTTCATTTATTACAATTCGGTGGAAAAAAGCTTTTGAATTATTTAAAGCTTTACCTCCAGTGAATTATGCATATTCCAGATAATGACAGCTGCATTGTTCAGGTCTAAGAATTGGTTTAAATAGTCCAATCAGTCCACCAAAATAATGTTGGAAATAATTTGTTTCAATTCATCATTGCATTCGGTAAGTGTAATACAAGTATACCCGGTCCTATGACTTACCTATAGGCAGGCCTACTGGGTGTGTTTTCAATCACATGAGAAGGAAATGGGAAGTGTTCAAATGTAGTTTTTTTTAAGTCACACCTCAACCACAACATCGTAGAACAAATTCAATATGGTATTTTGTCCATATCATACAGCCCAATTATCAACATGTAAACTCCTGTGAAATATGAATATAAACCTGGCTTAATCCAGAAGAAGGATTGTATTATGTTCTTCTTAAGGTAAGTGATTAGGTAACCATGGATTATAATACTACTTGTTTAGTAGTTGCTCTTAATACCTGTGCTTTCAGTTTGGTAGTCAGAGGCCTTGAAGGCTGATGTGTGCTGCAGAAAAATGGCAGCTCTAATTCAACAGGTCAGAGTGACACACATAAACACACACACACGCGCACCGAAATACACACACTTGCGCATGCACACTCGCAAACATGTGCATGCACACACGTGCCTACGCATACATTACACACCTGGACATATTCAAACACACACACACACAAAACAAGGAACACACACGTACACAAACACAGGTAAACATACACACCCACACGCAAAAACACAAACACACACGTGGGCACGTACACACACACACACACATGCACACAAAAAACACAAACACACACACACACAAAACACGAACAAACACACACGCACACACAAAGCACAAACACAAACAGAAACACAAACACACACAAAAACACAAACACATGCACATACAAAACACAAACAGAAACATAAACACACACAAAAACACAAACAGAAACACAAACAAACACACAAACAGAAACAGAAACACAAACACCCACAAAAACACAAACACAAACACACACGAACACACACAAACACAAACACAAACACACACACACACACACACAAACACAAACACACAGGCTGTTACCTCTCACCGGCGCTCCTGGGGAGCCGGGGGGTGTGACGCTGTCAGTGGGAGACAGGTACAGGTAACTGGCGTTCACGCCCTGCTCAAAATTGAATGGCGACTTGTAGTCCTCCGCAGGGTCCATCCCGCCGTGCGTGCAAGCGAGCGTGCGAGCGTGTGCCTGTTCCCTCCCCGGACAACCGCCTGCACGCGATCCGGTGCGAGCCGCTCCTCTGTGCCGTTCACGCTCTCTCTTTCGCTTTCTCTCTCTCTCTCTCTATCTCTATTTCACTCTCTAATTTCAGCCTCTATTTCCTCCTGTCCTCCTCTCCCTTTCTCCCTCTCTCTCTCTCTCTCAGCTCGCTCGCCCGCTCGCTGTCCCTCGGCTCGGTGTCGCCGGTGATCGTGTGACCGCGCCGCCGCCCGCCCCCCTCCTGCCGGCAGCGGAGGATCCGGCGTGACGTGTCGTCCGAGGCTGGCGGAGCGTTAATGAGTTACCTTCCCCCCGCGGGGCGATCGCTTAGTCAGAGCCCCTCCCCCCCCCCGGGGCTTCGCGGTAATCCCACGGGTCGGCAGGGACGGCCAGGGGACGGCTCGGCAAACGGCGGCTTTCAAAAGGTGTCACGGAGCGAACGCGCGTTCGTGCGTGCTTGCGTGCCTGGGTGCGTGGGTGTGCTGAGAACCTCCCATTCTGGGCTTCGTTTCCCGTATCTCGTCATCGGAGGTAAACGCGGAGCCGTTTGCCTCGCGGTCACGTGACCCCCCCCCCCGCCAGCCCCACGAGGGGAGAAGCGTAATCCGCCGTATCCCAGATTAAAGCGCTAATCTGCGAGACGCCGCGGCCGCCCCGCTTTGGAGGCGACGGATGAACCCCGCGCGGCTCGGGGACGGGCGTCGCCCAGCGCGCCGCTGCGGGGCTACATTTTGTGGGGCTAAATTTCACGCCGCGCGTGCATGCGCGCATTCCATTTAGCGCCGGCCCTGAGTGCAGTTCCTGTTCCCGCAACGCTTTAGCCTCGCTTCATTAGCGCAACGTGACCCCGCCGAGGAGCCTTCGCATGCAGCTACGCTAGCCGTAATAAGCACACCTCGCTACGCTACGCTAGCTTTACTGAAGCCGGACATCGTATAAATCACTGTTGAAATGGCGACAGGCTCCCTATGAAAGCTGTAAGAGCATTTGACAGCAGTGTGCTCTGCAGGTCAGGGGTCACAGAGTTTAAAGGTCATGACACTCAGCCCTTAAACTAGAATTTGGCTAGAACGAGCCGCAAATCGATTTTCAAATGTTCAGATATCAAACGCTCATCTCCGAGACCGAACCAAATGAAATAATGGCATGAATATAAGCTATAATCATGGCACAACGAATTACATCTGGCAATATTCCCAAACAATTAAAAACAAAACAAAAAACAAAAAAAAATGTTGTGGGAAAACTGAAAAAAAGCTCTGTGGGGAGGTATCCTGTGGCTCTGTGCATAAAGCACAGAGAATAAACCAGTTGTTTTTTTCGTCTGGGGTACAATTTTGCTGTTGACGTGTTGCAAATGCCTGGCACACGTAACCCACGCCTCTACTCCCAGAGAACATTCCTTCCTTATGACTTAAGCGTCCTTATGCCGTGATCTGAATTTAAAAACCCGCATTCCAAAGGTTCTGTGGACACAGGGCAGGGCTTCCAAACCTTTTCGCCGGAGGACCACCTGGGCAGCTAATAAACTGATCCAGGTTTACAGCGCGCTTTAATGGAGGATTCAGCCTGACAGGATGATTCATAGAATGGCTTATGAAGGACAGAGGAAAGGCACAAGCTCACAGCCTCACAGCCATTCTGCTTTTATAGACGACCGTATCCATTCAGCAATTACCTAAGTGGTATCACACACACACACACACTCACACACACATACATACACACATACACACACACACATACACGTGTACACACACACAGAAAGACACACAGGCAGAAACACACAGGAACAACAACACACACACACACACACACACACACACACAGGAACAACACACACACACAGACACATGTGGACACACACACACACACAAATAACCAGGCACTCACATACATACACACATACACACACACACACACACACACACACGTGTACACACACACAGAAAGACACACAGGCAGAAACACACAGGAACAACACACACACAGACACATGTGGACACACACACACACAAATAACCAGGCACTCACAGCCAGGCACTCACACACACGAACACACACACACCCACCCACCCACACACACACCCACAGACACACACACACCCACCCACCCACACACACACCCACAGACACACAGGTACACAGGCACGCAGGCACACACACACAGGCATGCAGGCACGCACACGCACCGACGTTGAAAGCAGAACCTTGGCAGTATGCGTGTTTGCTGTGCAAGACGTTTCCAGGAGCTGGATATTTACTTCCAAACCTCCCCTTCGTTGGGCCACAGCCAAACCGTGCACAGAGCTCCACAGCTTCAAAGAGCCCTGCGCTACCCTACGCCACTCCTATAAACCGCCGCTCGGCCGAACCGTTCCGCCTCGGCGACCACGGAGACGGGTAAAACCCGAGCGGACGAGGCCTCACCCCCGCGACCAACCAAGGACGCGGCTCAGAAAGAACAACCACGCCGCGGCTGAGAGCGAGCCTCTTCCGAAAAGCGCACCGCGTGATTCACGGAGCCCCCGAGAAGGCGCTGGAGAGCACCCGCCTAATTTCACACACCGCTGAGCAAGCCGTCCGCAGACACTTGCTTACCATTCCAGTGAACTATGACCTCTCGGAACGAGGAAGACAAAGCTTTTGAGGTCAGAACATTTCTGCTTTCTGAAAGAAACGCGAGCAAGAATGCTCCACGCGGGGGTGTGGGCCGGGGTGGGGTGGGGTGGGGTCGCTCTTCATTTTCGACAGCAGGCCGCTGCTTTGGTCTGCGCCCCCCCCCCCCATCCCAAACTAAGACAGTATGACTCTGATTTAGTCTAGGGCAGGAGGACACAAACAACAGCCCAGTCAGAAAGGAGCATTAAAGCGGTTAATAAAACGCAGCGTCTAATCAATCAGCGGATTATTCTCAGCGCACCGTGTCACATGATAGGGGCCCAAATGAGTGTCATGGGACGCCCGCCCAGTGACGGTCCCAGAGCGGGACCGTCGGCGAGTCGGGCCCCTGGGGAAGATGGCGGAAAGGGAACTCCCCAGGCCTGAGCTACACACGCCAGGAACCCGGCCACCACACACGCTCACACACCTGAGAACTAACCCGGGTTTACTTCAGACTGAAATGGGGGGGATTACCGTGAGGTTAAAAAAGACAAATTTCATTACCTGCTAAATATCGAAAGGATTTATTTAGCCATCCTTGTGCATCTGGAAAAACAGATAGCAGTTAGCCATTCAAAATGTTTTATCCTTATCTGGGAGGGCACTAGCTGCCACTCAACCCGTCAACAACGACTAGACAGGGTACCGTCAAATCAACCTTCGATGAACTGTGAATATGAACCTAAGACATTACCCAGAAAAGCCATTGTTTGTTAATCTGGCTATTATCATTTCTTATATATTGTACAGTTCAAACAGAACTACAAATTACTTTTTTGTTCTCTGGAAAGCGAACCAAACCTTCGCCACAGTGTTTTTTAAATGCTGTCTCGTGTCCGAGACCTCCGGGCTAACGAGATTAGCCTCGACGTTCCCCTGTTTGTGATTTACGGCCGGTTTCGGAGGAGGGCTGCTTCACACGACGCCGAAAGACGCGTTCCCTGGGGACAACCGCCGGCAAAGAAAAAGCCTGAGGTTCGCAGGGAGGCCTCAACTTTCGCTCTCCTGTGCGATGTTGGCGCTCTCCTGCACGATGTTAGCGCACGCCGCCAACGTTGGCGCACGACGGCGAGCCTCAAACGCCCACGCGGCTCCCGAGGGCCCGCTCTCTCCGCGCCGCGCTAAACCCGCCGCGAGCGATTAAAGCAAACGCAGCCTGTTTCTCCACCAATCGCGTTCCGACCCGGAGAAATATTTATGAGATGTTTACACGGCAGAACGACAGGCTGACTGAAATGCCAAATTGTATTTTCCTTTGAGACCTTGTTTTTGCCTAAATGTCATAGAATATTTACGACTAGATAATTAGAAACAAGCGATGAAAACTCAAGTGGTGAAAGCTATGGAACGTAACCCAGCAGAACAGTGCCTGCCAAACAAAATAAAGAGTGAAACTCCTCCTCTTTGGCCTGGTGTTACCCAGGGTTACCAGGGCGCTCAGGAGCACACGGTGAGCGAAAGCTAACGGCACATTCTGTAGCGGGCACAGGTGCAGGGTCAGAAAAGAAGAAAACGCAGTTGGAGGAAAACTGATGTGCCTGCACATTCTGACACGCGTTTTGGTGATTTATTAACAAGCGAAGGCTCTGACCTACATGGAAACAGTCTCCAAGCTTGGGAATAGTGTCCTTTGTGTGAGCTACAATATAACAAAACTTGCATAGCAGGAATCCTGTATTCACAGCTAAAAACAGCAGGAACCCTGTGTTCGTTCACAGCTAAGAACAGCATGAATCCTGTGTTCATTCACATCTAAGAACAGCATGAATCCTGTGTTCGTTCACAGCTAAGAACAGCAGGAACCCTGCGTTCGTTCACAGTTAAGAAAATGATGAATCCTGTGTTCGTTCACAGCTAAGAACAGCAGGAACCCTGTGTTCACACATGTCAACATATGAGGCATCTGCAAGGTTGGCCAGTGCTGCAGACTTTGATGCTTGGCCTGCAGGACCCTATGGAGCATTTTGCGCCCTAATATATCTGTAGTATCAGTAGCGCGTGCACAATACCCACTAGGCAGAAGGCAAGGACACAGTTCCACAAGGACTTCCCACATGACGGCCAATTTGATTCGGGTCAACAACGAGAAAAAGAAGAAGCTAAAAGCGTATTTCCGCGCGTCCGTTTCTTCTCCCCGGACAGGGCTAATTCCAGCCATTTTCCGCACCATTAAAGGCGGGGATGCCGTGTGACCTGTACGCAGGCCGCGCAGGAGCCGTCTCCTGATTGGGTGACGAGCACGTGGGATTCCCCTGTCGTCACTCCGGCTCATTCCAAAATGAATCAGAAACTCTGAATCGGTCAACGCGGCGTTTCTGCTTTCTGTAACAGCCCGGTTGTGGTTTTCTGTTCGAAACCTCGCGACAACACAATGGTGCTTTAAAAATCATGGAGCAGCAGTAAATTATTTTATGGTTACAGATCCAGGCCCACACTCCAGTCTGGTCTGATGACAGCAAACTCGGCAGTGGTTACTGGCTGTTTCAGTCTCCGACGATATGCTGACCTGGTCCAAAGAAAGTCTAAAGTCAACAGCGTTTATGTATTCTAGTAAAGGTCCTTCTCCTTCATAGTTGAAGGAAAGACTGCTTATTTACTAAAACTGAAGATATCTCTCTTTTCTGCCCAAAAGCACTTTATTTGTAGATTGTAAAATGTGGTTTTACAATACGAATTGAAGACAGAAATGCTGGTGGAGTTGCTAAGTTACAGAGATGAATCTTGACTACAGCCAAATGTCGACAGACATCCTCTTCTTTCAAAATATCCAGCTTCATAAAAGGAATGAAAAATAAAGCTCTTTAATCTTCTGTTGCCGATGCTAGTCTGAGCGCACATGTGACCCTGTAAAATACGGAATGCGTCTAAAATGCCACGTGGTGGTTTGACGAGAAGATAGCTGGTGCTGGTCGGGCGGACAAAAAACCGCTTTCTAAGGATTTTTAACTAGCCTAAATGCTCTGTGACCGGTACATCAGAACTCTCTCATTCTCGTTCAGTCTCTCTTTTTCCCCCATAAGGCTTTAAATAAAAGCACAGCTGAATTCAGACGTGTCAAATAATAACTACAGGGTAAAGGACCAGACTTGCATTTCTTTTAAATCATTCTTGAAAGAGAGTGCGCAATAAAATTCTAGGAACTGCCACTATATAGCACCATCTCAACAGCAGTAAAAACCTGGAGGCGCTCTATGACGTGGACGAAATTTGTAATGATTAACGCAATCCTGGAAAATCACATGAAAAACAAACTCCAGTCATTTCAATAGCGCATGTTATTAACCACAGCTTTTATTAACCAAAACTGTTTTTTCCCCACTAGCACGCATTGTAAGACGACACCAAACAACCGCTTCGACACAGCGCTAAAACAGGGAAACGCCCACGCCCACTTACTGAACGAGCACACAGGTGTTAAATGACACCGGCCCCCGCTTTGAGTGGGAGAAGTCGCGGAACAACAACAGGTGACAGCGACGCCCGGGCTTCGCCACGGCAACGCGCAGACAGGTTTCAGGCACCTGTAGTTTAATTTAAGTGAAACGGTTCCACAGGGCGAAATAAACACGCTGTTCAACGGGGCTGCGTCTTCTCCTTTCATATAAATAGACGCCTCGTGTCTCAGTTCACCAACTGTAGGCCTTCTATTGCACAGATGCAGCCTCTACAATGGATGCTTGAAAACAGAATCGGGCCTACATTCAGCCAAACTATCATGAGCTCTGTCATCCATTTTAAGGAACACTATTATCCAAGCCTTTAACTTCCTTATTTTACATAGCATGAGTTTACTCACGACTGGAATGGACTAAAGGCTAAATATTGTGTTTGAAGGCAAAATAGCCATATCACTTGCTTGTGAATGCAAACAGAGGTGCAAACAGCAGAAAACACCCACATCGCACGCTTATCTCACCCAAGGCAGCACTGTACAGTACTAGCAAGGTCCACTTGAAGGCCATGCTTGAACTCAAGGGCTAGTAAGCCTATTTTTAGTTCTGCTGAATTAAAACATTAATAAATTAATTATCTTCAGGTGTCTGTTCTGGTTCAAGGTTTTCCAGCCTCTAACAGAGAGAAAACTGCTACAGAAATGGGGTGGGGGGAAGCTCTAAACAGACAGTAAGAGAGTTTTCTTACTGAAGAGCTGGAATGTGACACCACAGAATAAAGTACACTGGATTCATGTCAAGGGGAGAAACAACAGCATTTAATTAGCATTTCAACTCGCTCACAAAATAGGCTGCCTCAAGTTGTAGCTCTAAGTGGAAATTAGGCTCATTATCTAAATGATATCACCAGTTAGAGAATGAGGGATGTGACTGTAGGATCAGCTGACAGTACTGACCTACATTAAATAGCATGCTGTCATTTTTAAAAAATTATTACTAAAGGATAACTAATTGAACTGAGATTAGACTAATTATAGCAATTGTGGTGCTCTTATCATATTAGCAGTGAGAATGAGTTATTTTTTTAACTCTGAGGGTGATTTGCAGTGATTATGATCAATACCCAGCGACACAACTGAGACTGATGAGGTATTACTGAGTTGTGAGTGAGTGGTGAGTATTGGAACCATAAATGTATAATGCACAATAGCAAAGAGGATAATGGGCCTACATATGATGGTCTCTGATTACAGAAGGTGTTTCTAATAATAACTACCCGCCCAATAGCCAGCTATTATAACTATTTTGACCTTGGACCTCGATCTAACTTGGATCTAACTTTGTAGAGGTTAACTAATTAATGCTGGCTAACAAGAAAATGTCTTTAGAAAGGCTAGCTAGGTATGGTTAGCTAGCAAGCCCGCTCACCATTGCCTCTTTTCAAAACATGATCTTACCCACATTAAAAAATATTTCCTGTTCTACAAGCAATATTTTCCACCCTTACAGTAGATGCTTCAAAAATAGCTCTCTAGCTCAGCAGCAGGCTCAGATACTAATATTAAAATTAAGCCTGCAGCTCCTTAGTATTCATAATGGACACTTTTTCAGGTGGCAGATAATAAATAACAGTTACCTTTGTTGTAAATAATTACCTTTCGTTTTTCTTTGTTCTTGAGTAGGCGTTTGTTCTTTGTCCTCTAACTGTGTTTGTGTGGATACTGAGCAGAAATACAGTTTATACTGGGTACTAAAGGGCTCAGAAGTAAACAGGCCATCAGTGTAAATTCCTGCATGTTAGCCTATGTCTTATAGTAGACAGTAAATGATCAGATGTCTTATACCATGCCTTACAACAGAGAGGAATTATCAATACAAGCCTGAGACTCTGTGACATTTTTTTTTTAAGTTAAGAGAGTCTAAAGAGGAGGGGTCACTGGCCTCTTGGTTCCCCTGTTTCCGGTGCCAGTGGTAGCAGGTGAAACTGAGACGGAGGCTAGAAGAAAGGCCTAGAAACCCACTGGCATGCTTTCCTGGCGTAGACTTACAGGAATCTATCATAATGAAAGCTGAAGGTGTGCACTGCAAACAATGGTGCACTAATATGACCTGGTTTCAAGGAGCACCTTAATCACCCACTACTGCAAGACAGAAAACGTCTGCGGCTAGCTGGCCTTGACTCTTGCCTGCATTTTATTCCACAACCTCATGCAGCCTCGAGGCTCCCAGAGACCTGTAGCCTCATTCTGGACAAGAACCTGGGAAATTAGAGCACTAGCTCCGCCTCCGCATGAGGGGAGGACACGCAAAGCAGAGCCAAACGCTAATCATCCTGACGGACAGCTCGAGCGGCGACGCCCCCCTCGAAGGCGGCCCGGATTCGCCAAGTCACGAAAAAAGCAGGCAGTTAAGCGGCCTCCTCAGACCAGGAAAGAGGAACCAGTAACCCAGCAGACCACATCCAATCAGAGGACGGTACTGCGCACCGCGCGGCACCGCCTGCACAAACCAGCGACTCAACACGCAGGGGCCGCGTTTCATCTTCTGTGTGGCCGCGCGCTTCCGTTCACCACTTCTTCAAGCAGCCCATATATCCTCCCCTGCGCCCACATGAGCGAGGTACAGACCGTAGAGCTTTTTGTCTGTCTGACGGGGAACCGCAGCGGACAGCGCAGAGCGTCTTCCGCGTTTCACAGGGAAAGGGAACACGAGAGAACACCGCTGCGTCGGCTGCTTCCTCGTGAAAAAGAACAGCCGCTTACGATTGGCCGGGCCATGTCCCATGGAGGTCAGCTGCGCTTCAATCAAATCTGATGAACAAAAGTTTGAAACCCGCCTCACGGAGATGGTAATCACTAGGCCTAGCATCACCGCTGCACCCTTACAGAAGCAGAAAGAACACGTTCTGGTCTGATCACCTTACTGAACCATAATGTTCAGTGTTTCCCATACACAGACAATCTGCTATAGCGGCAAAATTTCGCTCTGTTAAAAAAACAAGAGAATGTCTTCTTCACAATAACCTCACATTAGCAGTCCAGTCAATAAAATCCAATTGGTGATATCCATTTCCCTTTGCAAACACATGACATTTTTTAGATTTAAGGAACAGGCTATATTAAAATGTTATATTTCACCATGTACTGCTGGAAAATGTTTTTATTAAGATTAGACAAATGCACTGAAACCGCTCCGATAAGAAGAACTACTGGACTTGGCTCCTGGGTGGCACAACCAGTTAAAGCACCAGCTCTCAATGCAGCGATTCCCTGCAGAAATGAAACCTGACACAGCCAATGCAAAGTCCAGACCTCCCTTGGGAAATGCATAATTGGACACAGTGTCACACAGAGCGTTCTAATAGCACCTCCTCTGGTCGATTGGAAACCTGTTGTCTATTTGAACCAGCTGCACAGTTTATTTAACCCTTTGAAAAGTATGTGTTTTGGAATGTTTTTTTTCTTCAAAATTCTAAGTCAGTGTTCTAGAACTCCATTGTTTTCAGTTACCAGTCGTGATTGTTACGTCAGCATTAGAATGTTTAGTTACGATCATTCTAATCCCAAAGACTATTTGTGATCTCACACCTTAAATGATTAAGTGTTCCAGCAAAATTAACATACAGCTCTACAGTGCACATGCAAACATCATGACAAACTAACAAAGAACATGACTGCAGTCACACAGTGAGACTACTAACACAATGAGAAAACAAAGATTTGCGGGGAATTTTTAAAAATTGTATCATCAATATACTAAAAAAGATTCTGTCGATACAGAGAAAGTCATACCACACTAACAAAAACTAGTAATACAATGATTAAGAGTCTTTGACTCCAGGCATTCTCGGTGTATAACCTTGTGCATCTGTGTGTTAAATCAAACACTGGCCAGTTTGCCTTGCAGTTAAAACTTTCCACAGACTTCAAAATGAGGACGATGTGTCCCCTCCCCCATCTGTTATCGAGACTGGGCCCCGAGACTCATAACAGGTGTGACAACTATGACAAATACTTCAGCGCTCCCTCTCCCAATTCACAGTGCACTGAACGCTGCTCCTAACTAAAAGGCACTTCCAACAGTGCCTATCTGGGAAGAGGCTCCTCAGCTGTATAAATGGCTAATATGATGAATTCTAGTTATTTTCCTGGAAATACCTGTGGCCAGAGACCCATGAGATGACGCATAATTGGCCTAACGCTACCCAGGGAGGGTTTTCTCTGCACAATAACCACTTCTCGGGGGGTGTGTGTGTCTACAGTTTGCCTGTGTCAGCCGCATAGTTTGCACAATCATGTGCTGCAATGACTATGCAACACTCCAAGCTGCATGCATTGTACAGTATTTGCAAGCTAGATTGCATCCTCCAAAACTGACAGCAATGCTACAGTGAGGGCACGGGCCAACAATCAAGATTGACAAAGAAAATTGGATTTCAGATTCTATTTTAAAATGCTTCAGATAAGAGTGCATGCTAAGCGAGAAAAACAAAGACCATTAAACCACATGCTAAGTGCTCACTCTTCGGAAATATTCAACAACGAGGCGGAACTTGGAGGAAGGTTGACAAATATGTCTACTGATGCCAGCAGTAAATGAGACGACACACTTCTCCGCTCAGTTCCAGATTGTTGACAGGCACCTTTCAAATGCACCGAAGCTCCAGCAGCGCTAACAATATGTTTGGGAGTTCATCGCTGGGTTGCCCTGTCAATGCTGTTTTCACGTTCGAGATATGAGAACCGGCTTGAAAGCTACGTTTCCCCAGCCTCTAGTCACATGCTGTCAAATTGTGCAGACAGGAACGTGCGTGACACTGCTCCGAGCCGTGCCGAGGGCGAGATATTTAACAGGAGGAGGACGGAGAACTGAACACAGCTCGCTAATGACCGCCCTTAGAACTCAGCAACCTCGAAAAACAGGAGTCAGGAAGCCCCGCAAGCATCAGAGCCGGAGTCCAGGCCGTGCTCCCTGGGTAACACCCTGACAGAGGCTCGCCGTTTAGAAACAGAGCATCCCCCTCCCCCCGCTGTCTGCGCACAATGACTTCTCTCCCAGCGAAACGCTCCTCGTTCTTCGCCTTCTCGTGCCGGTTACCTGTAGCTCTGTCATCGCGCTGCGTATCTGGAACCGTTGCCATGACAGTGCGACGGTTTAAGAAAGAGAAATGAGAGACGGACGCGGCTCAAGACATCATGCGGAAAGCCAGACAGGTACTTCAGTGGTCTACAGCACCTGCATTTAAACACGCAGCGATAACTCCGCGGGCTTCGGTTTCTAATTTATCGCTAAGTGCCAGAGTTACCGAAGAGGAGCCGCACCACACGGTTAATGCAGCCTGTTATAATGAGGGCCGTCCCTCCCTCCGACGGAGACTGGAGGTTCGCACGCGCCACCACACCGACAGGGCGCTGCGTTAAACTGAGCCACATAAGATGAGGAGCGCCCGCTTTTAACATGTCCGCAGCTTCAGATTCCTCATTCTCAGAGCTATTTACAAGCAGCTGAGAACGGAAAATAGGAAGCCTCTCTTCCCCTTCCGCAAGGTGCGTCCACGGTGACAGAAACCGTGTGGCCGAAAGGAGAACAGACCCGCGGGGGGGGGGGGGGGGGGCAAGGGGGGGAGACGAACGAACAAATGGAAAGGTGACTGCGGAACGTCTGAGCCTGCCGCGGCTGGACTGGCACAGCGCTGCCCTGTCTGCCAGCTCAGAGACAGACAGATGGCAGCACCGCGTGAGGGCGGGGGAGGAGCCCACGGGGGCTGGGGCGGGGCAATGCAGACCGGGCGGAGCCAGGCGGGCGCGATTGGCACGGCTGACACAGGGGCCTTTTCGCAGACCTGCAGGCCCCCAGGCCGTGCGGCTGTCGCCAAGGTGACGGATCCTGGCCAGCAGCAGACCAAGCAGGGCGTAGGACGGTTTGGGCTGGGGGGGGGGTAGGAGTTGTTTGGCAAATTCCTAGGACAGGATCACAAGCGCCCACCTGAATCGCAGTGTTAATAATAACATCTGTTTGTACAGCGCCTTTCTCACACCCAAGATTGCTTAAGGATCGTCAAGGCCGTCGCAGGTAAGCGAGGGGCAAAGGCCACGCCCAAAACTCCCGGCCCCGAACCAAAGCGGGAGGCGCACGGCCGCTGTGCTGCTGGGAGTAACCTCAGACTCCAGTTTACAGGAACACTGCACACGGCATCGGCACGAGGCACAAAAACACATGGGGAAAATGAATAACAGTGACTACATGATTAAAACTGCTCTTATGATGGAAGGTATGGTTTGCAAGGGTGCTATTGCTTAATCTGCATTTATTTACAGCCAGAATCGCCCTCCTGACGATAAAGATTATCATCCGGTTTCGGGGATCGAATATTAAAACACAAATCAGCATGAATGTGCACACGGCATCCAAACGCCCTGCATACGACCGCATTAACAGAGAGATGGAGTTCTAAATATCCTCAGACACACAGAAAAAGCATTTCACGAAACCACAAAAACAGCTCAGGAAAAGACCTGCAGCGAATAAATCAATACAGCTGTCTATATGCAGCCCAGCCATTGCATCGGTCACAACAAGAAAACATGGCCTTCAATACCTTGCCGGTAATTACAGACTGAACACAGAGCTTGCAAAAGAAAGTTTAACAAAAGAAATGTTGTAACACTAACTATAATGCTGGCCAGACCATCAAATGTGTAGTTACTAATGTCTTATGGCTCTGTTCTGCAACCTCCGTTAGAAAATGAATCCCTGTGGAGAACCACAATACACAATAATCCCAGTTAAGATCAGATCAGATTTGAAGATAACTTTAAGATCTCCATGTGCATCTTGCTGATCAGGAAATCTCAACAAATTATCTTCATATGATTGATGAATTATTCATGTGAACCCCAGACATAGGAAACATAAACACCAAAGACTACACTGGCCATCACAAAACATAAAACTAATACACACCACACAAATTATCGGAGTTTTGGACAATTAGATTCATGCCAGGACTTGGGTCTTAAGGTGATGTTTATGGATTATGCATGGTTAAACATGCAAGCAACATCCAGGAGAAAATATCAGCTCTAATAACGATGTATTCAGAACGATTTTACTCATTAAAATCTGGCAGTGCTTAAATAACAAACAATACTTTTTTAAATGAGTTCTGAGTCTATTAACAGCTTTGTTGATATGATCTTGTGGCACTGTAAGGGCTGGTGAAATCATTTAATGTAATGTAATGTCATTTAAAACAGCATTTCTCTGAAATATAGATTGAGAAAATTGGGAGTCTTAGAATAACTGTAACAACCAGAAAAACAAATTTGTTTGCAAAATACAACAAAACCTGGCCGTGTTTCACATGAGCTTGCTGTGGATTGTACAAGTGAGACTGATCACGCTGTAATGTACCACTACGTGGTAAAAAAAAAAAAAAAAAACTGTTATTGGGTATTATGATATTATGCTGATAATTCGTAAAAAGAACATAAAATTACATTCATTATGCAGTATTAATCATTTTATTTTTTGTTTCTCTAAATGGACAAGAACATTAAAGATACTCTTGCTTATGTAGGAGATTAAGCACTCATTAGTTGCACAATCAAGCAAGCTTTGTCAATTGCAATATCTGTGATTATTTGTCACGCCCAACCAGCAGTATGAAACTTCCTTAATTGTTTTAGCTGCACGTACGGCTAACTAGCTAGCTTGTAAGTTATTTAAAGTGCTCTGCAGCAAGGTGTTCGTAGAATAGTACTTGTACTAACAACATGCTATGCATGGAATTTTTATACTTCTAGACAAAGGGACAAAATAGCTCACGTTAGCCAACTATTTAGCTTACAAGCTGACAAGCTACTCAGCTAGCTGCACGGCTATTTTTTGTTGTCCAACATTTCATCCGTGATCAAAGCAAGGAAACTAGCTAACTTTTACAGAAAGTACAGTTTGTATTGTTCTTATGTTTATATACAACAGCTCTGTTTATAGTTAGTCTATCTACATGACAATAATAATGTATTTACCTTGATCGGCTTCCTCCATCCTTATGTTGATTTCTGATTTCACTGCACTCTCGCGGTTCAAGTGCAGATTCTTCCCCTTCCCTCCTGCGATCCTGTCCCCACACGCTGCTAAGCAGCTCGATGTGGGGTGGGGTCCTCCCGTCCTCCCTGACGTCACTGCGCAGGGCACGTACAAGTGTAAACAAAGCGAGGCACATGGTTAAAGTTGATGCTGACGTGATACTTGCGCCTTCACTGCATGAAAGCACGCTCGGTTTTTCAGCAATAAAACGAAACTATATAAATCTGATTCACCTGTGGTGGGCCTGGACATGCCAAAACATATTCCCGTTAGGCTAATAATAATAATAATAATAATAATAATAATAATAATAATAATAATAAATCTGTCTTTTTTTTTTTAACTTGAAGAGTACATCCACATTTTTCGCCCATGACTCTGAAATATGTGCAACCTTGGACATTCATAATACTCATATTTCAATCAATAAGGTAACTACATTTGCAGATTTACTTCTGTTTCAGCTTCCCCACCATAAAGTGTTCCATATAAATATTTCATGACCATAACTGCCATTGAGTTCACAAGGGAGTATGTTTAGAAATAATTAATATCGTTCATTATTGCCAATTCAGATTTGAAATCCTGATATCAGTACACGTCTGGTTCTGCACTACCAAATAACGAGCTTTCAAGAATGCACAATAATAATAAACAGTTTGTATGAATCAAATGTGGTGCTGAAAAATCAAACTAATTGTAAATGTTCCCTATGTATGGTTAATCCTTTTGCTAATATAGCTTAAATGTTTTTTCCCCCCACATATAATGTCAGGTTACTGAGACCACAATTAAACAGACAAACTGTACATTTGGTTCAATACAAAAGTATTTTGTAAATGTAATGAGCTTACTGACAGAGTATATTTTAACCTCTTATTATTTCTGCATATCAAACTCAAACAAATGATATTAGAAAAAATAAGAATGGTGTGGTCATACAAAGCACAACATGAAGAGCAAAGTTAACTTCAACAATGAACAGCCAATACATTTCCTTAAAACACACATTTTAGATGCTCCCACTGAAAAATATCTTGTTAAATGGTCATCTAAAAAGTATATTAATTTCAAAACGAAACAGGTTCAAAAAGGAACAACAATATGCCACTATATAATTCTGTTTGTTCAGCGATTATACTTCTCATTGTAATCGTGGAATTGTAATTCCACTATTACAATGCCATTTCTTACTAAAAATATATATCAACAACAACACTACTAATTAATTTGCAAAAGAACAAACCTACTAGTTCAGATTGAATGTTTAGAGGAAATAGTGCCATCTACTGTGTAACATCAGTACAGGGTATTCTCACTCAGTCTCATTCTCAGTACAGGATACTTTCATTCCTCTACCTATGCTCATTCTACCCTGTACTCAAGCACTGGCTCGGACAAGCTCAACACTGATACTTACACCAGCCATTTTATGGGTGTGTGCATCATTTCCCCCTACATCCCTTAGTCTCAGTGCCACTATCTTTCAACAACGTCTACCTCGGGGATTAGATAATGATGAAAGCAAAATGGCCATAAAATAAGCAAGGCATTTTTATTTTCCAGCACAAGGTACCAATTACTCTCACTGCATGTATGTAGAAAACAGTGCATGACAGCATTTGACTTGTTCTGTTTATTTTCTCTGAAATAGTATTATGATTGCACAGTTCTTACAAAACTACTGCCTTATAAATAAAAACCCACAAAACACAATAGTCACACTGCTGGTGGTAGAATCATTTGTAGTTGATACATACACATTAGCAACTATTTTAAAGAATAACAGAACAATGGTACCATTCCCCTATTTTGTGAAGGCATTAGCTGTTCTGAAGTTCAAAGTCTAACTTTTAAAACTTTTCTCACCTTGTGTGAAACATCGCAATACTTTCCTAACACTACATCAAAATACGACACTTGGCAATGAGCATCTCTCATGACAGCATCTAGCTGGGATGCATATTCTTCCTGCATCTCCTAAATTACCAGATTAATCATTACCATAATATGCTCATTTCAAAGAATCAAACCACTTATGTTGCATTGGCTACTCAATGTTATTATGACTTGTTGTTTATGAAATAATAATAGAAAGACCATCCAACCTATCAATGCCTTAAAAAACCATAACACTCGATATTATCTATTGTGCTAGAAAAAGGTTTCAAAATGGCTACCAAGCTCCGTGAACTAAGGACCTGTCTCGCACCGTTACCTAGGGAGAACTAAAAAATTACAATCAAGATCAGCCACCGTGGTATTGCTGTAATTAGGCAGCTTCGGGGGTACTGAGCCAGGTAAATCAAGTGATAAAGGATAGGCGTAAATCTGTTAGGGGGTGGAGAGTATTTGGAACAAGTAGGCTACATGAACCATTTTGGAAATGCGAGTCACCACCTTTACTGGAACATGCGCACCTTACTCTGCGCTCGCGATCACTCACTGTACCTGTCTATTGTCATTCACTCTTGGAAAGAAACATACAGGAGTCGCTTACTGAATCTGCCTGTGTGATGGGATAAATACCCCGGCCTATAACCCCACTAGGCAGGGGGTCTGAAAGGCAGACACGGATTTATTAGGTTAACGACAAGCAAATCCAAAGATGAAAAGCACGCGGAAAATGGGTGCAGTCACCAACACAAAAGACCCCTTGCTGTCAGCGGCACCCCCATCTTCCTTTAAACGAGCCCCCGCGACCCCCCTTTCTCTGACCGAGATGCATTATGGGGAAAGTCGTTGCCATTCGACCTCTGCAGGGCCTGCGCGGACGCAGACAGAACCCTGAAATTCATTATGCGTTTAAAACCTTTATTTATTTCCGCATAACCTACATACTCTCACCAGGAGGCCAAAGCGGAAAAAACGGCAACCAGTTATTCAGTTCGAAACAGTGCGGTAGAAATAACAAAATACTTTATATTATAATAATTAGCCGGCAGGAATTTTGTAAAGAAACTGTAGATTATAATTTATTAAGAAAATGTCCGGAGAAAGAAACCGCAGGTCGCTGGCTTTCCGAGGAGGAGGATTAGCCGTAACCGGTTCCAGTGGTGTCGGCAGCAGCAACAGTAACAGCTGGGAGGCCCAAGACCGACATTTGAACGGGAACAGGCCGGAGCAAGAAGAAGATAGGGATCTAGGGGCAAAACGAACATCGTTAGCGCGAGTGGAGGGTGGGGGGTCGATCAGTGATAGCACAGAACCAGAGGCTGAGGAAGAAGAGGACCCGGAAGGGGGTAACTGGGGAGCCGGGGACGGAGAAGATGACCGAGTCGGTAGTGTTGGCTGGATGTCGCTGACTGCTGGGGGAGACCGATCCAGGGAAGGTAGCAGCTGGACAGCGGGGAATGGCATGAACAGCGAGGACGGCGCTGGTACAGGTTCCGGAGAGGACGACAGGGGCGAAGCGGGGAGCGGAGGAGACGTAGAGGAAACCGGACCCAGGAAAGCTTTAGTAGAGATGAGACCACAGACACTGCTAAAACAGAAACATTCACTGTTCCAGGGCTCCTGGTTACATGAGTTTCCGTGGCTAAAATTTTGCCAAGAGACGGGACTTATGTCCTGCTCTTGGTGTCACAACATTGGCAGCAACAGCGATGAGCTGGTTAAAGGCAGTCGGAATTACAAGCGGGCCTTGCTTCTGAGACATCACCTGTCCTCGGAACATGGGAGAAATGACCCAACGAAACAGGTAACGTTACTAGTATCAGCACATTACTTTAGCGACGCAGTTGTGAGTTAAATGTAACCGTTGTCTTTGATTTCACAGACTACCCTTCTCTTTTGACAAGTCTTTTAATTTGATAGCTAACAAATAAATATTGGTTTGTTTAGCCAGATATTTGGCACGCTAGCATTAGCTTGCTCGGACAAATCTAGAAAGGTAGCTAACGTTAGCTAGCTACACCGTAGTTCTAGCAGTGTAGCCCTAATGTTACACTGATAGCTAGTTATCCAAAAGTTGCGATTTAGTTAGAAAGCTATCCAATTGCTTATGCATCGTTCTTAAAATGTGGTAATGTTAACTTGGAAGAAGTCTTAATATTGAAAGTCACCCGACGTTACGTAGCTAGACAGCCAAATCAGTTTAGCTAGACTAACGTTAACTACTTCAGAAGCTCTGAGCTGAGCTGTCGTAGCTGGCTATATAGCGAACTAACGTTGACCACCTTGCTTACTAATGATAATGAATGTTACCTAGCGAAGTAGGTAATTCGTTAACGTTAGTTGTCTGGATAGATGGTTTATCCAAAATGTACTGCTTGCCTGAAAACTGTCAGTTATGACTGTTATCTTGTGTTTTTTGTTGAATGAACTCGTGTCGTTGGCTGGCTAATTAGCTAGCTACACGGCAATTCTTTTGTTGCCTAAGTAACTAACTAGCAAGCCGGCTAACCTGATCGTATGAGGTCAAACAATAGCAAGGTCTTGACCCAGGCAACGTTTGGGGGATCCCCACCCCCTCTCCTCTGCGTGCTAGCTCGCGAGAGAGAGTGACCTCTGGGTAAATAAGGTAGTGACTTGTCCGAAGATTCACCCAACCCATATGTGGTGTAGACTGCTTTGGTACTTTTTGCAACTGCCTAGCAAACGTTTCCAAATTAAATTGCTTAAATACTTAACGTAGACGGCTAACGATGTATAAAATTGTACACACAGTAGCATGCGTACAGTATAGCCAATATTTTTTGTGGTATATATTGCTAACGTTCGGTGAACTGATTTTCGCAGATAGGTTTGTCACGGTGTCATCTGACCTTGTATCATAAGCTAGCTTAAAGCTATTAAAAAAAGATTGAAATTTACTAGCTAGCTATGAAAGAGTGTAACATCTGGCTTGCTCGGTTACAGTAAACATAGGCCTACTTTTTAATTTGAACGCTCAGTTGGACAGAATGCAAGAATATAATTTTAGTGTCGGTGGCGTTTCATTAGCGGCCACTGTATTTCCTAGTCTAGTCTATGTGTCAGTTTATTGTATGAGTGATCGTCAGTAGGCTGCATGAGATAATTTTCAGTGAAACCAATCAATAAGCACTTGTGTTAACGTTACCTAGTTACAATATTTGCATGCATATTGTTTGCTGACGTGACTAGCGAGCTAATGGAAAAAATGTAACAAATTCATACGGTCTTTTCTAATGTTCCGCGCGAACCTGCGGGTGTTTTAGCCCATTACGTCTGATCATTTTCAGTTAAGATAAGGTTTTGCCATAACCACACAGAATGTAGAACATCTATTTCTAATGTTATTGTCAGAAGTTTCATTTCATTCCAGTGCTTATCTGCGTGCTGTCAACACAATCAAAAATAACATCACAGGCGAGTGAAAATAATCAGTAATAAATCCTTCGATTGCCAAATTATAGGCTAGTTTATACTTTACAATTCAGAATTTGGCAGGATGTCTCGCACCATTTATGTCGATTCAAACATTCTCAAGTATTTAGGCCTTGTGCATATTTATTTTAATTTGTGAATGAAGTATTTGAAGATTGCACGTCTCGTTCTGATGTCCGCGATTGTTCTTTGCGGAATGACTTAAATGCTCCACTAACTCAATTTTTACACATCACTAATTACGAGTGAAGGGGGGGCGCGATTACACTAGTATTCCTCCCTAGCAACAGAGAGCACTTAAGACGCCGTTAGAGATATAATCTCTCTTTAAAATAAAAAAAAAACGCGAATAGCCTTTAAATGGGCTAGTGTTTCTGAGATTCACTGAAAAGGTGGTCCGTCTGGCTGCGCTAAATGTGAACACTACAGCTGAACTAGTTCGGTAAAATGTATCTGGCCACGTTTCCATGGATAAGTGTCTTTTAATCACAGTAGAAGTCGCAGAATGGACAGAATTCCTGAATTATTTTCGGAAGATTATTCACCGAGAAGACATAGCCTAATTGATAACGCCATGTCAGTTATTACTGTTTATATGATTGTACAACATTAAACACATTTCCTCATTAAAGCTGACGTTCATCGTAATAATGACCCTCTTGTTGTGTATAACTAGGTCTGTTGTTAGGGAGAGATTATGGATTGATATTGTGTAGTTATTATGTAACCTATTACTTGTAATAGCCTATAGGCTACCTTATATATTCTGGTATCTACTTTTTGTGACATGGCCGATGACCCACACAAATCTATTCCGAATTATAAGGAACTAAGGTATAATCCATATATATTTTATTGATTTGAAGAATGAACAAAACAAAAAAATCTACCAACCACTTCTTTCTGAAGATGAATGTGCCTGCACGCGCCCTTATCAGGTGTCAATTTTCATACGACATCTAAAAGAAAATAAATCTAAAAGAAAATGTTCGAAGACCGACCCTTCAGTAGAAACTAAAAACACCTAAAATCGATATTTTAAGGTGGTAGCGACCAGGAATTCCCAGTGCAACTGAAACGTCACACGGTATCATGCGCCTTTCACCATGATGCTGTGCGTTCGCTCTGGTCGAATGATCCACTCCAAATTCCTGCCCACCAGTCTGTGGTAGGCTACAATGCGACCTGAGTCAAACTCATGTAGGCTAATCCTTGTGTGGTTCCATGCGCCTTCTCAAAATCTCGTCTTTGGTTGCTACACGAACGTAAAGTCGGTTCAGTTGTCTCGAATTAAGTGACAGCTTCAGCAGTTTCAGTCAGGTGAAGAGGTGCTTTCCGAAAGACCTACATTTCCTGAAATAGGATTTGTCCTGTCAGTTTACCAAGCCCGGATCCATGCAGACAGACATGCAGATAAGTGCTTTAGAATTTGCATTAGGCCTAACTTGAATTTGCATGCTGTGGTGACTTGGGATACTTTCACACCGTAGGCCAATTTCTCTTTTGTCTCTTGATTCTAATACAAATACTGATCGGTTTTGAGCGCTTCGGTGAAATCTCTGGTAGTGACGTAATCGCACTTTGTCACCAATCTAAATCGAGATCACTTCGGGCGGACGATCGTGGACCCTTTGGAAAAGTAGCCTGCTCCGTACGTGTGCGATATTGATCCACTAAAAATGCGAGCCACAAGTTATGAAAGCCAGCTTTCCTGGAAGCGAACCGCTCCGAAAAGGAACCAGGCTTCGTGGATATGGATGTACGCGTTTGGCTTTGCTCCGGTCAGCTCCCTGTAGCTCTTGAATTGCTTATTGAAGGACAGCGTTTCTAACACTTAACAGCAAGTGCACTAACCGAACGAAAATCAATTCCTTTGAAATCTAAAATTATATAATTGATTTTATTGTCCTGGTCTGAAACAAATTGCATCTGGGTGAAATAATATAAGGTGGTTGTCACACGTGATTTGTTGGGAGTGGTGTTTCCTAGTCCAGATTTGTACCCCCTATTAAGTTTTATTCGCCTAATCGACGTGACCGCTTTTTCCGAACCCGCATGCTATACAGATCCGCACCGAGTTCCTCTTTGCAGTGGACCTATTTCTTAAAAAGGCTTTTTTTTAAAGCATGATATTTGCTCCCACTCAAATATGTTCTTTTTCTAGTTTTGAGGAAGGCACGCTTTGAATAAGCTGTTGTATAAAGTTAAAAAAAAAGTCACTTAATCACCTCTAGGCCTATTAATTACATTTCTTTTAAATAAATTTGTTCAGAAGTAGGCCTGTATTTCACTGTGAAAAACAGCTAAAATGAATGTATCCCATAGCCTGTTGTGAAAATGGAGGTGCCACTTTTGAGCTGCAAATATATTCTCTCGTATTAGTGGCGTAAATAAATCTTGGAGTCAGCAATACAGTGATAAGTCTGTGAAAACATGCAGGCTAAATATTTAAATGTTATACCTCAACATAAAAATAGTCATATTGAAATGACTGAAAAGAATGTCCCCATGGATATGCCAGTTTGCTTATGCAAATAATGTTATAGAAAAAGTAATAGACATCAATAATATGTTCTTGGAGGATAAGGGGCCTGTTTTTCACGTACACAAGATGCACGTGCCATGTTAAGTTGGGGCATGAGCTACATTAAACTGCACACTGCCCCATTTTGTAGCTCATGTTTGTATTGAAGCAAATGTGCTGACAGTGGAAGTAGGCTAATAGAACACATTTCCACTAAATGTATGTGTTGCTATAGCCAGTTACCAACCCAACCAAGCTGTATTCATCAGATTTTTTATTTTAATTTTTTTTTTAAGCTATCGTTGGCCTCAAAAAGCTGCTTGATAGCCATTAAAAGCAGTATTATGGGTTTATGCATTGTCATCACAGGTCAGTTCATCGCTAGTGATACTGGTCAGGGAAATCGTCAAGGGAGATTAGTTTGCTGGGTGCGATTGGTTGTCCTTTACGATTCCAGCTGATGTCATTAGATGTAACTTGCCGGGGAGCTGGAATTCCCCAATCATGTGTCCTGAACTCAGGGGTGATGTAACTTAGCACAACTGTGCGTCCCAGTTAGTTTACTACCAATTTCACAGATGGGCTGAGCCACGCCAAGACAAACCAGCCTCTCTCTGCCTCTGTGAAAGCCCCCCCTTGAGCCTCATGTTCTTTCCCCTGGCAGAAATTAGTCTCCCCTCGGCTGGGCGGCTTCCGCCTCCGGCTGGCGGGATGGATGCAGTTAGGGATGCGCGGGAGTATTCCGCCCAGGAATCCGTCAGCACGCCCTTGCATTGTTAAAAGGCCTAAGCAGTGCTCCCCTCCCACACCTTAGGCCAAGCACAGTGCCGCATTGTTCAGGGTTCCGCGAGCCAGTCCCAGGGTACGGGATTGGCCCCAGGGGCCGTAAAAAAAACGAGGGGAGGGCGGGGCGTGCTGTAATCCGCGTCGTCTTAGTGGCACAGTGTCTGCTGGGTGCCGTCTTCCTGCGTAGAACCCGATCCGCCCCGCGCGTGCTTTTTATTCGTCGCGTGTCGCATCCTTCACGCTTGTTGCTGTGTCCCTAACTACACCGCAACGACAGGAGCTGTGGATTTTTCGCTGTGTATGATTGTACACAATTGTCATCGAAAAAGAAATCTGTGCTCGAGTGCCCTTTTGTGAGCACAATGAGGTTTTTGTACTGCTGTGGCAGTCATGGTGTCTGTATGTTAGCGAGAACGAGGCCAACTGCTGTCTGCGTTTGCCCCCCCCAGTTCCACTCACCACTGTGTTCCTCCCTCAGTGCATTTTGTGGTGTCTCTGTGTGTCCCAAATTGGATTTCTCCTGGCAGGAAGGCATTTGTGCAGTACGGTGGGTCTTCAGGTGTGGGGCACTCAGCCAAAACGTGTGTTGTTGGTGCAAAGATATGCATGAGCAGCCGTTACATTGCATGTTGGCAGGGCTTCAGTCACCAGGGCCATTTCCCTCCCCCTCGTGGCTCCTGCGTTCACTGGCTGCGTGAACTGCGCAGTCCTCCGGCGCAGCTGCGTGACCCGCGCAGTCCTCCTGCGCAGCTGCGTGAACTGCGCAGTCCTCCTGCGCAGCTGCGTGAACCGCGCAGTCCTCCTGCGCAGCTGCGTGAACCGCGCAGTCCTCCGGCGCAGCTGCGTGAACTGCGCAGTCCTCCGGCGCAGCTGCGTGAACTGCGGACCACGCGTGGGGCTGCATGTTCAAATGGCTGCAAGGAATGTGCTCAGAAACCTAAGGATGATTTCTGCCGCAACTGAAACCTGGCTGTACAATTTGATTTCGCCTACATCTCTGAGGTAATGAAAAAACTTCCAAATAACCAAGAGCTCACATTACAACTGATTTCTTAAACAGGGAGTATTGTAGGTAATGTGTAGGGATACACCATTTGGAAATGCTGGGGCCGATACCAATAACCAATATTTGTGAGGCCGTATTGTCCAATGCAAATACAGATACCTCCCAGTTCTAGTACAAATGAGACCTGCAACCAAGTTTTCCCATTCATGGAAGAAGTAGGTGAGCACAGACATTAACTTAAGAAGGAAAACCTTTCTTTCGATAACAAAATGTCAACATCTGTACTTCTTTTATTAAGAAGAGAGCGTCAGTCTAGAGAGCAGCTGAGTCTTTAGATAGTGTTGCTTGTGGGTTTGCATCGCTTCTCTGGGGCGTGGGTGTTGCGTCACCATTTCAGCCATGATCTTGGCATTGGGCCGGTACCGCTGAGTTTGTTTTGTTATTGTCGGTTGATACCAATACAACCCTGTTATTATGAAGCATCCTTGGGAATGCAGCAATCAAATGTCAGTTTCTCGGTCTCTGCAGAAAGGCGTAGTATATTGAGCCCTAGCTTGATGCAGGCTAGTTTTTCCCGTCCTTCACCTCTTTAATGTAGTATTCCGTCGCTCGGGCAACGCACTTCGTTTGGTTTACGTGAGAAAGGAATTTTTCTGCAGGAACATATTCTGAAGGCAATTGCACAGCATATTCAGATCGAAACAGAATAATGGCTACTTCCTGAAGACCTGATAGGCATTGTGGTTATGAAGTGCGTGCCATACAACGATAGTGGTCTAGTTCTCTTATTCTAACGCATCTGTTTATCCTTGCTTTCACTGTTGAGCAGCAGTCAAAATCAATCTTCAGAAGAACATGAAGGTCAACGTGTCCCTTTTTTATTTTTTGTTGTCTGAGGTTTGTTCCGTTTGGGCCGTTCAGTCGGAAACCGGCCTCGCTGCACCTGGGTTATGCCGCACCAGAGCCAGGCGCCGTCGCC
This sequence comes from Anguilla rostrata, assembly GCF_018555375.3. NCBI lineage: Eukaryota > Metazoa > Chordata > Actinopteri > Anguilliformes > Anguillidae > Anguilla > Anguilla rostrata. The sequence continues at coordinate 38,084,295 of NC_057940.1, read as the reverse complement.
ACGTGTGAGCCCTCCCTAAAAGAGCGGGTCTCCGAGCGTCTGCCGCTGGAGCGCGACACGTGGCACATCTGGAGGCCCGCGAGCGCGCGAGAGCCGCGGTCGGTGTCCTCCGCTGACTCCGCGTCCGCGCTGACACCAGGGCCGCCAGATGTGTCGTGCCTAAGCACGGAGGGGGGAAGAGCAACCGAGACTGGAACTGAGAATGGGAACCTCAGCCTCCGTCGCTCTCAAACCGCCCCCAAAAAAACCCAGGCTTCGTGTCATTTCTCCAGAAGCTTGCGTTAAACGGTTCTCGAAAGTCCAGGTGATGTCATGATCTCATGATGATGATTCCATTTCCTGCATGCCTACAGATGTCATTAGCAGCTAGAAGTAAGTATCATAATGCAGAGATACCATTAATACATGGACCCAGAGAAAGGCGAGGTAGGCATGGTGGATACAAATGAAGCCCGCGTTGGGCTCTTCGTCCGTTGTCCACATTTGCTGCTGCAGTGCCTTTCTGATGCCCTGCCCATCCTGACACAGATGGAGCGAGGGCCTTTGGGTAGTGCATTTAATCTGAAGCGCAGCCCGCTAAACGCTAACAGCGCGATAATATGCATAAATGTAGGTCGATGCAGTGCACGCGGCGCTGGATTAGGGCATCTGCTAGGAGATTCAGAAAGGAATCTGAAACGCGTTCGCTCCCCCGTTCCTCTCGGCCCCATAGCAAGCTGGGGTGTGTACCTAGTGCTCTGCCTCCATGACTCACAAGCAGGATAATTAACTAAATAATTAAGCTTTTAAGGTGTGAACAAGGCAAACAAATTGTATCACTGAGGTCGGCTGAAAAAAAATACTTATATGAATTAATCCTTCAAATAAATGTGCCTTAATTCCCATATTACTGATTTTTATAGAATTTTTGTATGATTTAAGGAGGGCCTCTGGTCACAACATCCCAAAAAAGTGAAGGATCCGCCGTGCCTGCTTCTGTGTGGGCGACGCGGTGTTTACGCCAGGGGAGTTAATTGCTGTTTTCTGTTCCCGCACCAGGACATGGAGCTGGACGGGTCGGAGATGGAGGACTACAGAAACAAGCCAAACGAGAACTCGTACTGCTACCAGCTGCTGCAGGAGCTGGACAAGCAGAGGAAGAGCGGCATCCTCTGCGACGTCAACATCGTGGTGAGCGGCCAGGTCTTCCGCGCGCACAAGAACATCCTGGTGGCCGGCAGCCGCTTCTTCAAGACGCTCTACTGCCTGACCAAGAAAGAGAGCTGCGACCAAACCACCATCACGCACCTGGACGTGGCCGCCGTCCAGGGCTTTTCCGTCATCCTAGACTTTCTGTACTCGGGCAACCTCCTGCTCACAAGCCAAAACGCCATCGAGGTGATGTCGGTGGCCAGCTACCTCCAGATGACGGAAGTGGTGCACTCGTGTCGGGCCTTCATCAAGGACGCGCTCAACATCAGCATCAAGCAGGAAGCGCCCGACTCGGTGGTGGTGGACTACAACAAGCGGCGGACCGTGGCCAAGGACGGCAAAGGGTCGGACAAGAAGCCCAGCAACTTCTGGGCCACCAGCATCCTGTCCAAGCTGTCCATCAAAGCCGGCGGGAGCGTGAAGGAGGAGCCCAGCGACGTGGAGGTGTCGGCGGGCGAGGGCTGCCCGCTGGGGAGCTCCGGCTGGGGCGGGGACAACTCGTCCGAGTCGGCGGAGAACGAGCCGCAGGGCCCGGGCGCCGTGTTCGTCTGGAACGACGCGGCGACCGCCGCCGTCGCCAAGAAGGAGGCCCGGCCGGAGCCGGGCAGCGGGCGGCGGAAAAAGCAGATCACGCGGCGCTTCGTCTACAACATCCCGCCCGAGCCGGAGGAGGGCTTCGACGAGGGCATGTTCATCCAGCCCTCGGCCTCCTACTCCAGGGAGGACTTCTCCTTCCTGTCCGAGAACGCAGGTGCGTAGCCCTCAGAGTCGGGGGGGGGATTGCCCGTGCAATCATTTGTATCCTCAACTGATTGTCACTGGTTCACGATGTGACCAAATATGAGATTATTTTGCTGGTAGAATGCGGAAGGTAATCATTTAATATGAACTTTGATTGTTTATGAGCCGTCAATAATCCTGTTTGACACTGGGATGTTCGGTATGAGTCAGGATTAATTCATTCTTAAGATATCCTCAACTTTACTTTTAATTTTGACACAAGACTGCCAGGTAAACTGCCAAGTATTAGCAGCACAGCGTCAGCAGAACAGAAATGGATGGCATCTCAAACCTGAATTCGACATTGGACAGGTTCACGAATAATGTGTCTTCTGTCGCAGTAGTTCAATTAAACTAATGCAGACGCTGCCCTCCATATAAGCGCATTAGCATGCATGTATCCATTTAAAAAGCTTGGGACTAATCAAGCTTAGAAAACCGCAGCATGCACATGCGCACTGCGTGGGTGTGCACGTGCATTCAGTGTGCACTGCTGTGCAGTATTTTTGACCGATCGTTTTTTTTTTTTTTTGTACCCCTCATTTGCAAAGTCATGAATCCCGATGCAGGAGCTCCCCCGGTGACAACTGCCCTTATGCGTATTAATCCCCGAGGATTTACGCCTTTGTCCTGGGTCCTTTCTGGCGCCGAACCACACACAGACAGACCTCAGAGGTTTCCATCCAAAATGCAGCACATCTTTTACAGGCTTGAGTAAAAACGTCAAATCACCTTAAAGTATTCAGGAAATACTACATGGACGGAGTGCCCCATTTGAGAAATGTGCATTTTGAGGTTGTTGTGTTTATAGGCATGGATGTTTTTTTAAAAAAAAGCCTCAGCTTTAGGTTGATGGGACACTGATCCCACTGGTAAATTCCCAGTTTTTAAATGACTATACAGATTCGCTGCAAATCTGTGCTGCCTCTCTAGCAGTAGCGTTTTTTTTTGGAAACAGGAAGTGAGAGGAAGGGAAGTACACGCCCAGGCAGGTGAAAAGTGGGTCTGGCTTTGTTCCTTATCCAGTGTAGAAGTGCGTGTCATTTCTCCAAAAATCAAAGGGGGGGATGGACGTACAGTACATGTGGACGGATGCACATCTATTTGTTTTGCAAGCTGAGTCCTGTCTTCGCATGTCCGTCACATTGATTGGCGTTTGTGTCTTAGCTACTGCAGGAACAGTGTTTCCTCACTAAGGAACTAGGTGCCGCCCCCCACCTACAGTCATATGTAAATATGAAGTAAATATGAAGAACAGCAGTTCAGTTTCTGAATTACTAATTTGGCAGTTGCTGCGGATGATGGTATTGTGTCCTTCAATCCGAGCGTACTCCCAAGCAGGCACCAGTGAGGAGCTGTCCTAGTGTACTACCTGACTAGCTCTCGCGCTCAGTGTATCTGTAGTAAGCAAACAGCTACGCGTGTTCCTTTGGGTTACTTGGAACAATAGACTCAAGGCAGTGCGTTGTGCATGTTAAACATGTACGAAGCCAGTTTATCAGTTGTATCTTCATGTTTTGTCCGGCGGGTGAATCTGGCTGATTTTTCTTTCGTAGAAGCCGTGTTGTTAAGAGGGTTTCTCGTATCTGAGGAACACGACGCCCTGCGTGTGTGTCCGTTTCCTCCGGGAAGGACGCGTTGCTGCCTTGAAATGGAAGCCTCTGACAATCAGTAACCTCTCTTTGCACGCTTTATTGGTCTGTTCATGAGGAGATCCCCCTTGGTGCTCATTCCTTCTCAATAAATTCCAGTGACACTGCTCAGATGATCTGGATCAAGGAGCTAAAATTCAATGCTATCTCTGACGCCTTAAAACTTAAGCAGTTTCTCAAATATTCATATTTTTTGTAAGATTGCTTCCAGTTACACTCCAACAACAAAGATTCTGGCTTCTTCAGACCATATAAACCAGTATAATCTTCTGCTCTCACCAATCAAAGCTCAAACCCTGCCCGTGTTGCACGCAGTGCTGTTTGGGGTAGTGTCATATGTAGTTATGTGGTTAGATTGTACAGGTTGGGTTTTGTCAAATCTGTCAAAACAAAACAATTTAAATAGTTTGACTGCCTCCAAAATCGTCTTGAAACATTTGTTTCGTCTTACATATAATGTACCTGGGTAGCAAATGAGGTTTTAAGCCGAGCTTAAAGAATTAACTCCTTTCAAGAAGCACAGAACGTGGAAGGGGCATTGCTCTCACGCGATTTTTGGAGTAGGAGGAGAACAAAGGTGGTATCTCACGTGAACAACCAATCCATGGAAGCATTAGCCGTATACTTCCCGTTTTACAGCGACGACTTTACCATGTTATAGCTCTGTACTGGGAAATAACCCGTAGCACCGCTTTATTCTTGGAAGAGCTTATCAAGTGATATAACAGGAATGACGACGATTCTATTGTAGAATTTCCAGAACCGTCTCTAGAAGGGGGTAGAAATGGCTTTTGTCGCACTCACTTCAGATAGCCAAATTAAATTCGTTTTTGAACGTTAATGGTTTGTTTTAAAGATTGAACAGTTTTCAAACCTTAATTATTACAACCGCTAAGAGTTAATAATACCACAGAGTTATGACGCTGCGGCACTGTATACACATTTAAAGGATCGACTTGTTCTTTACAGTCTCTATTTGGCTTCGTGAAGTGTTTTTGAGTCGGTCGAAGCTGAGCGCGTGCGCACGCTGAGGAAAACGGCGAGGACACTCAGTGCCGCGGGACTCGACCGGGCGGTCGGCCAGGCGGCCCGTCTGTCATAGCTTTGCAATGCGAATCTTGATTCGTCGCTATAAATTTTTGGGCTGTCTCCAAACAAGCCCGTCGAACTGTTTGGATAGGATGGCAGCTTGTTTGCCGCTTAACTATACACATATTTCTGCGCGGCCAGCCCGAGGTGAAAAGCTGTTAGGGCTGTTCCGCCTAATCCGCCCGGCGCTCCTTTACCCTGTCCGCACTATTCCAAATATTGACCCAGGGAGAAGCGGCACGGAGCGCAGGTGCTCGCGCTGGAACTCGCGGCTCTCCACCGCCCGCTTGTTAAACCAGTAGCTTGTAACTTGATACACTGTATGGGGTTTAATGCTGTCGTTCACACGCGGATCCAAATCGTTGCAGATGTCTTATTTTGCTGGCAGACGGGTCTAAGTGCAGCGGGACGTGAAGGGAGTTCACTATTCAGGTTTTTTCCCCCCTTGCAACACAGTAATGGCTGACTGGGTGGCAGATTTTCTTAAACCCCCCCTCAAGCCGTCTGCTTGGTTCCTGTTTCCATTGTCTGCCTCTTATGTTGTGTGGTATTGTGGTTCTTTTTCAGAGCTGGCCAATCAGATCCAGTACGGCTTCCTTCAGGATTCTCAGCAAGGAGAATCTTGGGTAAATGGTAAGGGCCTTTTTCCCTGTTGTATACAAGGACTTCGGATCGACTATCTAAATCTGCTCAAAGCTGTTTTTCACAGTTATTATTTTCATTAACACGTGTTGGATATTCAGAATAAAATGATATCTCGATTGAATTTTTTTTTTTTTTGCCAGTGATAATTCTCCTGCCCAGTGTTTGAAATTGGGATGGGGATTATCAAGATTATCAATTAACATTTCAAGCAAAAGCACCAGATCCCCTCAGTCCCACAAGGGGGTGCTGTTCACCAGAAAGAGATGGAATTTATTATGCAAAGCAATAACGCTGGAGGCATTTTGTAACCTCGAACATCTCTTCTGCACGGCTGCCTCGACCTGCAGCCCTCAGACGCACATTCATAACAGGGCGCTGCTATTTACTGTCACTGTGCTTCTTCAGCCCTTCTGCACACTAAGAGAGGGTGAAAACGTGACCAGATTTTACAGCTGAACTGTGTTTATAACCAGAGGGTTGCAGCTTTGAATGCCTGGGGTTCTTGCGGCTGCTAGCAGGCTAAACGTTCTAAGATTGATTGCTCTATGACTGTTAATCACTGAGTGTGGCATGCTGTTTTTGGCACCCACCATATCGCAATGTGTCCGTACCATGGAGCCAACACATCATCGGTGGGAAGTCTCCTTTCAGAGTATGTGCTGTAAAACTGCCCTGATCTCACCTTCTTTTTTTGGTTTGTCCCCCCCTCTTTCTCCTCCCCGTCGCGCCGTCTCGCTTTCTCTCGCTCTCTCCCACCCTCCCTCCCTCTCTCTCTCTCTCCCCACCCTCCCTCCCTCTCTCTCTCCCCACCCTCCCTCCCTCGCTCTCTCCCACCCTCCCTCCCTCCCTCTCTCTCTCTCCCCACCCTCTCTCCCTTCTCTCTCCCACCATCCCTCCCTCCCTCTCTCCTCTCCCTTTCCCACCCTCCCTCTCTCTCTCTCTCCCTCCCACCCTCCCTCCTTCCCTCTCTCTCCCTTCCTCCCTCACCCTCTCTCTCTCCCTTTCCCACCCTCCCCCCTTTCTTTCTCTCTCTCCCACCGTCATCCCTCTCCCTCCATCCCTCCCTCTCTCTCTCTCTCCCTCCCTCCCTCTCCCTCTCCCTCTCCCTCCCTCCCCCTAACAGGCGAGGCCTCAGACTCGGCTCTGAACAAGCTGAAATGCCCTCACTGCAACTACATAGCGAAGCACCGGCGGACACTAAAGCGCCACCTGATCATCCACTCGGGGGTGCGCTCCTTCAGCTGCGACATCTGCGGGAAGCTCTTCACCCGCAGGGAGCACGTCAAGAGACATTCCCTGGTGAGCGGCCGCGCCCGCCCGCCCGCGCACACGCCTGTGCTGCCCCGTGTCATAGCGCACGTCCCCGGGGCAGCGTAGCCTAGATTTTTTTTTCATGCTCCTTAATGAATCTGTATTTGTTAACATCACAAGCACGTGCTGGTGATTCAGAGTAATTTTAGAAGTGAAAGGTGGGGCCTTCTATAGACGACTTGCATATACAATATTTCGCAGGTTGCTCCACATTCTTCATTTGGCAGCAAATTATGAGAGGCAACCAGAAAGCGCTTTTCTAATCATCTGATTATCTGAGAATTCTAAAATGGAATGTTTTGTATTGTTGTTTTGAATAGTAATGAGCTGTGAGAAGTTTTTTTGATTTGTGGAAGCATTACAATTTACAGTTACAACTTGGTCATTTATCAGGTCATTTTAACTAATAAGCCGTAGACAAGTACATTAAGAAAAATAATCTACCCACGTTTACCCTTGAGGCTGTTTGTTTTATGTCACTACCCCTGCTGACGCAGTGCTTTTCCTTCCTTTAAAAAGAGTGCACTGCGTCACTGACCCCTGAGAGCGTGCTGTGGCCCCTCCCTGCCTGTGTGACCTTAAGCGTGAGGCGTGCGGAAGGCTTTGCCCTGATTGGGGATTAACCGGGCCCTGGGGGCTTTCCCTCCCCCCGGCCACTTAAGCACCTGCCTCCGCTCACGTTTTAACCGGGGGGGGGGGGGGGGCGTAAAGGAGCTGACCGGTTCACCTTCTCCCCCTCCCCCGCCCCTGACACGCCTCGTTTAAAAGCCAGCGGGAACACCCGCTCGGTAGGGGCCCTTTTAGACGGGAGGTGGGAAGGTGTGCCCCCCCCCCCCCCACTCCCTGTCGCCTAAGGTGTTATATTGAATTACTGGAGGGGGGGGGAGGTGTTAGATGCGGCGTTGTCGACACTCAGTTTTCAGATTCGCTCAGGGAGAGAGGGCTCCTGTCAGCAGGGCGTTCCTCGCGTAGTCCAGCTGACGGACTGCAGGGTAAAGGAGTGGTGGCTGGTCACGCGTGTTTCAGGGGGTGTACATGCTCACACATTACAGCAGTAGGGCAGGCCAGCAGATATATCTAAGCATAACCAGTTGTGGGATTTAAATTTTTTTTATAAATAGCGGAGCCAAAATATTCAATGGCTGTTGAAACTGGCAGTGCGGTTCACATAGTTTAGCTCCTTGGCAGGAAGTGTGAGGATCTCGCTCTGTGCCCCCCCCCACCCTCCCCAGGTACACAAGAAGGACAAGAAGTACAAGTGCATGGTGTGCAAGAAGATCTTCATGCTGGCGGCCAGCGTGGGGATCCGGCACGGCTCGCGCCGCTACGGCGTGTGCGTGGACTGCGCCGACTCGCACCAGGGGGCGCCGGAGAGCCTGGACGCCATGCAGGACCTGGAGTTCTCCCGCGAGGACGACTTCGAGGAGACGGGCGAGGGCGACGAGGACCTGGCCGAGGAGGGGGAGGAGCCAAACGAGATCGACCAATCCGCATGGGAGGAGGGGGACGCCGGCGCGGTCGGCGTCGCCCTCGAGGAGGACTAATTTTTTTATTTTATTTTTTTTTCAAACAAAAAAAAAATTATTAATTTAACAGCTGGGAAACAATCAAACTCCAAAGTGCTATCATTCTTCATGGTTATGCATACATGTACGTGTATGGCAAAGAGAAAAGCTTTGGTAGAGAGGGACTCCAAGATGTACAGAATTAAGCTTCAGACTGGGGGCCTAGCGCCCTCAGGAGAAAGAGAGAAATGTCTATGAAATCAGGTTTTTGGTGATGTATTTTTATTTTCCTTCCTTCCATAGAGGGCGGTGGTGTACAGCTTTTTAATTTACATTAGGCCAATCATCTTAAAGAAAATTTTATTATTTAATTTATAAAAGATTTTACAGATATTATGTCTTATTGAATGATATTATTTTTTTTCCTCATCGTTTTGAGTCTGCTATTAAAGTTATGTTTCTTTTTTGACTGTACTTCCTGTCAAAACTGAACGTATATTGCTAGATGAATATTTAGAAGTAAAAAAGCATTATGGAGCGTTTGCTTACAGGAAGATTTATTTCTCCTTATAGTTCTATATGTTTAGATGTCCTAAACTTTTGATTTAAAAAATTATTTTTATTTTATTCTTTTCCCTGTTTAAATCTTGGAACCAAAAATCTGTTTTGTGACTCTATAATGCATCGACAGCCATATTTATAATTAATTTATGTAGGCTGTTTTTATTGTGCCAAACAGAACGCACACCAAGATTTTGCAGGAAACAAACTACTGAAAATGCTATGAAAGAAAAACTTAAAAAAAAACAAAAATAAAAAAAATTAAGGGGAAATTTATTGCTAGCTTTATATGAATCACAGCATCACAGTAACACTTTATAAAGCATTTTGACATTCACTTAAAGCTTGAATTTTGCCAAATTAATGAAGTTTGGTGCTGTAACGCTTGTTTCAAAATACTGGACCTACAGCTGTATATGATGTTAATGTCATTAAGCCTAAATGAACTCAGATATATTAATCAGCTTTCTATATTACACTGTTGTGCTACGGACCGTATCAGGTATGCTTTTGCCATTGTTTTTGTTTAATATGTACACACACACACGCACATACGAACACACACACGCGTATACAAAAAACTACCGGCAGTACTGATGTAATGAACATTCGCCAAGATGGGTTTGTAAAAATCCGGTACTGAACATGCAATCACAATCACATACGAGTCAGGTAAATCATTTGAGAATTGCAGAGAGCAAATGAAGTTATTTATACAGAGCAGTCCTATTTGATGCATAAAATAAATCTACAATCAGTTGAATTTATTTGAGAGAGTGGTCCTTACTGTATTACTTTTGTATGTCTGGTAGGATGCGTTTCGTCCTATTTAAGCCGAAAGCTCAGAGACCGCTCATAGATACGCACTTACTACTTTGCATTTACGAAAGCGCAGATTTTTTTTATTTGTTTCGTTTTCCCGAAAGTGGATCTGAATGGAGAATGAGATTTCTTTTCCTCTTTGGAACCATTTTCTAGATATTTCTTTATTTAATATAATATTGACTCCAAATGCAATCAAGACTGTTAATTTTTATTTGTCCAACCAAAATTGTTCTTGAATTATTGTTGAAATGATGTATGGAAAAGTCAGGTAAACTATGTAGTATAGACCCTTGCTTGTGTATGTAATTGTCCGATTTAAATGTTGTTTATTCTAAAATCATTCACTTTATCCTTGATGCAGATATTGTTTTGTTTGTCCTTTTTATTATTGTTATTATTATTATTATTATTGTTATTTTCTATTTTTGTTTCATCAAGCACATATTTTATAAAAAAACGTTTCGTTTGTTTGTGGGGTTCAACCTTGGAACAGCAGTTTCTGTTCAAATGCAGTGGACACATTGAAGTGCTATAATACAGAAGATGTTTAATTTTCCCTTTACTCGAGATGAAAATGTATTTTAAAGATGTATAGAAGATATTCATGTTCATATTATTTACCTTCAAATCACTGTGGGAGGATATGAATATATATATAGATATATATATATAAATATATGAATATATATATTTAACAAGTTGATTTACGTTCCAGAATTTGGCTGCCGTTAACAGACGTTTAACCTTGGCCTGGCCTTTGATTTTTCCTTTTCACCTTTCACCATTTCCTACGCATCCGTGCTCGTCCACGACATCTTGTTTTGTTTTGACTCTTTATTGATTTATGTATATCTGATAAATTAAGAGAAATGTATTGTTTAGATTTTATGCTGTAAATGGACAAAAAACGGACAAGACAAAAACACTACAGATGAACCAGTTAGTTTTTTCGGCTGTATTTTTTTAAGCTGTCCAGAGATGTATTTTTCATTGACAACGCTATCCAGTGATGCAAAACCGGCAACTGCCTACACAGAATACAACAAGTCAGGTTACTCTTTTTACGTTTTGAGGTTAAAAAAAAAAACATTCTACTCGTTTCTGTTTTTTCAATTGTACTACTGTTCCTCTCTGTAATAAATTTTAAGAATAAAACTTTGATATTGCTCATGGCCAAGTCAATTTTGTCTACTTTAAAAAAAAAAAAAAAACTTTTTTCTCTTGTAGCTTTGAAATAGCCGTTCTAGACACAGTTCAGAGGCTTGATGTGTAATTCTTGCTTCACCCAAGAGATTGGTGTGTATAAATTGTATAATGTGAACCTGCGAACAGTTGGCCTCTCGCTGGAAGACGTGGCGTGGCTGAAAATATTTGCGTTGGCCTGGCAGCTGTAGAACGTTGTTTGAACTGCCTCATCAGGTCAAAGTCTAGACTAATGCCAATATTCCAAGATCATTCAAGATGGGACACCTGATTTGACCTCTACAACTAGCTGCTACATTTATGGAGAGAAAAGGCTGTAACTTGCTATATAATGTGAAATTTAAATGATATGCGGTGCAGTCCAGAAGTATTTGCACAGTGACATTTTTTGTTCGGCTCTGTACTCCCCCACATTGGATTTGAAATTAAACAAGGATCTGTCATACTCACTTATCAGGCAATCTGTGTAGAAATTACAGCCATTTATATAAAACTCCCACCCCTCAGTTTAGGGGACAGAAAGTAATTGCAGGAAAAATGTATTATCTTGAATTGTCTTCATATAATAGAAGTTGGCTTTCTGTACTGAAGGCTTATGATTGGTTTGCATCTTGCGGTGAACCCTCTGACGTTATACGGATGTGGTCTCTCTTTATTGCAGTCTTTGATACGTTTATGCCTACATCCGGGAAAGTGTTCTTGATCTGTTTGTCAGTTTCCACAATGGAAAGCATTCTTCAGTCAGCTACACCAATGGACTTATGTGGTCTACCAGGTTGTTTGTTACTGCTGGGCTCACCAGAAATATGTCTCAGATCAAATTATGATTTATCAGCCTCATGATGGCCTGCTTTACTGGTATTAACCCTTTTTTGGTCCTCATTGTTAGAGACAACAACAGACTCCAAATGGAAATGCCACACCTAGAATCAACTTCAGACCTTTTGTTAGCTTTCTTGTGATTGAACTAATGATGCAACATCACACAGCCGGCCAAGAAACAGCTGAGCAGTCAAAATGTCCAAGTAGTTTTTATCCCCTCAAACGGGAGGACTTTGTATGAAAAGAACTGCAATTCCCAATATGAATATAAATGCCCTCAAATTAAAGCCAGCAGTCTGCAGTTCAGCCTCATATTTATTGTTTCATTTCTAATCCAATGTGGTGGAGTAGAGGGCCAAAACTACAAAAACGGTGTTACTGTCCAAATACAGAGTGTACTGTGCAAATATTTAAATATCAGTACAATAGATATTTGTCACATCCCATTAGTTTGAAGATCTGAAACTTGAGACTATGAAAACTGTGTCAACAAACTATATTTAAGATATTTAAGATTTGTTGTACTGGTGTTTAGAATAATCTGCTCTTTTAGGTGCAGGATCAGCATGCTCCAGAGTTTTGCATCATCATGCCATATAAATGACACGCCGATTCCAGCCTGGTACTTGATGTACATCAATAGACAAATAAAACTGGCCCAGTCAGGTAGAGGAGAAGAGCTGGCATGAGGCTCATATACTTGCATCTGATCTCAAAGGGAAGTTTGGGTGTCTATCAGCACGTTTTAAAGGGGAGTTGGGGTGTCTCTGTCAGCACATTTTAAAGGGGAGTTGGGGTGTCTCTATCAGCACATTTTAAAGGGAAGTTGGTGTGTCTCTATCAGCACGTTTTAAAGGGGAGTTGGGGTGTCTCTGTCAGCACATTTTAAAGGGGAGTTGGGGTGTCTCTATCAGCACGTTTTAAAGGGGAGTTGGGGTGTCTCTATCGGCATGTTTTTATCTGCACGTGTTAAGTTTGCTTCAGGAGCAGCAGTGTGCAGACAGACGTGAATAATGTCTGTGCCATTGTGTCGTGCCAAGTGTCTGCAGGGTTCAGCAAAGTCATGACCATTTACATCTTATCCACATTTAAATGTTGATTTGCATATCAGTAGGGCAAATTGCAGTCTCCCGGGTTAAGGTGCACTTTGAACTATGAAGACAATGAGGCCATTTCAGTGAATTGATTAAATAGCCAATATGGCCGTTTTATTTCATTTCGTGTGACTTCGGCTGACCTCTGTACCACGGTGCAATGATTGATCCAGAATCTTAATGAATATTACAAATGCGCGTGTCTGTTCCTTGGGTTTTTTTAAATTTGGGAACCGCAGTATCGGTCTGAGCTGTTCTCTTATTTGGAAAGAGCAGCTGTCCGGTTTTCCTCACAGCAGGCGAGCTAGGAGGATGCACAGCAGCTGAATCGCATATATTCCACCGATGCACTCATCCACGAACCATCGGTGAGCATTTACCTCACCACACAACGTACTACAGGAATGCTGATGAATCGTACCAATGAGCGCTGATACCCCAACCTTGATCTAGAAATGCCTAATAAGCAAGTTTGAAAATAATGCATGTTATCATTTATTTTTAAGAGTCTATCAGATCTTGCTCCTGTCTATTGCTGTCTATATGAGATATCAAATACAAAATGTTTCTAAAGCAAGCCGTGTAATTCTGATGACCTGCTAGCTTGTACAGGGGGGGTTAGGGGTTTTATGGTCTAAAGCACGAAAAAACACTTCAAATAACTCCAAAGTAGCAAAGTAGAGACGTTATACTTCCAGCGGTTGTATGTGTTATTACCTGTCATTTCTCTAAAAAGGAGGTTTAATCTTATCTTTTGGTTGGAACTATTCCCTATAGTACATGCAACCAGAGACCTCAGGTTGAAAGAACTACCACAACATAAAAACCGATATTTATGTTTATAATTCTAAATAAATGCTATAAAACAAATCTGTTCATATAATATATAGCCTCTGGAAATATAATGACACTGAAAAGCAGTATTTATGTCAAAATGTATGTAATATCACTATATATGTATTTTATAACTGTAGACCCTCCGAAGCATGCCAAAGACCACAAACCACTGTAGCCCACAAACTGATACCCTTAAAATACCCTTAAACCAGCCATGGCAAAACCACCAGGTCATCAGAAAATATCTCAAATATTCTTCATTGCACACAAAAATGCTCGGGACCAATGAAAACTGACACTGAAACTGAAATGATACCAAAATGCCCCAAAAAAAGTTAACTGATTTCAGCAGCACATCCACAATTTTCTCTTTGTGTCACTAGGTGGCAGCATTTCACCTACCTGGCATTTTAAAATGTGATCTGGCTTTTCCATGGAATCAACTGTTTTCTGACCATACTAGTGCTACACGTTTCTGGCTAGCAACACCCAGTATTTTGGAAGAACAGTGGATCCAGAATTCTGTTGGATACATTACAGGATCCTGAGTGTAATACTGCCAATTGGGCTCTCACGTAGCTTATTATTTTTGACAAATAAATTCCTTTCAGGCTAATGAATCCGTACAGACTGAGATACACCTCTATTCCAGCTGACATTAGCTTTCACATGTATAACTATATGTCTGTACCTGTGTACTGTAAAATAGTACGTTAAAAAAATGAATAGTCTGGATCACAGACATGTTTACGGGAGGAGACACACATTTCAGTTGCTTAGCACAGTGGTGACTCGAGAAGCACGGTTGATGATTAAAAAACAGAGAAAAATACATATGTTAAAAGAAGGAATTCTGGCAAAGAACAGAAAAACATCAAATTTACAAGTCATTTTTGCAGAATACAACAATAAGTCAATTACCAAACACCTTACTAGCTTCCCCCAAGCCTCCTGTTTCAGAATGACTAGCGGTGGCAGCATAGTTGCAACTGTTTGCCGACGGACTCAATTTCTCAGTGACAGACTTCTTACTGCTCAGGATAAACAATATTTGAATACTGAGTGGCGAAGTGAGCAGCCGATGAGAAGGACTTAGCATATTACACGGCGCTACATTTTTGTCTCAGATAGTAATCCAGAGTGGCCTTTCTGACCGGGAGCGCGGCCAGCGGACAGCAGATGTGTGTGAATGTGTGTGAATGTGTGCATGCGCCCCGAGAGTTTAGCATGCCTCCGCAGAGCGGGGGACACACAGCACTTCAGACGCACATACATATTTCCCATAAATGCAAAGGACTGTCACCCCTAAAAAAAACAACATATTCCATCTCTTAGTACGACCCATGTTCCACTTATTGCATGTAAGTGCAGGCAAGGGTGAAGGCACAACTGTCCGTGTGTATCCACATTTGTTGCCAAAAACTATCCTGAAAGAAGTATCTGATGTGAAACTTGTCCTCCCTCATTACGTTTCCAGTAGGACACACAACACTAACGGATTATTTTCCTGAAATTACAGCCGTTTGTTAATGGTGGTGCCATCTTAACAGTCAACAACAAAACATCATAGGGACAAACAATTCCACTTCCTGAGAGATTGACTCCCAGTAAACAGAGATCCATTTCAGCTCCAGGCTTTCGAGATACGTTTCTGTGATCATAACAATTCTGTGATCATAATTGCTCTTGGAGAACTGAGTAAAAGTGATAGTTCACTTCCTGGAGATTTTCATAAATATTACTGCATGTTTTAGTATATGTTTTTGACTGGCCAAGGCAGTTGTCCTATTTGATAAATTATATTTTAGATACTATATAGAGAAATTTATGTTTACCTGACGACTTTTCAATGGCAGATTATTTGAGAGTTTGTGGTCTCTCAAAGCAGCAGTTCCCAAACTATTTTTATTCTGAAGGTCCCCTAAAATAATCACCCTCTGTGTCAGGACCCCACTACCCACCACCCAGCCACCTTAAAAAATGTTTAATGTTTGACACCATGCTCCGTTCCCAACCACAGGCTGCAATGCAGTAAATATTTAACACGCTGCCACATGATATATATATATATATATATATATCTTAAAAGCACAGAAGGTTAATTAACTCTTTCCTTTGGTCAAACTTCTAAAACACGGTGGGGTTCGCCAACCTGCCACTGTGTGGGCAATAGTAATGTTCATTCTAAATAAGAATGAATATTCAATATATGTTTCAAAACAGTTTCAAAAATTGTGGTCATGTTATCAATTCTGGCCAGGGAATGTTAGTATGCTATTTTTGTAAAAAATACTTTACACACAACACTGACATTTACTATGGACTTCGTCTAAGAGTGAGTTCAGTTTATGCCCGCCAGAGGGGACTGCAGGGGATTCAGTAAGTGAAGTGGTCAGCATATAAAGAAATACCTTTACATGTAGAAGCACCTTTCTAGAGCGTTATGAGCCCTAATGTTAATACCACTTTAACGCACCTCCAACCCTTCCTCATTTCTCTAGGCCAGTTCGTGTGGAGAATGCAGACCTCTCCCTGTTCTGCTTCAGGGACCTGCTTTTTTTTGTGGCCGCGCTCCCAAAACGCTCCGGCCCTCCGCACCGATCCGGGAGCAGCGGCCGAGGACAAAAGCCGCATACACTGTACAAACACGGCTCAGGGCGGCGGTACACTGGCTCATTCTTCGCCGTGTGTGAGAACGGAGGGGAGCCCCATTCAGGTCCTTTGTGCGGGTGTCTGTCAGCGGCGTTGTTTGAGGCAGAGCCCATTGAACCGGCCACTGTTTCTTACTGACACTGGACCCCGCTCCGCGTGTTCCCAGGGTCCGACCTGCGGGCCAGTGAAAGGCTGAAAGACGATCCGCGGCCAGCGTGAAGTTCGCGCCATTGTCTGCCGGCATATTAAATCCAAACTGCGGTTTACGTTAAAGCAAACAGGTAATCATGTGGTCACAGCTGCAGCTGTTGAGAGTCCAGCCACTGGCTGTTTGTGACGTGAATGAATAGCTGTGGTTGATTCCTATTGTGCTGCATTTCGCCTGGGCCTGTGTTGCATGACTGAACGTTTTAAGGAGCTTATTAGGGTCAATATGGGGTCGATGTATACGTTAATTTAGACGGACAGATTATCAAAATTTCTTCCGTTATTGCCTGCATCATTCTTATCATTAGTAATAACAGTAATAGGCTAGTATTTGAGCAGAAATCGGAAATATTTTCCTGGAATGATCACATGACTTTCGAACATCAAAAAATGTATTGCAATGATAATTTTTGAAAAATGTCGTTAAACTTTTTTCTTCATTCTTATTATTTATGATGTTGAAATTGGCTTGGTGGCAAGTGCTTTTCTCTTGTATTTCTTTTTTTTTCAGTTAATCTTGTGTCTTAATACGATTCGTAAGTATTTAGTATATCAAGTATATTCAATTTAGTATAGGCCTTAGCAAATTATTTCTGAAAAAATTCACAAAAGAAACACTTCGCGCTTAAATTCACTAGCAGTTATATTGAGAAATCAGCATTTTTGCAGCTGGTTGTTCTATTATGTAGGTTACCGGATATTCACCCTCGCAATGTCAGTAGCCGGAACTGTTGGAGAATGTATGATTTAACTCAAATGAATCATGTGTAAATAATCATGTTTTGTGATATTTCTATCTTATTCTTGAAGTTTGGAACTCACAACCTTAACACTAAAATATTTTAATCACTGCGTGAACTGAACTGTGTTCTTGGCTATAAATAGCTGTACTAAATGAGTATTGTACCTTATTGAACCTGTGTTTTGTAGTTGTCCAATGACCATGATATGCACTTTTGTACGTCGCTTTGGATAAAAGGGAAAATAAATGTAGCCTAATGTAATCAGCTTGTAGGTTTTTTGGTAAGATGGATATGAGAATAGTATGTATGACATTTTAAAATAAAAAAAATAAATTGACTTTATTTCAGGGGGAGAAAAGTTCTATTTTCTTATCACTATGCTTAAACTCACTAGCTGCAGTTATGACTCATACAGTATGTAATAGGCTACACGATAGAAATGATAGCCTATTCATTGGAAGAGCCATCCCTCAGGTGACTGCAGACAAACTCTGGGTAGTGTGAGACAGTGAAAGTGGAATGCGAAATGACAGTTCCAGGGGGTGGGCGAGTTTGCGAAGGGAACGGTGCTTTCCCCAGCCGCGCTGGAGTAGCTAGCGCGCCGGCAGCTCCGGGCCCGGTGCGGCTCCGGTTACACAATCGCACAGCTGCGCGAGCAGCGGCGCGGCTCACAGAAGCCAGGGGGGCGGTAGCGCCGTTTCCTGTGCTCCGCGGCGGAAGCCCCTGGCCTCCCGGGGCACGTTGGGTCATCGCACTAAACCAAGGCCAGCACCCCAGCAGCTCAGAGGTCACCAGTTAGACAGGGTGTAAGCAGGCTAATTCTGAAAGAGCCTTCGTCCTAAAAGGATTTAGTCAGCATCAGGCCTATTAATAGTGTCTTCTAAATTAAGAAAACGGAAGAAAAAACAACTGATTAGAATGACTATGAATAATGGAATGGAACATACATCTGTTTTTTTATTTTTTATATATTTTTAGAAATCAGTATTTTTGCAGCTGGTTATTCCGTTATAGGTTACTGGTTATTCACCCTCACAAAGTCAGTAGCCAAATGTTGGCGACGGTTGGAGAGTGACTTAACTAAAAAACAAAAAATTGCTTTTTTGGATTTTGAAAAAAAGTGAACATGTGCATTTGGGAAAAAATTGTTGTAATTCGCAAAACAACTTACCCTGAATTTGGCATTAAAAATGAACTACACTCATATACAACTGCAAGTGAATGATGAACACAATTTTGAACATAATCAGCTATATACTATATAATTATATAATTAATATAAATATTGACCACATAGTTTTGTGCATGCTCAAATCACTTGATACCAGGTTTCCCAACAAAAATCCAGTTGGGATCTCATGGAGGCTGTTTTGCTGATGTACATGAAGAAGTTATTGAGAATGTTCTACTGGGGCTTCTAGGTCCACTAATCTTCATATGATGCAGATGAATATGGTGAAGATATGCTGGCCAGATGGTTTCAAGATCAATGAATCTGGGCAAAATGTGATACAGATTACACCCAACAGAATGAAACAATTGTTTGTAGTGCTGTGGCATCCTAATGTAAATGTAGCTTGTGACACTGCACCATGGTGTTTGAAAGCTTTGGAATTTCACTACACCACTGTGCCACATCAGCCATGGCTGTAGGGGTTGTATAGAGTAGTGCACCAATGTGGAAAAGCACCAGTTACTGTCTAACCGTTGTCCACACACAGTGTACATACACTGTACTTACTCATGGACATCCAAGCAAACACACATGCATGCATGTAGACACGTAGGCGCATATGTCCACACACACACATAAAGACACACACACACTCACAC
Organism: Anguilla rostrata; assembly: GCF_018555375.3. NCBI lineage: Eukaryota > Metazoa > Chordata > Actinopteri > Anguilliformes > Anguillidae > Anguilla > Anguilla rostrata. Next base: position 38,065,345 of record NC_057940.1, on the reverse strand, counting down.
ACACATACACGCACGCACACACACAGGCACCATGTCCAGTTAAAGCCCCCTGCGGGTCTGTCCTGTGGGTCTGTCCTGCCGGTCGCGCCCCCCCTGCTGACCCCGCCCCCCGCTGACCCCCCCCCCCCGGTGTGCGCTCGGACAGCTTGCGTGGCTCAGCGGTAGCGTGCCGATTGACAGGGCTGCTGTAACGGCTGCTCACTGCAGGCTCACACAGCTGTCCGCCCACGTCAGCGCTGCGTGAGATCACCCCCACTGCTGCTTCCCAGGCCCGGCTGCACTGCTGCGGAGGCTGGCTGGGCCGGGGGGCGCTGGGGGGGGGTGCGCTGAGGGAGGGGGGGAAGGATTAATTCCAAGGACATGCGGCCACCAGACCCCCACTCCCACAGACAAGACATACTGACCTGCCCTTAAGCTGTCTTGTCAACTGTGTGTGTGTGTGTGTGTGTGTGTGTGGACAGGCTGGATAGTGGGTGGGTGTGTGCACTGGTGTTTGTGTATATGTGTGCATAAGTGTGTGTGTGTGTGTGTCTGAGTGCGTGTACATGTGTGTGTGTGTGTGTGTGTCTTATTATACTCATTAGTCTAACTTTATCCATTTTGCTATCTTTATATATTTTGGTGAATTAAAGCTGTAAATAAAAAATCACATAGCAGCTATGGCAATAGTAAAAATCTGCTTTGAAATAAATTATTGTAAAACAATAACCATTTGTTTTAGCAAAGTATTGTCATATAATGTTTATAATTCATACAACAAATTATCTCAAAGGGCTTCAGTTGAGAGATGCTTTGGATGACTTTATTATCTTCAAGACCTGGCAGGAAAAAACGCTTAAGTATTTTAATTTTTTGAGTTAATACAAATGTCTTGCATGACATTTATGTTATGTCAAAACATGTTGCAGTGAAAATATCTTCCAAAATATTATTGTTTAATAAATATAGTAATGTTTCATTTTTTTATTGACCGCCCCTTCTAGTGTGGGTTTCAGCAGAGTGGAATATATGGTTTTTGAGAGCCATATATTCTTTCTGTCTCCCCCACTGGGGACATGAATGAATGGCCAGGTCTTAGGAGGAGGACATATTGATTATTCTTTCCAAGGGGCAATAATTTAGAGAAATGCTATTTTGGTCAGTAATATTGAAAATCAGCTACATTTGTGAAACCGATCGTTCCATTTCGCTGGACGTGTACACAGTAGGCAGACCCCTCACAAACAGCCAGACAGCAAATTATTTATTGCAGTGTCTTATACACAGTTAACCGACATTGTGTTACATTGCAAATATGGATGTACATCGCATTCAACTTACAGTAAGTACTAGAGAGCGGTAGAAGGGATGAACTGTTCTGTTAGATTTTTCCCATATGAACGTTCTGGAACATATCAGTGAATGTTTAGATATGGAGTTGCATAAAGGGTTTTTACTCAACATGTTATTTGGATAGGCTAGCCTTTTACACAGTTGGTCATACACAACGTCTATGTCCCAACAATATGGGGGGAGGACATCTGCCAGCAATATCTTGCAGCAGTATGAAGTCGTCCATGTGTTTCACCCGAAGTGTATATCTTAAACGTATCTGCAGCTCATTCTGTAATTCTGGCTCCAGTCGCATCAGATCAGACCTTACCCATGCATCAGAGAATCCCCGCACCTGCATTCAATCAATGTCGGGATTACTAGCGAAAAGGGGCAAGAATTTCTGCTCTGCACGAATGCCTAAACTCTGAACGTTTAATTTAATCTTAAGGCCGGGCAGAGCCGTCTGATCCTCCATCCCTCCCCATTTGTTTCATCTGCTTTATGGTCTGATTGAAGCAAGATCAATCCAGCCTATAGATGTAGCCCTAAGCGTTGTGTGCGATCAGCGACCTTTAGTAGAATTTAGTGAATTTTTCTTGTATGCATTATGTTAATTCGGTAAATGAATCGACCAATGGTAGATGGTCTGTCCACCCCGGGTGCCTGGGAAGGGGTCGCATTCGCAGTCCTCCACAGACAGTATTCTGCAGTGTAAGCAGGAAGTGGTCGCCAAACAGGTCCAAAGTCCCACCGTGGGCCAGGCTAACATAACGGTAACAATAACTAGCCGGCTCTGTGTTGAGTTTATGAAAAGACCTCATATTCGGGTGCTTTTTTGTGAGGGCGCGTTTATATATATAAAAAAAACAAAATATTCTTATTAAAGGAAAATGTTTTACATTTAGCTTATTTTTTTGTCCCTCTTGATTATTAGTAAAACTTGTTTCTGTCTCCACAGAACTGCGGAGACACCGCAGTTCGGCGTCCTGCGGCGATAATCTCTTTATTTGTTTCCCGTCCTGCGAGGGAGGAGGCAGAAGGAGTCTCACACCGAGAAGGCGACGGTGGCTGGCGGCTGCTTCGCCGGGTCTCAGCCCTGACTGTTTTTGTTTGGTTCCCCACACAAATAAACCCAGACCTGTGGATCTCGACCTCGTCCACCCGGCAGTCTCCCGTCTGCAGTAGCAGCGAATACCAAAAAACAAAAACAAACACAAATCAGAGCCCGGAGACGTGCGAGTCCAGCGCTCCAGAGTTCTTGCGTTTTTTTTCTCTCTTTTTTTTCAAGGCCTAAAGCCACATTGTTTATCCTGCATAATACAATGCATTGGCCTCGCTCAGAGCAATCAATTCCCATGTAATTCTCAGGTACGGGAGGGATAAGTTTTCCTTGAGCGGTTAAAGTGTGAGTAATGATGCGTTGTTTTGTTTGGTTGTGTGATGAAGTGAGAGAGAGGGAAAGAGGGAGAGAGAGGGAGAGAAACATGGGTTTAAAGAGCCTGAATGGAGTTCTGTCTGGGCGGTGTGTTGCAGCAACATGATACGGTGGGAAACCTCTGAGACACCCACAGAATCGCGAAATAGAACAAGAGGAACTGAGGACAATCGAGCGTGAGCCATAAAGGCGTCCCTGTCCTCCCCGCCGCTCCAGACTCGCAGTCCGCGCTTCTGGAGCTCAGTGCGCTGTGCGGTCTCCTTCGCGCTGAGAGCTCTGGACACACTGCTGCCCTGATACTGAGCACCAGGCGCCCCGCTGGGTTCCCCTGGCGCAGCCGTGCTTCCTGTGACCCTGCTGCACGAGCTGGATCTCACCTCCGGCACGTGAGCGCGTGTGTGAGGAACCGCACCCTCCGGGACAGCACCACGTGCGCTCCTTTTCCCACAGGGGATCTGTGAATTTTTGGGGTGGATGGGAACAGGGAAGTGGTTCGCAACCTTTTTTTTTCCCACAGACCATTGAAGCAATTATGGAGATTTTGGCTGAACACCTAAGAATTTAAATGTAAACAAAATTCAACAAATGTATTTGAAAGCCATAATAAGCATAAACCTACTTTTTAAATCATCAATTAGATGTTTTGACCTGTTTGTCTGACCTAACTGCATATTACTAATGCAATTTTCACTATACTGTATTTTCACAAAATTGTAAAGTCTTGTCGACGACCAGCGGTCCACAGACCAGTTTGAGAACCGCTGGATTAGAGAAAACTCAGACAGAACATTTTAGGGGAAGGCATACCCTGTAACTATATACATGCAATAAATATACAGTGTCTTTTTTTGCCCTGTTTCTGCGGTGCTATATGTGGAATCCCCCTATATTAAAGTAAATTAAATGTGAGTTTGAAATGGGAAAAATGGAAGCCAAATGGCCACTTTCTACTGCAAGGCTAACATTGTTCCAGACAGAAATTATATGTCAGAACCCAAACTTAACAGACCCAAAAATAAACAAATAACTGTCTAAATGAACAAATAAACCCGACTCCTACCGTGGGTAAAGCGAAAAGAACGAGAACACGCTTTTGAATTTATTACACCGGTGTGGCAAACAGACTTGCCTGTTTCCCCTCACAGACAAGGCTGGCATTTTAAAGGGACAGCTAAAGGCACAATCCACTGATTCAGGACTTATAATGGTGACACATGTGTTTCATTGACTGGGGGGGGGGGGGGGGGGCGAGAGGAAGAAAAAATAAGAAAAAAACAGCCCCCCCCCCCTTCCCCAGTCACATAACCTATTATCCGAGGAGAAACAAATCCTGAAAGCTGTGTTTTCCCTCTCTTCTGGAGTCCACAGATGTTCTCTTTGGCACCTCTACAGGGCTGGTGGGGCCACAGAGCCTGGATGAGAGCCGTCTTTGTTGGACACAAAGCATTGTCTGTCCTGGGATTGTCCGTGATGATGGGAAAGTGTCCTCGCTCTGGAGACCCTGGGTTTTCTGTGACAGAGCGAGAGAGAGAGAGAGAGAGGGAGAGAGAGAGAAACAGAGAGAGATTTCAGGAGTGCCATGCGGCCAAGAGATCGCACCCGACGTCGAGCTAGGCTGCGCTCTCCTCGCGGGTTCATGGGAACTGCCCGTGCTGAGGTTCCCTTTTCCTCTTTCACAGGGCCTCGCGCCGGGCGCCGTGACAACCCCCTGGCCTGGCCTGACTCTACCTGCTTCGCTTTCCAAAGCTTTTATTCAGTGTAGTGCAGAAGGGTTGCCATGTCCTGAATCTATTTTTTCTACCCTTAGTACTTGACAATGTATAGAAGTAAACCTTCATTTACACTGCATATCGAAGGCAAGTTTTCGATTGGTTAGCCCCCAAAACTCATTACTGGGTAACGCTGCTTAGATTTATAATATTTAATAAATTACATACTGGATACTCAGAAACTGAATCATGGTCCCCCGTTCAATGATAATCAGACCCCAGGATAATTAGTGGCATCACTTCACCCACACGTTGACACACTGGGCTATATTTTCTGGAATCAATGCCACACGGCACATGGGCGCGGTCAGTGGCGCTGAGTGTGGGCGCAGTGGGCGTGGCTAGTGAATTTTCGTGACCAGAGGTGAGGACGCACTGCTGGAAGTGAGCGTTTCACCTGAATGGTGGGTTGGATTACACCGAATATATTATCAGTAGGTGTGGTGCAGCTGGATTCATTAATGGCCGATCGGGTGACCTATTTAATTCCCTTTAAGAGCTGTGCGCATTGTACAGGGCGTAGGCTACTGTGAATTTCCTAGTCTACGGTTGCGATGGGCGACCAGACACACCCCCGGCTGAGGCTCCTCTCCCTTCGGCAGAGTCACGAAATTACCGAATGGCTCAGGCGCATCGAAATCCACAAGGAAAACGCCGCTTCGCCAGCGCGACAGCTTGCAGCTCACCCTGCGCCAGCCGGAAACTGGAGCGCGTTGGGCTGAACTGCTCGGGTTCGTCAGACTCCTGGGTGGAGCATTCAGCAGCGGCAATCGTTATTAGCGCAGTCATACACTGACTATGGTCTGGATCCTCTGGAACGAATTGTGGCCTGAGGAGGGAGGCAGGGGGGGATGGTTTCCAGTGCTCAGGGTATTCCCTTGTTATTGCGTAACAGTGACCCCTCTGGCTGACCGGGGGCCTACGGTGTGCCAGCATTACCCCCCAGCGGCTGTGCAGCCCTCTGCCCCAGGTTCGGCACGGCTCCACTGGTGGATTACAGTGACAGAAAAAGTGTTCTTTTTTTCATATTTTAGAGGGCACACCTGGTTGTACAAGGCCTTCAGAACTGATGAAGGATCGACAGGGTGGAGCACGAGTGTGAGAGAACTCACAGTTGTCAGAGAAAATAAAAATTGGAACGATAAAGGGATTCTCAAAATGTTCGGGTCTGTCTCCCGGTAAACGACAGGGTGTTTTTTGTGGCATGGATTCTCATTACTCATAGTGTGAAAGGCTGGCCTCTGAGCTGTCCATGGTCACTCCCATTTTTTTTGCATTACTGTGCTATTTGGACTATGTTGGTAAGATACACACAGCTTCTACATTGTCTTAAGATCTATTCAACCTGTGGCCCAATGCTGATGGTCCCTTACGGTGAATTCTGAAGCTTATGAAATGTATTCACAGGTCTCCTTGCCTGTCTGATCTAAAAGGCCACAAACTGTCAATTGAGGTTTGAAACAACCTTCATAGCATTCCAATACTCTAAACTGCCTCATCAGCTTCTTCTCCTGTTTTCCAGAAGGCTCTCGTGTGGATAAGACAGTAAAAGTGCCTACCGTAAGCACAGACAGACCCCTGCAGCCCGTGGATGCTCTTCAGGTGCAGAACTGCACCCAGCCCACCCAACAAAAGATTACATCAAGATCATTTGTTGTGAGCAGCATATTATCGATTGAAGGCAGATGTTGCCATGCGAAGGCCAATATTCACAGTGAAAGCTGCAGTTGCCATAGCAACAGACAGACTCTGATACCCTCTTCATATATATATATATATATATACATATATATACACAGTATATACACACTGCATATATACACACACGCACATAAACACTCATATGCATACATTATGTATACAGTATGTTTTAATTACCTTCCAGTGAAATGGCAAGGAACCTGAGAACCTTTGCAGCAAACAGAATTAATTCTCGGAAACAGGAGACTGTTAGAGGGGAGTTGGAGTCATGACAGAAAACCTCTGCTTCAGTAAAAAGGTAAAAATATTCTATTTCCATTTTCACCCTGACAGACGAGCTTGTCTGAGCCTTGGCGGGTCTCCAAGGCTCGGGCACGCCGGCTCGCGGCGGGAGATGGCGAGAGGGGTGCAGGGGGAGCCCCCTGACCGCGCCCGGCCCGGTTTCCCGCTCGGGCTCCCAAAACAGGACAAAAGAGAGAGAGGGGGAACCAGCCAAGAGCAAATGCTAACTCTGAGCCGCGCCAGCCTCTTCAATTACCGCCATCTGCACCGCAACGCTCCTCGTCGCATCGGCCCGGCCGCGCCGCAGACTCCGCGGATCGTCAGCACCGCCACAAAAGGGTCTGGCCCGCGTCCGAGCGCTGACGCTAGGGCCGCTGCCACAGGCAGCCGCCTCCATTCAGCGCGAGTTCAGCGGGATGCCGCCGCCGCCGCTGACGTCCTTCACACAGGGCCAGGAACGCACGGCTCTGTTGACTGTCTTTGTGATTTGTACTGAAGCTGGGTCTGGACCCTCTCTTTAACATATTTGCTTAAAGAAAGCACCTATATTGTGCCACCGCCACTCAAAATAAGGAGAGGGCTGATATGATCATATGACTGAAGTGTATCATATTGTCTGAAGTGTCAGGTTAGTAACCAGGTGTGTGTGTGCGTGTGTGTGTATGTGTGCCTGTAGGTGTACGTTTGCTTAAACATCCGTGTGTATGTTTGTGTGGCTGTGTATTTTGTTTGGGTGTGGGTGGGCTGTGGTGTGTGTTTATGTGTGTGTTTTGTGCTTGTCTATGAGGTGAACCCAGGGGAACCTGGCCTGTGTTTCCACATGGCACGGTCCACTTCACTATTCATCACAACAGCAGAAGCATCTGTTTGTATGTTTATCTATGTGTGTGTGCGTGCATGTGGTTGTGTGTGTTTCTCACAACTATGCATGTGCATGTGTCTGTTGTGTTCTGGAAATGCAGAATATTCCTGTGTGGTTCACAGTATTTACAAATATAGAGAACAAAAATGAAATATTCAAAGGCTAGATTACACCCTCAATACAACTGGGGTATATTTAATTAAGTGGAGATCTTTACTCAACAAATGAATGTCATTAATAAATGTATCTTACTAACGTTCAAATTAGAATAACACAAGCGCACATCATGGATGCACGTCATCGTATTTATTACATAAATAAGAACTGAAGAGCCACAGATCTTAAAGTGCAAGACCTTTTCTCCAGCCAAATCCCAAACTTAATCCCTACCTTACTTTTCCAGTTTTTCACTTTAAAAAAAACACAAGAACTGACGCACATTTCTGTGTGTTCATCGGCCATTTTGGGCCGTTCTTGTCACGGTGTTACGCGCGGCACGGGAGCGGACGTGACCACGCCTGCCTCGGTCGTTGTGTTTTCGGGCGCACGCACGGAGCTGAGGATGACCTCACGCTGACGTTTCCATGGGAACCGTGCCGCGGCCCTGTGTAAAGGTGCAGCCCCGGCGCTGGTGAAGCAGCTGGGGGGATTTTCTCTAAGCCCAGACGCGTCTCCGCCAGCCTGCCCCGCTCGTGACTCAGCGCTGACTCAGGGACTCACACGTAGGGGATACGGCCGAGAACACAGGCCGCCTTTGTCGTGGCCGGCTGTAAGCCCCGCCCCCACGCCCTCACGCGCGTCAGTCCTGTTCCCCCCCCCCCCCCCCACCCCCTCACCTGCGCCACGCTGGCCACCTCGCCCTGCGCGTCTGCGGCTCCCACGGCTCTGACGGCGGGATTACGGGCGGGGGGGTTAACTGGCATTAGCGGCCTTACCGCGAACGCCGCGCGTCTGTGACGGAAGAGCCCTGCTGCTGTGCTCTCCCTCGCACATTCAGAGGATGTGACCTTCCCTACGACCGCTCCTTTAGAGCTAACGGCTTCAATCCGGACGGTATTAACGTGCTCTGCTCTTCTATTTCCAAATAAATGCTGGTGTTCCTTAATTTTGCCTTCACAAACTGATCAGCGTGTTTATTCAGGCTGTTATTTAACTGGTGAGACTGTTTGCGAAGAGAAATGTTTTTTTTTTATCATTTTGAGTCTAAGCTGATGACATGTTGATAGAATCCAGTTGTTGTCGCCCTCATGTCCGAGGGGGGCTGACACACGCTGCGGTGCATGGAGGGGGGGGCTGGGGGTGGGGGGGTGAGTGGTAGGGGGTTGAACCTGCAGGTGCGATGTCCACTCAGGAAGAGCTGCACGAGAGATGCTCAGTCATTCTTCAAAGACATACCTTGTGACCCCAGAGAGAGTTTTAATGGGGGCTGGGGGCTTGTTCTGCGTGGATAGGGGTGGGGGGGTGGGGGGGGGCACTTCAGCGTTTCTGTCTCCAGGTACCACTCCCTCGTTATTGGCCAGGGTAGGCCCTGCACCAGCAGAGCAGGGAGCGAAGAATAACAATGATGTCATGCTGTGACGCCATTTCCCCCTACCGCCATTATGAATGCCAAAGAGCAGAATCGGGACATAAACCATGGCAGGTACTCGCGGTTCAGCCGTGTTTTTCTGGGAAACAATGAATGAGAGGGGAGGGTGTACTTCCTCCCATTTTATTGGCTGCTGAAGTTACCACAGAGATTACCGGTGTGCTTGGCAGACCCTGCAGAGGTTTAGGTAATTCTGCTCAGTGTACAGAACCCAACTTCTTAAAGCTGCCAAACACCAAAAGCTAGCCTCATGTGACAGTAGCCTGATGTGAGTGTCACAGAGCAAGTTACATAACAAGCATTCAGATGAACGGTTCTAGTGTTGGCTCCTTGTTTCAATCCTGAAAGTCTTTTCATGCCAGAAGACTTCTATTCCCATCAGCCCCTGTGGATTTGACTGATGGCTGGTGGGTCATCCACTTATGGATCAGAGTGCATACCATCAAAAGAACAACATAAAAAGAAGATGAAAAGACTCCCAACACATACAAACCCCAGACAGACAATTGTGCAGATCACATACAACGACGGGCATTACCTTGCACAGTTGCTGACTCTGCAGCGGACTCTAGCGAGCTCTAGGAATCTGATCTGGGCGCAGCAGCGGTCTTATAGTGGGAGAGAGGAACTGGGTTCTGCCAGCAGTCACAGAGAGGAGCGGAGGGTGGTTTTTGGGAGGGGGGGGGGGGGTGTGCTTTTGGCCGTGCTCCGTGCAGCTGGTCCCGGGCAACATCTGTGGGATCACCCACACGGGCGAGCAGATGAAAGGTGGCGGGAGGCGAGAGGGGCATCGCGCCCGGCCGGGCCGTGCCAGGCTGGGGCGGGTGAGGGCCTGTGGGGGCGCTGCTGCGCCGCACCATGGCCCCTCTCGCCGGCCCAGTTGCATGATGGGAACCCCTTTCATGCTCCTGGCTTTGATCTCCCCTCTGAAGCCCCCCCCCCGCACCCCCCCACACGCGCTGACCGGAGCGTCCCCCCCGGCCCACCCGTCGCCGCACCCCTCGGGTCGCCCCTCACAGAGGCTCGGTCTGTTCCCCGTGAGTCCTGGGAGGGCCCTGCATGGGTGCAGCAGGGGGAGAACGGGAGCCCCCTCAGAGTTGGTGGGGGGGGGGGGGTTTGGGGGGGGCGCGGAGTGGCCGCCCGGGGGGTTCGGCTCGGCCTTCCCCCGAGTGAGGGGGCTCTCCCCTTTCAACTCGGCAACGGCGCGTCGGAATTCTTGTGTCGAAAAACAACTGCGGCAGTGCTTGCGTTGCGACCCCCCGACCCCTGACGGCATGGGAAAGTGCACTTCTCAGCTGTCGGTTATATAAAGACGGCTGCAGCCATGAGAACCCATGATAAATCACCGGGGGTCGAAGCCTCCAGCCTCCTCTCCCGGCCCCACATGCTGTCTAATTGGAAGGCCGGTCCCAACATAGACCTTTCACTCTTCCAGGTCATTACTGCGGAGATACGGCCGCCGCCGCTGTTCACACGCGGAGCCCAGCGACGGAGCCCGCGTTCCTCCGGCCGGCCCGGGGGGGGAGGTCCGACGACAGCTGCCCGCTGCCCGCTGCCCGCGCGAAAGAGCGCCCCGAATAACAGGCGGGCGCGTCTCCTAAAACAGTTAGCGGTTCTCCTGGATGACTCCCCCCCGCCCCTCCCCCTCCCCCTCCGCCCCCCCGCCCCCCCAGACCGCAGGAATCTGAAACACGCGGCGTGCCCGGGGACGGACGCTGAACCCTGAGTGCAGGGGCTGCTGGGATACGACTGCATGCAGAGCCAGGGCTGGTGTGAGGAGCGCTTGAGCCGGGGCTGCGTGCTCCGTGATCAGGACGCAGACGAGCCCCGTCTCAGACGGTCAGAGTGTATCTCAGGCCATGCCGGAGCCGGTTCATCTTCATCACATGATTTACATGTTTTTGCGGACTGAAGAGACATTCTAGCTAAAATGAACTTTGTTTTCTGTGTAGCTGCATGTTCAGATTAAAGAATCTTACTCAGGCCCACTCAGGCCCTCTGAACCTACTCAAGATAAGGCAAAAGCCAAGCAGCCAATCAAATCCTTCTCTTTGCTGACATGAAGAGGACACTCTTCCTTAAGAAGAGAACTCATTGCATGGTATCTGCAATAATCTTTTTTCAAGATATGTGTTTTGTTGGTGATGAAATTGGAAAATTAGATTTTTGTATAAACTGACCAAAAGTTATGACTTTTTAAGTTATCAGCCACAATATACACTACATGCCCATAAGTATGTGGACATCCCTTCTAATTAGTGGGTTCGGCTACTTCAGCCACACCTATTGTTGACAGGCACATAAAATCAAGCATGCAGCCGTGCAATCTCCACTATCTTACATTGGCAGTAGAATGTCACCTCATAGGATGCCACCTTTCCAACAATTTAGTTTGTCAAATTTCAGCCCTGCTAGAGCTGCCCCAGACAATTGTAAGGTCTGTTATTGTGAAGTGAAAATGTCTACAAGCAACAACAGCTCAGTTGCGAAGCGGTTGAGTATACAAGCTCACAGAAGCTCACAGTGCTGAAGTACATGGCATGTAAAAATTCCACACTAGCGAGTTCCAGACTGCCTCTGGAAGCAACGTCAGCACAAGAACTTTTCATCGGGAGTTTCATGAAATGGGTTTCCATGGCCGAGCAGCCGCACACAAGCCTAAGATCACTGTGAGCAATGCCAAGCATCGGCTGGAGTGGTGTAGAGCACTCTGCCATTGAATCACTCTGATGAATCACGCTTCACTATCTGGCAGTCTAATAGACGAATCTGGGTTTGGCGAATGCGAGGAGAACACTACCTCCACGAATGCATCGTGCCAACTGTAAAGTTTGGAGGAGGAAGAACAATGGTCTGGGGCTGTTTTTCATGGTTTGGGTTAGGCCCCAGTGAAGGGAAATCTTAATGCTACAGCATACAATGGCATTGCAGAGAATTGTGTACTTACAACTCAATGGTAACAGTTTGAGGAAGGCCCTTTCCTGTTCCAGCATGACAATGTCCTGTGCACAAAGTGAGGTCCATAAAGAAAAGGTTTGCTGAGTTTGGTGTGGAAGTACTTGAATGGCCTGTGCAGAGCCCTGACCTCAACCTTGTCGAACACCTTTGGGATGAATTGGAATGCGGGCTGAAAGCCAGGCCTTACTCCCAACATCAGTGCCCTACCTCACTAATGCTCTTGTGGCTGAATGGAAGCGAATCCCCACAGCCATGTTCCAAAATCTACTGGAAAGCCTTCCCAGAAGAGTGGAGGCTGTTACAGCAGCAAAGAGGGGTTCAACTCCATATTAATGCCCATGGCTTTGTACTAAGATGTTCAACAAGCACATATGGGTGTGATGTTCAGGTGTCCACAGACTTGCGGTCATGTAGTGTAGCCTAATGCTTGTGCTTGAGTTGCAAACTGCATGATGGACACAACTCTTCTTGTTAAATCTCTACTTTAATAACGCCTATGTATTCCACACAGAAAGAAGAATAAAAGAAAACATTTTTTTTTACAATTTTCCCAGTGAGAAAAAATACTTTAATTTGATCATCTTTAATTTAATTAAATCTGCCCAGGCCTTTGGCTAGGTGTACTATGCCCAACTAAGTACTTTCCCTGGAGTTCCTGTCTCAGTTCTGTATAGCTTTGGATATGCCCATGTGCCTGGGGTGGTTCCTTTTTGCAGGATGACCCCGAAATACAATTCAATAGTGAATGTCTTTTTGCTGCCTTGACGGCTTCCCAGAAATCAACCGTGAAAGACTGAATGAAGCCTGCTATTAATCTGACAAGGGGCTTGCTTACCTTGTTTTCTTTATGTTTTGCTTTTGAGAAGGTCAAAAGGGTTCATAGGGTAAAATATGGCAGTTTATCTTATATGTTTGTCTTGATTCGTTTGTGTTGTTAGTATATACTCACTAAATGAGAGGAGAATCTTTTAAAAAATCAGTCCAAATAGTATTATATATTTTTTTTAAATTAGCTAGCAAACAGAATGAATAGCATTCAGTATACAATTCATCTCATTAAAATATGAAGCTACAATGATTTTTTAAAAGTTACTAATATTAAGATTTGTTCTTTTAAATCTATAACCAGGTTCATTCAAATGATCAATTTCCCAGTCAAAACAAAACAAACTGGCTGCAAACAAGTACAAACAAATATTGTTGCCAATGTATCACCAGCATTTTTAAAAATAAAAGTAAATATCGATCTTATCAGAAGAAACGTTTAAATGACCTTTGAGTGAACTACTGTGTGAATTTAATATAGCCATGTTTATGTTACCACAGCACCAAATTCATTGATACTTTACTGCCTCTTTATACTGAGCTGTAAAATAAAGCAACAAACCCAGAAAATAAAGCGCGACCAACATTAGCCATTAAACTGGAACAGTGCCGCGGGAGTGCACCAATTAGTCACTGCGGTCCGCGTCCATGTGACCGTGAGCCCGCAGGTTGAACCAGATCGTGAACTCTGGCCACTCTTCCCCCGGCCCCTCCCCTACCCCTCGACCCCCCCCCTCCCTACCCCCACACCCCCCTCAGCGCTCCCAGACGGATTAAGCGAGACACACAGATGCACAGACACAGAGCAGGACCTGTAATGGCACATTAATTGGAGGGGGCGAGCACTTACCTTTAATTAGACATGTGGCAAGTGTTAGGCCGCAGTGCCCCCCCCCCCCCCCCCTCTCATGTCGGCAGCTGACAGCAGTTAATATTTCATTACAAACAAACGGGGGGACCCTTCGGGCGCGGAGCTCGGCGTTTACAAGGGTGCAATTAGGCCAATTAGTCTGTGATTCTGTGATTAGACAGTGCGGCCCGAATCAGGAGACGGTCCACAGGCAACCGGGGCACCACACCTTTCTCCGGCTCGGTGAGGTTTTCAGGATGCAAAGTGGGAGTGGGGGGGACCAGTGTGGAATTTCAGGATATTAATGGCCTATTATGAAGCATTATCACTTATGCTAAACACAGGTCATTTGTGTGAGAGAATATGAAAATTATGGATATATGATTATGAATTTAAATATGTTGACAAAGGGTAATCTATTATTACCTTTTACATTATAGATCAGACAGACATTTATCTTTTTTAAAAAACATATTTTTATAAAGTAATTTACGAAATATGAATGTTTTTCTCTCCTTCCATCTAAAATGCAGCATGAGCTCTAATTAAGATTGATCATGAACAGGGACACGGTCTTATTAATCTAAAATGGGCTAAGACACCGTTATGAGTAAGGTAAAACAACCTGCTCATAATCATAAATTAGGATGCTGGGTAATGGGTTTTCACAAGACGCCTATTTGTGTTTCTTCATTAAAGCACAGTTTCTCGCTTTTTTCGTCTTAGCATTTGCTATGGACATATGTTACCATACCCAGAATGAGCCCCCAGACCCTCAGAAAATATTCTGGGCCAGCCGAGCGGAAGCTCCAAGGGGAAATTTTCAGGAGACAGGAATGAATTTAGCCGGCCATATTTTCAGTAGCTTCCTGCATCGCGCCTGTTGACTGGGAGATATGGTACATAAGTGGGTGGTGTGTGGGCAGAGATAAGGGGGACACAATGAGCCACTTAGGCCTAGCGTGGCTGCGTGTGGTATGTCATCTGTGGGTGCGCGCTTGTTGAGAAGCTCGTAAAATAGACTGCGTGCTCGCTGTCAGGTGGTCCGGGCGACAGCCGTCCCTGCTTGGGCTCAGGACCTGCAATGTGGCGAGGAACCCTGGACCAGCCTTGTCTCTACAGCAGATACGAACGGAGCGAAAGAGAAGGTGAGAAACACGCAAAATACACAGTAACAGAGGGAGAGGGACACAGAAGCCGAAAGACAGAGAGAGAGAGAGACAGTGTGCGATAAATAGAGGGGAATATGGAGAGAGAGAGACAGAGAGAGTGATAGAAAGAAAGGGTGGGCGAGCAACAGAAAGAAGGGAGAGAGAGAGAAAGAGAAAGAGAGAGAGGGAGAGAGGGAGAAGACGAGGGGGAACTCCAGCAGGCCGTCTGCAGGCCACTGGCAGTTTGACTGCGCTGTAGAGTAATGGTGCTGGCAGGGCGGAATCAATTAGTGGCCAGTGCGGATTTTCCCACAGGCCTGAGCTTGGGAAAGCAGGACTGGTCTGCAGCCTAGACAGCTGGCACGGAGCGTCCACTGGGAAAGGAGCCTGCTCCCAAAAAAGGGGACGTTTCTCAGTGATAAACTTGTGACAGACCATAAATTATGTTTCTTTTCTCCCCCCTCCCCCCCTCAAAAAATGCGAGTTCTGGTTACCTTTGCCAATAAAGGAGGTCGCTCGAAATGAGGACAGGGAGGGGGAGGGGGTTGGTTTGTTTTAGGTGAGTGCTGGGTGGTGGTGGGGGGGGGGGCAAGGCTGAGGAACTGAGCAGGGGTGTGGCATGTTGCTTTTGGGTGACATGGGCTCACAAGGACCCCAATTTTGGTTCGGCCTGTTCATCGAGCACCTCCTCTGCCCGGGGCACGGTTCCCACTCGGGCCTGGACGCTAGCGCTTCAGCCGCTCTCCCTCATTGTGACGGCACAAACAAGGGCACAGAACCACTTCATTTCCCCATTATTCCGCCTGAGACCTTTCTTGGCTTCGGATGTCTCCCTTTTTTTCTCAGAGCCCGGCCCGCTTTGTTTCCTCCCATCCGTCCTAAAATTGTTCCCGGGGAAAAGGAGCCCGGCCCGGCGCGAGTGTACGGTTTCTGCCCTGCCTCGGAGTTGCCAGATCCCCATTCATGCGCCACGGAAACCGTCCCCGAGAGTGGAGCCTTCCAGCCCCTTTCATGACATCCACCGTCGCTGGATACATTTCACTCCGAGCGCCATTGTGCCCGTCCTTCGCCCAATCGGGTGCGAGTATCATATTTATGTGGGTCACAGCGACAGGCTTCCATAGTCCCTCCCTACCTGGTAGTCAACCCCCTATATGGCCTTCTGCTGCCTGCTGTAGAGTCCATTTGTCACGAGCCTTCTCCCCATAGAGCCCCTGCAATGCACTCCTGGGGGGGGGGGGCGCGGTTCCGAACAGTTAGCCTAATGGAATGCACCGGCGCGGCTAACACAATGGCCCGGGGCGTACGTAGCCCGTGAATGAGGTCTGCTAATCAGCGTGCGGCAGGGCGAGCGCCTCCATGCCGTTTCCTACAGGGCTAGGGGGTTCATTATAAGCCCGTTAATGTCAGGTGACCTCGGAAAACACCGCTCGACAATATCAGGAAAAAATGGACAGCAGATGTTTGTGTCGTAAAGAAAGCTGTGACACGTTTATATCTTGGCGTGGTGACTTCATGCACGTGCGTGTATATAAATATGTTGTCCTTACGACGCTGACACGGACACCCCTGATTTATATGTGTGTATGACTGGTATGCACTCGAAGCCGCCTTCCCCAAATAGTCGATCACACGAGATGGGAGTTTGGTTGGGGTGAGCTGCTGTACTGAGACCCCGGCAGGATGGGGACATGCTCAGCTCAGCCTGCTCTCCCTGGGCGTTCTCTTTTCACCACAAACAAAAACTCGCTGAAGTAACTGAATTCAGCCCAACCCAAGAGGACTCCGCCCACCGCTGTCCCCCAGAGAGAAGTGACAGGTCCTCTTTAAAGGTCCGTGATTGTACTGACTGGGAGATTGAACCTTGGCCAGCATTGTCAAGTATTGTTTTAAGAGATTTTCTGTAGACCCAGAGACGTTTACGGTGTCGCTAATATGCGTTCTGTATGTTTGTCGTATAGGCCTGGCCAAAAAATGCAGGGGAAGCATGCAGAAAACAAGCTTAGTATCCATCTGGAGAACTTCCAGTCCAGTCCATGGGGTGTTTCATCTACTAAAGGCCATTTTTGGGGGGGGTGATCTGGCAACATTTTGATCAGAATCATTGGGACATTGACTCTGGCTGAACAGCACAGCGGTGAGAAAGCCAGGCAAACCCGACCTCTCTTGTGGCGCAATTTCGGGAAGCGAAGCGTTCACACGCTGGATGCCGAGCAGAGGCATCAAGGAGTGAAAATGCTCAGAACGGCAAAACGTCCTCTCCGATAAACAACTGAACACGTTAAACAGAAAAGAGAAAAGAACAAGGAAAGCCAGACACATCCTCTGTGTGGGGGGTGTGGGGTGGGGGGGGGGGTCTGCTGGTTCGGAGCGGTGATGGTCCGTCTGGTCGGGACCTGGGTGCTGGAGCCACGGGGGGGCGGGACAGGAAGTACTGCCCGGCAGGATAACCACTCTTGAATGGGACCTGCGCGGCTGGTGTTTCTTTTCTTCCGGTCGGGAGGGGGGGGGTTGTCATTGTGGAACACGGAACCCGGGGGAACGAGGTGGGAGGGGCCCGGGAGAACTCAATAAAACAGACATGGTGCCGCTGCGCGCCGTGGCCCATTGTGGGTTCAATTCCCAGGAGAGAACTGAACCAGTGGCTTGTTTGTTCTCGCTCTCAGGGCTGGGCACAAGTCCGGTCGCCGTATCTGATGGTCAGAAGTCTCGCTGTCGCGAGGCTTTTACAAAGGGGGGGACATTTTGTGCCTCCGCGTAATCACCTCATTCTGAATTAAAGACCTGCAGCGATTTTGCTCTGATTCATATAACCGTCTCAGAACTATTGTTTCACAGGAGACTAAAATTTTGTAAGTTTGCTGTAGAAGAAATGACAGCGTTCAGATATCTGTGTTAACAGTGTTTGAATATCTGTGATAAAGCAACTTTCAGGCCGGCATATTTTTATCAATATAAAGTCATTGTATAAAAGGTATAAACCATAAAGTTCAAAATTATTTTTACTCGATTAGATCATTATTTTTAACAGGTTTGGAAGGACAGAGAAGCCTCATTAATCTTCCTGAGTTAACAACAGCGCTTACACCCTGTTTTTAGTGTTTAGTGAACAAGCAGTTTTTCATTTGCTTGTTTTTGTTCCCTTCAGGCTAAACTAAGATCACTTTGTGTTGCATACACACACACACCCACAAACACATGCACGCACATAAACACACGCACACACACACACTCACAAACACACGCACGCACACACACACACACATCACACACCCGACACAACACACGCCCACACACACACGCACACACACACACACACACACACACACACACACACATGCAAACACACCCAGACACATACACACACGCCCACACACACACACACACGCACGCACGCACACAGCTCGCCCACACTCTCTCACATCTGTTTTTATTTCATTTTCGTCTGTCCTCACTCCGTCCATCCCTGCCCCAGCGGCCTAAATGTCAGGAAAGTGAAGGCCCCCCACCCACCGTGCCCCGCTAACCCCTTGCCCTCCCCCCACCCCCCTTGCCCCCCCGCCCCCCCCCCCCAGTTGCCGAGTGGCAGGTATAGGGTGTCGGGGAGGTGTGCGCACAGGATGCGGCGGGGTCTGTGAGCGCGGCGGCTGCCGACAGCTCCCATGGCCGCCGCGGTAAATCAATCTGGGGGGGGCGGGGGGGGGGGGCCCGGAGCGCGGCGAGCCAGAGGGACTGACAGTGGGAATGCCTGATACACACCCCGCCAACGGGAGAGGGGCGGCCGGCCGGTGGGAGAACGCTGGCGGAGCGCCGCTCACACGGAGATTGAATTACAGCCGAATTAGATCAGAGCTGTGGGAAACAGCACCTCCTAAACACACACACACACACACACACACACACACACACGCACACACACACGCGGGCCACACACACACACGCCGCACACACCACACACACACACACGACACACACACACACACACACACACACACACACACACCACACACACACACACACAGCACACACACACACACACACCACACACACACACACCACACACACACACACACACACACACACACACCCCACACACACACCACACCACACACACACACACACACCACCACACACACACACACACACACACACACACACACACACACCACCACACGCACACGCACACACACACACACACACACCACCACACGCACACACCACCGCGCACACACACACACACACACACACACACACACACACGCACGCTCGCGCACACACATGCAGTCACCCAGGGAGACCTGAGGGAGGACGGAGGAAGGCAGCTGGGCAGAGTCCAGATTTTAACAAATGCTTGCTTATACCTCTTAGCTTCCTGGCATTGGTAGGGGTGGGTATTGGATGGAGTGTAAGGGGGGGGTGTGTGGAGGATGAGGGTGGGGGCAGGGGAGGGGGGGGGGGCGAGGGGGCTGGTGGAGGGGGCGCAAGGGAGTCAGGAGTGTGTGTGGGAGGCTGTTGTTGGGAATCAAGTCTTGGCCTTGACTTTAAGGCGCGATTGAAAAAAAAGAAAAAAAAAAGCGAGTGAGCAAGAGGCAAAAAAAAAGCCCGAAAGAAAACAGAAAAACAAGCGAGCAAACTCTCGACAACTTAATTTCCTTCCGTTTTTCACATGCAAATGCGTCTCCCGGTGACGCCCGGGAGAGGGCAGGGCGAGCTGGTGCCAGTTTGAGAACACAGTCCACCAGTCTCTGATTATCTCTCCGAGGCATGGCCCGAGCCCGCTCCTTTGTGGGCGCAGTCAACGGACAAAACCCCCCCCCCCCCCCCACAAAACCCAATTTAATCGAGCGCCTTTCCCATGGAGCGAGGTTCGCGGAGGGGAGGGAGAAATCTCCCCGCTTTTGTTTTCCATATTTAGTCTGACCGCGTTCATTTTTTTTTTGTTTTTTTTTGCCTCCTGCTCTGAGATCGTAACGGCGTCTGATTCAATCGGCGGCTAATTTGAACCGCGCTGGGCGCGGCGCGCGCGCGACTCAGACAGTTCTGCCGATTCGGTTCAGAGGCGGCCGGCCCGAGGGCGAAGCTCCAAAAGGGTTAGATTTACGGTCTCGGGGTTCAAATACCTCACGGAACAATTCACAAAAGTGGACCGTTCCAGCGAAAATCCATTTGTGCAAATATTGACTCTGCTAAATACAGACATCGTAAGTCTCTAATAACCACTGTGGTAGGGAGAAAAAAAGAGCGTGTTGTTTCTGAATTCTCTGACTGCAGAGTGGGGCGGGGGTGAGTGTCATCTCCTGACACTGTAATTAAGGATCCCGAAAAGAATGCAGAGTATCAGACACAGGAAGCTCTTTTTATTTCACGTGTAATCGTATTTAATAAGCGGGAGAAATTTCAGAACTAATGCTTTAATGCTTCAGGCATTCACAGGCAAGACCTCTCTGTTTGTGTTACTGAGCCACTGGTCTCTAGCGGAGTCTCTGGCTGTCTTGTGGAACAGTGAAAGTAGCGATATAGTAAGCTACATCATCTGCTCGTCCACACTGACGAAGGGCAGCTACACAAGGCGTGTCTTTTATCTGACCTAGCCCTCCTGGCACCTCACTATTTAGGACAGAAAGTGGAAATACAGAGGCAACTATTCATTACTATAGTCATGATTTTTCATTTTAATTTTTTTTCCAAGTTTGAAATTGAACAACAGAAACAGAAATAAAAATAAAAAAATCTTCCCACTGAATCTAACTATAATGGAGCTCTGACATTCCTGTAAATAACCAATCTAAGAATAATTGTTCTGAACTTGTCCACGTCCACATGACAGCATTCTTTACAATATTTAAGACTTCATAACATTATTTATCATTGAGCACCATGTATCATAATTATGTGTCATATTCATGATGGTTCATATGAATTGTTTGAAGTAGTTCCTGTGCATTGAGAACTGCCTTTTAAATGATTGTAACTGCTATTTTTAGATTTGCATTATGCTTATAAAAGTATGTCTACCATGTATATAACCCCTCCGTTTCTTGAATAAACCCTGAGTCACATGACCTTCAGCAGCAAATACAGCAACCACCATAATATACAGTTATCCATTACATTGCTGGCATTTAGCAGACACTCTTATCCAGAGCAACTTACACAACTTTTACATAGCATTTACATTGCATTACATATACTGATATATACTGAGGCAATGCAAGTTAAGTACCTTGTTTAAGGGTACAACGGCAGTGTCCTACCTTGGAATCGAACCTGTGACCTTCAGGTTACAAGACCAGTTCCTCACTCATTATACTACACCGCCACCCAATTATGATTCCACACTTGCTCCGTCGTTACTCGACTTTGCACTTGAATCAGTCACTGCTTCCACACAAGATGTCGGTGTCTCATATATGTGATGTGCTGGTGGGGTAATTCAGGAGTCTGATGCTGCCAGGATACTGTGCATACTGTGTGTCTTTACCCTCAAACAGGACACTTTCCCCATACCAGCACAGAGCAACACAAAGGACCCCATTCCAGGAGAGAGAGAGGGCTGCAGTTCTGTGGTATTAAAGCAGGTATAACAGACATAAAAACAGAGGGTGCAGAAGCAGTTATTAAGGGTGGGTGGGGGTTTTTAACGGGGCAGGGGGTAAGGTTACGGGTGTGCTGACGGTGCAGGGTGCACGTTCCGGGCCACGGTTTGGGAAGCGCAGGGTGCGGGGGCCAGCGCAGTGTGTCTTTCACCGCTGACAGCCTCCTGACATGTGCGAAGTGTGTGTGTGTGTGTGTGTGTTGGCCCGCAGTTGCTCCCCGTAATCACAGTGCCATCTCCACTTGTCCGGCACGGACCGCAGCGGGTGGGCAACTGACACACCGGGGTCAGGGGGAGGGAAACAGTTGCTCCTCTCCAGAGCCCGGGAGAAGATGGGCAGGGACCCAGAGGCCCGGCTGCAAAGTGCATTATCTGTGTCAATAGTTGACCAGAACAAGGAACATCATTTTAACTAAGGGTGGCTATTTATTGTAATAGTTTATTCACTTTTACCAGGACATGCAAATTTAGTTAGTACAGCAAGTTAAAAAAGGAGAGAGGAATTTTCAATATACACCTTATTGTCACTTTTTAACATAACCAACATTATTTAATGTTAGCTAGTATTAAATAAAATGTGTGTAGTTAGTTGCGCATGAAGGAACTTAGCCTTTAGAAATGGTCCAGTTCTCATTTTGGAGCCCCCAATCTATCCTGTCCTGTCTTCTCTGTGTGTCATATCCCTTTTCCTGATGTTTCAGCATATCAACAACACACACGCAGGCTAAATGATCCTAACACACATCCATCAGCTTGACAATTACTACAAAGCACCAAAACTGAGGAGGAGGGTGTGGACCCCACCTGTTTTCTTTTTCTCCACACAAAGGTCAAAGGGCTCGACTCCATTTAGCGTTTCATGGCTGGAGACCAGGCCTAATTGGCCGTGGAAGGGCAAGATAGAGAGGAAAAGCAAACCAACACAAACAAACAAGCGTGTTTGCTTTTCGGGGGCCAGGCCGAGCCCCGAGCAGACAGAGCTCTCTGGGCTCGGGGCGGCCCCGGGGCCCCAGACGGACCGTCCCTGTCGCACAGGGCCAGCCGTACGGGGCCCCCAGCCACGCAGACCCCAGAGGGCTCGATTTCACAGGATCACTCAGGCCGTGCCGGTTCCCAGCCTCGGACCAGAAACGCGAGGCTTTCGCACGACCCCGCCCCCCTGACCCCTCCTCCTTACCCGGGTCACGGGGCTCGGCCACTGGAGAAGCTGCTCCCAAGGGAGCCGGGCAAAGGTCGCCCCCAGCCCTCTTGTCCGCACGAAGCTCTGGGTTCACGTCTCTTGACCGCGGTTCCTTATCGAATTAGGAAAAGAGTGTGGGCAGTAGCTTGACATCCGGCCACAGGCTCCCTCCTGTCAAAACCAATGAAGCATCAACGCTACAACAACACTTACTCACTAAAGAGAGAATTTGCGCCGTTTTAGTTTATTTCCTACATCATCTGAGTCAGCGTCACCTCGACAAAAAACAAACAAACCACTCAGGGCGTTGTGATTTTAAACACCATGACGTCACGCAGTAGTTCTGGTGTCCAGGACCAGCGAAAGCTAACAGAAGTGAAAACCCAACCTGTTGAAAGGTCCCCAGTGAGCATGCAAAGTCACAGGGCCATGCACACTTCCCCAGCTGTGGTAAAAGTAGCACAGGAGCAGGGCGCCACGTTCCTTCCTGTCTCCTGTCTCCCCCCCCACTCCCCCTCCCCCTCTCCTGATATAAAAGGCTGAATGGAGACGAGGGGATCTGACCCCGGCCCTCCCTCCGAGGAGCTCCTCTGGTTTCCCCTCTTGGTTTTCGGTTTTTCCCCCGGCATGTGCGGCCCGGGGCCACCCAGGTGGAGCCGCGCCGGGGCGGACGCCGATCACCGAAACCTCTCCGTCTCCGGCTATCTCTGCCTAAGCCTCTGGGCTCACATCACAACAACTGAATTAACAAGAGCTTCACAGGCTCGCCCGTAATGATGGCTGGGCTTAGCAAAGCTTTACGTTCAATTCTGCACTTGGAGACTCGTCTAAAATGTCTTCATGAAGATTGTATTTATTTATTTGCAGCGTGTGGTCATGTTGCTGTGTTCATTTTCTGTACTGAGTCTTAACTTAATTTTCACATTAAAAATATTATACTTTATTAATGATCCAATGGAATTAATTAAAATAAATAGTGTTTTTCTCAAATTAAACTTTTATTTCCCTTTTATTAAGGATGACACTGCTGAGTCATCTTCCGCAAAGTTTTATGAGACTGGTGAACATTTAGGCTGGGATTTTTAATGATTCCACCATACAGAATCTTTCAAAATGTTTTAGATCCTGCATTCTATGCTTATGGACTGCACTCTTCAATTTGATTGGGTTCATGTCTGGAGTCTGAGATGGCCAATGGCAAATTCTGCAGGCAGTAAATCATTTCTTGCTTGATTTTAGGTATGCTTGGCATTAAAATTCCAAACATGGCTATGTAAACTAAAGCATAATGGACCAAAACATGTTTTTTGTGCCTTTTAAGGAAATCGTGTTGCATGTTAAAATGAAAGCATAATTAGATTGACAATTACACTCAATTAAATAAACAAACAAAAAAACAGAAGAAAAGAAAAACAAAACAATTCCAGAGGGATCATGGATTATTACAGGAAACGTCCCAGGTGGAGCATGAGGCAGCAAAGTAACGTCTAGTTACAGGTGTGACTTTTTGCTGTTATTTGTGTAAATGTCCTGCTATGGAGGTGGGGCGCGGGGGGGGGGGGGGCATGGCAATGTCTCACAGCCTTCCCCGTTCCAAACTCTGAGAAAACAAAAGGGTGATTCTTCCTTCGCCCCTCCCCAACCCCACCCCCTGCGGGTCCCGACACAACCTGACACAGGAGCCGGGGGCAGCTCGGCGGGGGCCGCGTCCCGTCCCCTTTTCAGAGCGCGCGGGGTGGCCGGGGGACCCCACGGGGCTCTTAGCGGCTCGTTGGGGCGCGTCCCCCCCGGCATGCGCACGCTGAGCGGGGCGCAGGGGTGGACTTCACGCCGCGCTGCGCGATCGATTCAGCCCGCGCGGGAATAAAGGCCCGCGAGCATGGGAGAGCGACCCGGACCCAAAGGACAGGCCGCCGCGGAGAACAATGGCCGCCCACCGACACAATGAAAGGTGTCACACAGGTTTCAGAGAGAGTTAGTATCCGCTTCCTCTCCTTGGCCTTGAGACAAAGCTAGCCTCTCTCCGGTCAAGATACTAATGCGCAAGGCTATTTATGAACAATATCATCTCTGACTCTGTGGTTATCTTGAGCTTTTCTGATGGCCAACATATTGTTCAGATAAAGAACATCTGCCTTGTCTTTCCTGGGGAGCCTCAATCTATGATACCGCGATCATCAATTCTATGGTACTGTGCCATAGATTTTCAGAGAGGTTGTTGATAGGATCCATTCTGACAACGTTGTCCAGAAGGACAACGGAAAACCTTGGTGCATCTCAGAGGAAATTAGCCCTTCCTTTCAAACATTTTGCATGGCCTTCTCTATGTTTGTCACTGAAGGAATCTTTTAGTCTGTGGTCACCTATTTGAAATATTGTCTGTTGTTTGCTTCAAAAGATGAGCCTTGCTGGTTCTTCTTTCCCATCGTCTGCTTTGTTTCTTTATCTTAATTGTGCAAAATTTAATTTGATGAGTCACTCTTCTTTGGCTGTAAAGAAAATGTGATGCATACACAAATGAGAGCCCCACCATAATAGGACAAATCCTAGGGACTTAACTGGCATTATGGTGTCAAGTAGGAGAAACAGAAAACGTTTGCTGCAGTGAGTTCAACGTCCGCACTCCTGCGCCAAATTTCAAAGCCTAAACATTTTTAATGTTTGCAAGCACAGATATTTTGATCCCCCATCTCATATTCCAGCAAACGCACAAGGAGGGAGAAAGGACTCCCTCACCCCCAGCTCTGGCTCCAGCCAAATCTCTGAAGGAAGTGATGTCACGTCGCGGGGCCCTCACCTTCAAAGAAGAACCCTGGAACCACTAATTAGAACACGTGACGAGAGCGAGGAACAAAACGGCAGAAAATAGAAGCGTGGGAACCCCATGTGAACTCCAGTTACAGTAAACCCACCACCTCTACCCCCCCCCCCCCCCCATACCCCCTCCTCCCCAAAAACAAAAAGCCCGCTCCAACAATCAGGCGAAAGAACACAGAGGGGTAGAAAAAAATAAAAACAGTCACCCAGTCACTCTGTCATGTTAACCAGCGGCTGGTCAGAAAAAAACAACAACAACACAACAGCCCAAAGTGCTTCCTGCCATTCACGTATGCTATAATAAGGGAGCTTCTCTTCTGCACGGATGAATTGGTGCGCGCTGTATTTAGTCTGATAAGAATCCAGCGTCTAAAGATACCAATCTAATAATAACATAATGGGCGGCAGCCCGCTGGCAATCAAATAGGAACAAGACATTGTATTGCAGGACCTGACACTTTGTTTCCTCCTATTTGTTTCTGAATGGGACTTTCGCAGGAAAATCGTGTTTGTCCAACAAATACTCTGTGCCTTCTCATTTATTACACCCATAAATATACATTTATATTACATGTTCGAAAGTACGACTGGCACCCACAGATTGTAGCCACGCAGACACTGGGGAGTTTGGGTTGCCTGTTTCGCGTGGCTCCTTGCAGCCCTGAGCGAAGCCGGTGCGTCATGTCCAATCACCGCTGTGACCCATGCAGCCGACGCCAGACAATGAGCGACACACGGGGCCACCGCTCGTGCTAATGGTTTTTTTTGTGTCCTCCGGGCAGTGCGCTCGGCTCAAAAGCCGTGGGGCGCATCCAGCATTCAGTCTGTGATGTCACCCTCGCTTTGATATATTAAATATACATATTAAATGTACATTACATTACGCATATTAAATCTCTTCTTCATTGTCACAGTGCTATTGTACTTGTTTAACTGTACACCATCAATCACCCAAGTGATCAGTCACGGCTTCTTCTTGTTTTCTCATTAGATTATCCTTGAACTGTGAATTCTTGCTGCAGCTGGCTACCTGCATGTTTCAAGATGCTGAATTCTATTAATGTTCCTCAATCAAAGAAGAAACCTTCAGGCAGTACAGTAATGCTATTCATATTAATATTAGCAGACTGCATTCCATGCTTGTCTGCAAGTCAAAGCATCTTAAAGCACGGTTCATACCTTGCACGGTTTGTGTGGTTAATACCTGGGGGAGAGGTGGCTGATATTTTTGGCTTTGTCTCATCTTTCTTGTGGGTTCAGTGAAGTGGGAAAACACGTGGCACTGCACTTCAAGCCTGGGCCTGTGACTCTGGGAAATGCAGCAGGAGGTCGTGATAAACACAGGCTTATTCATTTCAGCTTATTTATTGGAAGAGACTTGCCCAGGGCAAACGGGTGAATATCAAATATTTATACATTTGGTGGTCCCCAAAAGTGATAGAAATAAGAACAATCCTTGTCAAAGTATTTGTAAGCATGGCAAGAACTTTGGCAGTCCTGTGGCGCGCACGGAGCGCGATGGAGAAAAGGGGTTTCTTTTAATTGCATTATGTCTTTTGTACGGGCGCAGTTCATGAACGCCGTTTGCATGTTCCACGCACGGTGCCTCGCCGTGGGGTAAGATTATACTTCGTAGCTTCCTCTTGTACACTGCACTGGGTCGGATGAGTTAGTATTAGATTACAGGTTCACACGCTCACTCGCAGACCGCCCGTCGCCCTAACCAATTGCCCCATTCATTCCAATGCCGGAGACGGCCGTCGCCCCTGATTGGTTATCAGTGCTCGGCGATGGAACTTTCCCACGGCTAGCGCGTGCTGACAGCCGGCCAGCCACAACCGGGACAGACAGCTACAGTGCTCGCAAACACGGGGGCGGAGTGCGCTAGTCACGGAGTGCAACTCTATTGGACCATTGTCAACAATATTCAAAGGAGAAGGGCGTGCTTTATTCTGGATGCCAAAAACTGCACAGTCACTCAAAGTCTTGTTGGTTTTTCATTGGCTTGCCACTTCCCTTCCCCTCCCCCTCTGACTGACAGTGGTGCTGAAATGATACCGTGGGAAAGCTTGGGTCTTTAAACGGGTGAACCGGTGGAGCAGTTGACAGTAGTACACTGACAAGTCGCACGATAAAGGACTAGGAGAACCTTGCGCAAGACTTGCGATCAAAATGAAAAGAAATCACGATTTCAGCTCCTCGGACAGCGAGCTCGACGAAAACATTGAGGTAGAGAAAGAGAGTGCTGATGAAAATGGGTAAGTAGCTAGTTGCACACCAACTGCGTTACAACGGTTAAATTTAATATTAACTTTTCATCGTAATATTGGCATGGCAGATGACGTTAGATGGTTCGAAATCTAACATTGCGAACATTGTCTGGTCATTTTATTGGAATAGCTTGCAGATGTAGTTAACAGAAACTGGTAATGAAATCATGAAATCAATTTTCAGAGTGGGCACATGGGGTAAATTATATTCCTGTTTTGCTGCAGCTAAAAATACAGCAAGTTAATACTTAAGTGCTGGCCGCCATGCCGTTTAGCAATCCTCAAAACTCCAGACACGCGGAATTCCTACAATAACTAGCTAGTTTGCTAGCCACATTTGGTCATAATTAAGCCATCGCAATATTTTTTTTCAATCAGAGCTGAATTATTTCTCAGTATTATTTCTCGACTCAATACTGATATGCAACTAATTTATCCACATAAGGAACCTCTGTTCTCCCCACGGATCGATGTCTCCTTCTACATCGTCTCAAGTACAGGCGAGGAAACGGCGTCGAGGAGTGAGTACTTAATTTGCTTTTTAGCGAACTAACGTTAATAAGGCCTCAAATGATGTTGCTAACGTGTTTGCGTGCTGGCATGCTAAATTTGTTATATATTAATATATAGCTTGTAATTTGGTGACATTTATGTTATTTTATATCACCTAAATTGACCGATTTCTCTCTTCAATAATTAGATCATTGAAAAACGTCGCCGTGACAGGATCAACAACAGCCTGTCTGAGCTCCGCAGACTCGTGCCTAGCGCGTTTGAGAAGCAGGTACGAACTGATGAAATCACCGCAAACGATATATACGTATAACTAGACTAAAAATATTATTAACACGCAGTGAAATGTATGTTTAATTTAAGCGACGTGTACGCTGACGTGGGCAGTTTTTCATTCATTTTCTTGTCCCTTCCAGGGCTCGGCAAAATTAGAAAAGGCGGAGATACTGCAGATGACTGTGGATCACTTGAAGATGCTCCATGCTGCTGGTGGAAAAGGTAACGACTGCAAATAAATTATCCGTTTATAGACGGTTCCCACTTTGAAGGGAATCATATTGAAAGTGTAGCTTAGCTGCTCGTTGCTAAGCTTGTGTGTGGTTAGGGGGAATGTGTGGTTGCCTTCGAACCTTAAACTATAGTTATTCGTATGTTTGTTTTGTATTTGTATTTTGTAGGCGTTTGAGCGATCGCCTTAGTATACATATAGATGTACAGAGCAATTCAGGTTATAATATGCTGTTAATAAGCAAAGTAGATATTATAAATCTTTACTTTCAATGTAGCTGTCATTTTTTTGGCATGAGGGATTTCAAAATGATTCAGATGTTTTGATGATGATTACGCCCAGGTGGGGTATTTGCATATTTGTTTCAGGGAATTTTATCTGCCGTAGAAGAGTTTTATTGTATATAGATTAAACAATGTAAGAGCAAGCCTCCATCTCCAAAAGAAATTTAAAGTGGCAGCAACAAAATTAATATGAAACTAGCTTGCGGTACAGGTGTACTGAGTGAAGTCCAGGAAATGAATGCTTACCCTGTTTAAGAGGCTGCTGTGTCCTATTGAGTGGCTGGTTCGGACACTCCCAGGACTTTATCGCCTGAAGGCAGAGTAGGTTTCCTTTTCTCCAGTCTGCTGGTTTCCTGATATTGTCCGAAAGCGTGCGACTGTCTGACCCCCCTGTGCCCTTGGCTGCAGGGTACTTCGATGCCCACGCGCTGGCCATGGACTACCGGGGCCTGGGCTTCCGGGAGTGCCTGGCGGAGACGGCGCGCTACCTGAGCATCATGGAAGGGCTGGACAGCGCCGACCCGCTGCGGATACGCCTGGTCTCCCACCTCAACAGCTACGCCTCCCAGCGGGAGGTACACTCGGGGCTCGGACACTTGGCCTGGGGCTCCGCCTTCGGGACCCCGCCCGCCCACCTGGCGCACCACCTTCTCCTGCAGCAGCAGCAGCAGCAGCAGCAAACGGCAGCTTCACGCAGCACCACCAGCAGCCCCCCTTCCTCCTCCTCCGCCTCCTCTTCCTCTTCCTCCTCCTCCCCCACCTCGTCCTCCTCCGAGCCCCACGCCCCCAGCAGGCTCAGCGGCACGGCGCACCCCGAGGCGGGGCACGGGCCCCTGAGGATGCCCCCGAACGGGGCGCTCCCCCCGGGCCTGCCGCTCGCCGCCTCCAAGCTCTCACCTCCCCTCCTCTCCTCCCTCTCCTCGCTGTCGGCGTTCCCTTTCTCCTTCAGCGCCTTCCCGCTGCTCTCCCCCAGCGCCCTCAGCCCCTCCGCCCCCTCCTCCTCCCTGGGGAAGCCCTACCGGCCCTGGGGTATGGAGATCGGGGCTTTCTGAACTCCCCTTCCCCTGGACTGAGCGCCCCAGCTGAGCTGGGCTCCTCCTGAAGACGGCCAAAACAACAGCCAGCCATTTCTCTTTTCCCCCCCTCTTTTCGCTGTGTTTTTTTTCCTTTCTCCTTTTTTTTGGCAGTAGAGAGACATAGAATTACAGTTTTAGTAATTCTCTTTCTTCGAACAAAAGAGGAACGGACAAAACAGACTGATTTACAGCGTCATTGACTTTGTGTTTTTTTTTTTATTTTGAGCGGTGCGGGGGAGTCGGTGCGTTGCGCCACCCCCCCCCCCCCCACCACCACCACCACCACCCTTCCACTGTTAGTGCCACTCCTATTTTAAACTAATCAAGGGTGGACTGTCCAGATGGTCAAGCTGTTGCCCATTTACTTCAGCGAAACTGTCCCCTTTGTCTCTGTTTAGCAGTGCACTGCACCGCTACCTTTCCCGACTACTGAGCGGAAGGCAAAAAACACTTTAGCATAATAAACTGTGGGCTGGAATCGCTGAAACCAGACTGTTTTAAAAAACGTTATATGCAAGTGACATTAACCTGAACCTTCATGTGTGAAATGTCACCGTTTGGAAAGAGTCCATACCGTCATCCCTGAGTTGAAAGCTTAGTGTCTTAAGGGTCGGGCTTGACTCCTGTCTTCAAACCTCCTGTCTTCAAATGGTTATCATGCTGCAGTCAATCAACTGAAAAACCCAGTCAGTTACCTTTTGTGTTCCTGTGGTATTAACTCACCATACTAACCTTCAAAATTCACTATCCCGAGTAACAATATCATTTGAACCTGTTGTTACCTATAGAGTGTAGTTTTGTATCTCTCAAGTCAACTAGTTGATTTTTTATTTCTTTCAAAAAGGATCAAGTTTCATTTTTAGAATTTTGTATGCATGTCTGAGACTTGCAAAGCTGAATTTCATTTTATTGTATATATTTATGCGTATGAATAAGATGTAAAAAAAAAAAAAAAAAGGAACCTAAGGCTTTGACAGTGCCTTGGAATACACACTTTGATCAATTCTCGGCCTCCTTGTTTTATTTTAGTATTTTGGTTGAAATTCTCCATTTCTTAAGCGACATTTGCCAGAAAAGAACAGTTATTTCTTACATACTGAAGGATATGCAATATCCCTGTGAACTTGCTTGCTATTTTGAACCCCACCCACACCCACACTCCCCCTTTTTAATCACAAGGGTGCAAAAAACTCAAAAATATTTTTGTGTAACTTTCAAGAAACTATTTTTAGTAACAAAAATCAGGTGTTTGCACTCATAAAGAAGAGAGGAGGGTACTGTATTTGTGAACAAAGCGTTGACAAATCATATTTCTCAGCTTTACTGAGAATAGCAAGGATAGTAGTACTAGTACATTACAGTTGGAGTTTGTATGGTGCTGCGTTCCATCCTTGTGCAACGATCTATGACTTCTCGATAAAATAAGCTGTGTCAGATGTCGACTTCTCTCTTTTGTGTTACCAAGACTTGTCGGTTGATGCATCTGACTGTGACACTTAAGAGAACCCATTTCCCTGCCCTGGCTGCTGTGTGATATAATCCACTATGACTGATAAATCAGAGACCATCCCTCAGTCACAGTCAACACCAGCCTTTGCAATCTTGTATTTCTCTAAATGGAAAAGGAGAACAACAAAAAAAACATACCTTAGCTAGTTTGATTACAAAAGACGTGCACACGTTTAAGTAAATACAAATACCAGAATACGTTACTTTACCACGATGAAAGAAACACATACGCTACAATATACGTATGTTTAAATCTCCAATACATTTATAAGTAACAGCGATAAGCCACTGTGGATCTCTTCATGGCTAACTGAGACAGAGCTCCTCTGACTCTGTGGCAGAGGTGAAGCTGTAAAGCTCTGTGGCTTCTCTGTGTGTCCAGGAAGCGATTAACAACAAGGGGACATCCTGGACAATGGCCGCCCGGCCGGTCTGGACTGTGGGAAGCGGGAGCTGTGTGGGCGAAGGAGAGAAAGAGAGGGAAGTGTGCACACAGAGCGGGGCTTTGTCCCCGAGCGATCGCGGCGCACACTCCTCCTGGTTTCCTGCTCTCCCACACACTCGTTCCCTTCATCTCCCCTTTTCACAGGCCCGACTCCCTCCTCCCTCCACTCCTCCACCTCGCGACCTTTTCTTTCTTCCCTCCAGCCTTGGTCAAATTCAAATTTGTTTGAACGTTACTCTTCAGTACCAAACGTCAAAGTTCGGATAGGCCACTATATTGACAACAGGAATCCGTGTTCAATCGTTTTAAGTGTTCCATGAGGTATATTGTGGTCATTTACCTCCACCTGCTGGAGGTAAATGTAATTGCATATTACAACTGAATTTTTGACTAGGTTCAAAGACAGGGATGTGTTTTATTGTAGTCCATGTGTTTTATATGTGCCATATAAAATTTATATAATGTATACTTTTTAAATGGGATTTGTCTGTATCATAAATAAAAATATTTTATGAAGACTAACTATGTTTCATGTATTTTTTTCAACTGTGGCTTACATTTTTAAAACAAATATGTGCATCTTGTCATCCACCCATTTTCCAAACATGGTATTCTCGGATGGATTTTGGTTGTGGTTTTTGTATACTACAATGTGTAGCGCTTGTGAACTGTGGTTATGTTTTTGTAAACCACTGCACAGTGATCAATAGAGCCATTCTTGTCAGATGATATGTGTCTGCATTAAATTACAGCAGGCAGCGGGAATCAACAGGCGCACAACAGAACACAAACACGCTGCGTCTCATTCACAGAACCCCAAACCTTTATTCACCACAGCTTGCTCACAAAGATATTATTTGGGGGAGGTAAACACAAACAGGAAGCGAAGGATGCAGGCAGAAAGAGAGAGAAGTACTGAAGTGTTTCCACGGGTGCGCCAGCCTGCACCCGTCCCCCGTTCCGGCGTTCCAGACAGAGAAGGGACGAGCCTGAGCCGTCCGGCTCCCCTGAAAAGCGCGTACGCTCGGGGGCACGCACGTCCGTGCGCGCGCGGAAAATCGGAGGAGGAAGTCGCAACGACAAGGACCGGGCTCGTCACGTCTGCTCCCTGTCAATGCCCTTCCGGAGCCCTGTATCATTGTACAATCTGTGCGCGGCAGCGTGTACGTCTATCCTACGCTAAGGCATGCATTTTTATTCCTTCGACGCTTCCCGTTCCAACATCTTTTCAATTCCGTTTCGGCGTTTTTAAAATTCTACTTCAACACCGTAAAATGCTAAAATGCTACACAGTGGACTACATTTTGCCACATTTGTTTAAGTCTCGTACCACTATTGGTTTCCCCGTGCCACACCTTGGCAAAACAAAATGTACCAGAAAGTGATCCAAAGGACCACTGTGTGGTATCACCAATGACCAGGGACCACAGCTCAAGGGCAATACAACCGCCAATCAGCTTGGTGTAAGGAAGCAAAGAGTTTTCAGACACAGTTGAAACAGAGATAAAAGCACTCCCACCGTGAGCAATGGATCAAATATTTGGGCGTACTGTGTGAAAGGATGGGGAGGGGTGGGGGGCAGGGTGATACAGAGGGGTCAGAGAGGCATGCAGGTTAGACGCCATTGCGCAGCGAGAGGGGGCACGGAGCCACGACTGTCGATGGAACCAGGGGAAAGTCCAAAATCCGCAGAGCCCCCCCCCCCCTCCCTCCCCCCCAGCCCAAAACGCAGGACTTGCCTATCTCTGTTCAGGAGACGTGCGGCCCAGGCCACATCACGAAGACTGCGAGCGTGCGCATGCGCGTGTGTGTGTGCGTGTGTGCGTGAGAGAAAGAGAGAAAAGCGAGTGATAGAGAGACAGAGAGGAAGAGAAAGTCGTAAATGCTAAATAGGCCACATGAAGTCTACCGCTACTGTAACTGGGGGGCTGAGTGACACTAAACGCTTGCATTCTTCACACCGACACAGAAAGAGACATCGTGGGGGAAACCGGACACCGCAAGCGTCAGCTACCTGGCAACTCACAACACCGAAGCCTGTCACGAGACAAAGCGCCGCAGGTCGTAAAGAAACGGAAAACATCCAGAAACAAACAAAATTATAAAATCGAACACCGTAACACCATTTTTTTTTCGTTGTCGTCTCATATAACAAAAAAAGAAGTATTTACAAAAGCAATACCCATTTTCACTTTTTTTTTTGTTTCTTTGATTTCAAGCAAATCATTCATTTCAGAGGAGTGAGATGTTTATTTTGTGTTTCGTTTCTACGAGGTTGTAAGTGAGAGGGCGGGGCGTGGCGGGGCGGGGCGGGGGGGGGGGGGGTGGTGGGCGTTCCTCCGGCTGTACGCTGTGCTGCAGTACGCTGGGGTCGGGGGAGGCGGGGCTGGTGGGGGGTTGGGGGGCGGAGCTCATGCTGTCACCTCTTCTCTCAACTCTTTGTTCCTGCGCACCAGCATGGCATGCTTCTCCTAAACAGGGCACAGAAACATCGCCACGGGTTACACTGCGCCCCTCTGCTGAAAACTATGGGCTTAACGTAAACCCTAAACGTAAATGTCCTCTTGACTCCACCCACCAAGCCCCACCCCCGGCCCCACATCGTCACAACAAAGACCGCCCCTTCCCCTCCACCTCATGTTCTTCTGCAGGGCATTCTAAGATGGACACATCTATCAGGTGAAACAATGAACTCCACAAAAAATGTCCCCTTCCGAATTAATTTAGGATTCAAAAAGAAACATCTCCTCCATGGCTCTACCCCCTTGCACCCCCTCTCCTTCCCGCCCCCCTACCCTGCCCCGCCCCCTCACCTTCTCCTGCAGACGCTCCATGATGGAGGCCAGGTAGGCCTGGCGGTTTTCCTTGATCTGTTCCATCTTCATGATGAGCTTCTCCTCCGCCATCTTGCTGAAGTTGCTGTTCTCCTCCATGGCCTTGAACAGGACGTCCCGCTCGTGCTCCCTCTTCTCAGCCAGGGCCTTGAGCACCTGGGCTTCCTGAGACTGGAAGGCAGGGTCAGGACATCGTCTGCATTACTCACTCCTGCTCCAACTGACTCTACTACAGCCCCCAAGGTTGTGAAAGTCGCACAGCTTAATTAACAAAATTTTAAGCTGCATTTTAAACATCTGGCCAGGGACAGCAGATGAAAACTACCCTTTAAGGCTAACTCTGGCTCATTTACAGTTTGACTGTTAATTGGTGTGCATTGTCCCTGAAAAATAAACCAATAAAAAAAATTTTAAAAACCGGAAAGGCACTTAACCAGAAAGACAATGGCACACATTCAGCTGCATACAAGGACAATAACAATGGAAGCTTGTAATGCTTGCAGTGCCTTGCTTGATCTGCATTTAGTATGAATTGCATGTATCCAGGTAAATATGATGCAATGACAGTTATCGAAATCATCCAGAAGATCTACCATATGGTCTCCTGTAATAACTTATCATGTGAGTAGAAGTACAATTCTAGAGCAATTTCCCACATTTCTCATGGGCTCCTGCCAAATGCGGTGTGGAAATCTCTTGTTAAATGTGTTTTAGATGAGAGCTGTTTGTCTTCAGCCTGAAGGAGTGTGCCCTTCACTGAATCTGGATATGCTATGAGATTCCCTGGATGATATCCATTAAGCCAATGAACAGATTAAGTGCTACAGTGGTTTCCAAACCTATTCTCCATTGACCTCTGAAACAATCATGAAACCCTCAGTGAACCATTTTTCTTTTCAGCCACGGAACACCAAGGAGGTTCTCAGGGATGAACAGCGGTCTATGAACCACAGTTTGAAAACTGCTGGTGCAGAGAAAGGAACGCTGTGGTCATTGTGACATTTTGGTCGGCCACTCACTCTCCTCCGATCCTCGGCCGCCTCCAGCTTCTTCTGGATGTCCTCCAGGGAGACGTCCCTCTTCTTGGGGGGCGAGGTGATGCTGTGGGCAGCATCGGACATGGGGGACGGCGGCTTCAGGATCACCTCGAACGCCTGACCGGAGGCCCGCTTATCGATTGGCTTCACCTCCATGTCTGCAGGACAGTAGCGGAACCCCCGGCACACAATCACAAAAATAGCATTTGATACCACCTAGTAATATAAGGACGAGTTTAGAATAACTGGGCTACCTTACAGTAAAACCAAAAATCAGTCTTTAGCATAAGGATGTTGGGTCACACATTATTTGAAGTAGGTTTTTCCATTGATTTCACTCCTATGAACCTCTAGTCCCTAATAAAGCACGTCAACATTAGTGAAGCAGCATTCTCTGTCTGCTTTGCTACCTTCAAACTCGCACACCAGCTTGTTGCGCGCCTCCGGGTAGAAACAGGAGCAGATGAGAGAGAGGACAGACAGCTCCTTCATCTTCTCTTTGTACGCTGTGGAAACCAAGCAACAGGAGCCAACTCTTAACCGCCATTCACAAGACACTTTCAAAGGGAAACTTAACAGATTGGAAATGATACGTACATTAAAAAAATTGTTATGAACAAAGCTATTTTCTCTGGAGTGAATTTGTTCACTGGCACGTTTCATGTCACGTTTATCACGCAACCTCGCCTTGATGTCGTCTCGCTTGAGAAACGTCCACTGGCACGCCGTCTCTGCACTGGCACTGACAAGTGATGCTGCATTTGTGTGTTTGCAGACACGGCCACCCTGACTCTGACAGCCGCACCGCAGCGGGCGCGACCTTGAAACGTCTCGCTTTCGGGAGTAAACAACAAAAGGAAAGGGTAACTGCTAAGTGATGCAATTATTTTCTGAAGAGCTCCCTGACTGATGGTAAGATACAACTCAGAGGTTCTGAGGGATGCCCACAGTGGACAAGCTCAGCAGGTTAGCATGAACCTTATTCCTGTTCCATGCGTTCACTGTTCTGCAAACCCTCAGTGACCTTATACACGCCAGGGATGCCCAAATCTGCCCCCAAGGCCATCGATACCGCTGCTCCTCCTTACAACCACACGGTTAATTGATTGATTAATGTCACCGATTGGACAGAGACTTCGCTGATTAGATCTGGTGCCTGCGGGAACAGATCTAATCACCTCCTCGTTCATTGGGAAGAATGAAAGCCAGCAGTACTGGAGGCACAGAGAGCCAGATCTGAGTACTTGTTTAATAATGTGCTTGTCACACCTCCCCAGAGGAGAATCTTGGAAGGAGAGGAAAAACCGTGTGGAGAACAGATTCCCACTAGAGCCCAGACAGGAGACCTCTGGTACGTAAATGTCAACGGCCAACAGTTGGAATCCTGGCAATTTTGCAATTATAAGCTGTTCGGTATTGAGGTTTGACTTATCATGTTCTCCTAAGAGATTACTTTTGTTCTCGCACAAAATTGAAATTGAAATTTATTCATGAAAGTGTATTTGGAATCTATAAAGGGACCTGTGTGTTTTGACAACTGTATTACAATGAACCAGAAGGGGAGACCTAATTCTAATCCTTTGAATGTTTGAAGAAATCCAGTCGGGTAATGTCAAGATAGATATAGATAATCTATATACTGACCAGATATGAAGCTCTGATATGGCTTCAATACTATACTTGCTTCATTTGGAGAATACAACTGGTAGAAGGTTCCAGTACTTTCCGTGTTGCTATGCAATCTATAGATGTTCTCTCTTCAACCACACCCCTTTATGAATATTCATTGTGCGACTGCAACTCAGACTCAGAATGACATGGGCTTTCAATAATGTTAGGCATACGGAGCTGAATATCCAATCATAGTTCATCTGTGATTCTGTCATCAGAAAATACACCATCCACAAAAAAAGGTCCAAAAACAGAGGAATTAAGTCTTCTAAAATTTCAAACGCTGCTGAGTTTCAGCTGCTTTAAACTGGCCATTTTCTACAGTAAGAGAACAGGCTTCACGATTGGCAGAGCAGCAAAACTCCCTCCTCTAACTCGACACAATAAGGGGAAGAGGAGGCATCCTCTCATCACCAAGGTAACAGAGCTACACTCCAGGTCCCCCCGCAGCGATCCATCAGCGTGTGACGGCAGATCGTCAGTTAAGATTAGACAGCCGCTTGGTGTAGAGCGCCCTCTGGCTGCCACTCGTGACCAGACGCCCTCGCTGTTCTGCTCAGAGCTGTCGGATGGGAAAACCATTTGTGTCTAACTGTCGGAAACCAAGAGGGTACATCTCCAGATCAAACATCACCTGTCAAATGTGACATGGCATAGTGCCACCTGCAGTGGGCCAGAACTGCTAAGCTCTCTAAAGCCCTGAGAACTTTTCAGGCTCTTTTCACCAAGGTATACTATATATGCAGAATTATTCACCTGTCTAGGAGAAACAGATCTAAACCCAAGGGATGGTTACAATATGAAAACCCTTTTCAGTACAACCCAGTACAGAGTAATACAGTGAAGGACAGTCAAACAGAACCTCCAGCTGTTCAATGTAGTCTGCATAGTACATAATAGTCCACAGTCATTTAAAAAGCATGCCCACATAGACTAACATTCCAGCAACGTCAAGTGCAATATCTGGATTTGGAATACAATGCACCAATAATGCAACTAAAACCAAGCATGCACCGGCAGACAAAAGGAGATACATTTTAACGCAGTCCACCACACTGCAACACATGATGCTCTCACCACACACCAAAAAGGTACTACGCACATGAACACATACCAGTTGGCAGGCAAATCAGAAGTGTGGAAATGCCCCTTCAAACCAGTAATCCTGGTCGCCAAGAGTCCGAAAACACTCGCAGTGCCCGTCACATTAAAGACACACTCAGTAGCCTCGGAGCGGTGGGTCCACCTCTAGGTGTCTCCGTTGAGATAAGTTCCGACCCAATGAGCTGTCAATTCCAAACAGTACCAGTAAAATGTTTCCAACTCAGTAGGCAGACTGCAGCCCTCAAAAACATCGTTCACTGTCTGCAAATGTAAACTATGAGACACAACGGGAAATCTTCCCTGAATATTAGAGCAGCCAAATGTAACTATGTCTTTTAATGGTTAATCCGTGAAAAGAATCAACCACACAATTAGGGACATTTCCCTTATCTCTCTGCCTGGCAGACACTGAATAGACAATTTAAGAGTGTTGTCTGCCCCCTCAGTCGGTAGACAACTCACTCTAAAGGCACATCAGCGCCCTTGCACAGCAGCAGAAGCAAGAGGCCTCTATTCCATCAGTTCGGCTCCCTCTTTTGTTAAACAATATCAACCCAAAAAATAAAACACAAACCTAAAATACCAGCCTAAAAAGACTGCTCTCTCCCTCTCTCTATATATATATATATATATGTATATATATTTATGTATGGAGAGAAGAGAGAGAGAGAGAGAGAGAGAGTAGCCTTCTCGGGTTTGCATTTAGTTCTTAGGAACATGTTTTTAGATCTGAGTTAAACGCTATCTATTTACTTTCCCAATATACACGTTGAATTTTATGGACATTTATCATTTCCCAGTTAAAAAAAACAAACAACATTATGTGAATAATACCTTGGATAATTATTAATGAAAATTTTGATGTAGCCGAGTGCCATCACCTGCAATCATATGTTGAACAAGGCCCAACCCAAATAGAATACATATTACATACATAGTGGCTTATATAAAAACACCCGGTCAAGTTTCAACTGGTCAATTCAAGCATATTAAAATAAACTGAGAATTAAACATGGAGACTCGTATGCATCGTTTCACATAGAATGCCGATTAGAACCACTAAGATAAACGGATAGGCTATGTGGTCGATACAACAAATAATTATGGCAATACCAAAACCAGCCCACATTCCGATTCTCTATCCTCCTAGTCTACTTACAACAATTTCGGTTCGCAAAAATATCAACGTTGCAAATATACTCCTTGGATTGCAGATCATATTTCTTGTTCACCTGACAGCTTCGCTATGACAAAAAAGTAAAGGAATATAATTTCCTAAATGTTCTGTTCTAAAGCCCAAAAGGTAGGCTATTTCATGTTCTTTAATTGTAGAGCCCGTGTAGAATTATATTTATGGGAAAAGGTTATTTTTAGCGATATACGAAACTATTCAATGCTTCTATTACACTGATTCTCACTCGTGAAACCTTCTTGAAATCATCAAGCGACCGGGTTCTTGGGTGCGGTCTGTCTGCATTATGCTGCTGGGGCATGTGCCGGGCAATAGAAGCAGGTGCGGCAATATCGATATGATATTTCTGCCTGTTTTTTCATGGAAAATACGTGACGAATGAACGAACACGTTCATTCCTCAATCACCACATTCAAACAATATAAATGTGGCATAATGAGTAGACTATATAGGACCATTTGAACGCCAAATCCCGTGTGAATCTACTTTCACGTTGGGCGTTTTGTTGCTAGCTAGCTATTCATCTATCCCGTTCGGCCCCGTTGACACAAATAAGATGATTTACTACTGAAACATAAAACATTAGGCTATGTTTAAAACATATATTACATACTTTCATTAAAAAAACGTAATGTTTCCTCTGTTTTGTCATATGTATTGAATCTGACCGCTCCCATGAATCCGCTCGTAGCATCTTTTGTGCCTAAAGGATGCGTCTGCATTCCTGTTGGATCTACCAGCATCCACGGGCTTGGACAACAGATTCCCGGTTACCCATCCCAAAATTGACGCATAGAGATTGGGTTGCTTACCAATTGCGGTTTTAGCCATAGTTGTCGTTGGTGCAGTAACTCTGGAGTAGGCTACCGAAGCAAACGTCGCAGTTCAGGTCTGTGGCGAGTGAAAGGACTACTATAAGGCACTGAGTCAGCAGAACACAGCTTGGTGGGAGCAAGGGATATTGAGCTAGTGATTTACGACCGTCTTCACGCAAGAGCAGATTGGCTACCGTCGTCCCCTGACGCGCATCTCAGGGAAAGAAACAAACGCACTCACAATATTTCCTGATTCTGCAACATAGAAATTACAATAAAAGTGGGAAAATGAGCGCATTCCTTTGCTTTTATGAGTCACTCTGATAAAATCACATGACGACTATTATCCGCATGGTAAAATATTGCGTAACCAGCCTACAACGAGTAAAAAGTTTTAATTTTGTTGGAATACGTGAAATATGTTCATTCATGACAGCATTTTCTGAATTAATGAATATTATTTTCTCTCATAGCTCGTAGCCCCCCCGCCCCCCGCAAGCGCACACGCATGGGTATATATGAATTATTATCGCCTTTTGGATATGGATATTTGGATATATCCGATTAGACTGTTCATTATTTGAAATGAATCAAATGAGTATGTCGTACTGCCTCTAACTAGTACTACTGAATATTAAGCTGAATAAAACAAAGAAATCTGAAGTATCTGTGTAATGTATACTTAGCAATTAAACACAAAACCATTAGATGAAAAGGTACTTGTACTTTCATGTATCTAAATGGTTATAATCATATAAGTGATTTCCCCCCTGACAAGTCTGCTTGCTATAACTTGTGGGCCTACATAGTTCACGCAATGACGCTTTCTTCCCCTGTTTGTCTTGGCTGAACAA
This sequence comes from Anguilla rostrata, assembly GCF_018555375.3. Taxonomy (NCBI): domain Eukaryota; kingdom Metazoa; phylum Chordata; class Actinopteri; order Anguilliformes; family Anguillidae; genus Anguilla; species Anguilla rostrata. The sequence continues at coordinate 38,023,906 of NC_057940.1, read as the reverse complement.
AAGGCTGTGCAGGAAATAATACTGTAATACAAAAAACTGATATCGCCAGTGTTTAGACATTGTCATGGACATGAAAATATATTGACATGCAAACCCATATTCAGGTACATAAATACCTGAGGCAAATTCCGCTGCCTTTTTGCAGTTCTACCACAAGGCTGCAGTAGAGACCTAATACATTCTCGTTTGACTGTAACTATGCAGAGTCAAGAAATCTGAAAACTATAAAGTATAGAGGAAAGACGATATAACATATGGAACACAATGTTAAGTTTTTTTGCTAAAAATGTTTGTACTGACTGTCACTCAGACACTAGCTACAAATAAATGTCATGCAGGTCTGGGCCTCATTCATGCTGAACACGCCAGAATTAGACTTCAAAAATGACAGAACAGTACTAAGTCTACCTTTCCTAGACTTGTACCAGTGCTTTAGGTCCATCATCTGTTGATGTTGTTGTTGACCTGAACACGAGGATGAGTCACACTAATACATCTGATTACTCTACATCATCCTAATGCATTAGTATTATTTTTACAGATGCATAAATGTATTTTACAGTGTGTCAAGTTTACAACCGCTTTGTTTAGCCTTTTTTTGTTCGGGAGTAAAGAACATAGCCACATTTGAACAAAATCATATTTTCAACGTACAAAAAATACCAAGTTACTCATACATACAAAGCACCTGTCTATATGTCATTGATTAAAACTAGCAACATCGAAGGCATACCATTAAAAGTATTAATATCAAAATGAGGCCAAGTTACAACAAACCATATTAGCTATCTTAGCTCACATAATTTATTAAACAAGCTCTATTTCAAAGCAATGCAACTCATTATTTCTTTAATTTTTTTACGTAACTTGACCCTGTGTTTTTTCATCGTACCAGCGAATGTGGTCACTCATTGTATTTCTGTAGGAAACCCTGAAAAGTGCCAAACTCTCAGTGCTGTATTTATTCATTTTTTAAAAAAAACGTAAAATAAAGTATGGGGCATGCCCTGCCATGCCATAACTTTGCGGATGGCATGCCTGCCATCCCAATAAATTTTATCTTGAAGGGATTGCGTTATTGAATTTAAACATCAGAAAATAAAAGTCAGAAAACACTTCGCATGTTCAGATCCACTGTCACATGTCACGTGAACTGGTCTTTACTCAGTTCACGTGACTCTTTGCACTGGCATGCATTCAAGACAATTAAAATAATATTTACTTTCTGTTGATGAAAATGACCAAGGGGTAGTAAATGCTCACCATAAGTGTCTGAAGTGAAGTGCCAACATAACACTTGGGAACTTGGGAACAAACAAAGATGAAGTACGGCAGAGTCACTGATTAACCATAATGGATGCATTTAGTAGCACTTAAACGTAACACATTCCCACTGACAACTCCAGTTCTTGAGGTTCACAGGCTGTGTTTGGTTTCATGTTTAACTCTTCCCTCAGTAGTTAAACTGAAATCATCCAATTTGGCCTTCTATGTACAAGTCAATTGTTGATTAAAGGGTAATGGTCACCCACAGGGTCTGAGGCCTTGATTTCTCAACAAGTGATGTACAGTTTCATCTTTATTCCATCTGTTCTGTCCACTGCATAAGAAACTACACATATTATAGAGACATGTGAATCTACATGGCCAACAGTTCATGCACAAGCTTGATTTTCAAAAAATCTTTCAGACCCAAAGGTATTGTGCTTACTGATCTCAGATGAGTGTAATAACCAGGCATGGGAAAACAGGAAATTCCATGTACAGGAAGCTACCTTGTTCTGTAAAATAAGTTGTTTTAGCTATCAGCTGTAGCTATCAGCATTGATCATTGGGCATTGATTAGTTCTGTTAGGACCCAGCTTCTTTCCGCGAAATCAAAGTCAGGACGATGCAGGAGCTCACCAAGGCAACAAAACACTTTACTGAAGAAAGTAAAAGTTTATTGTAATCACTGAAACACAGCACAAGTTTGCGGTACAGCAACCCTTCACACACTGGTCTTCTAGCCTGGTTTAAATACCCTCTGAGGCCTTGACTGGGTACACATGTCCATCCTATCTGCAAGGGCCTATCTCTTTGTTCCCTAATGACGTCTCCAAAGTTTTGTACACAAACAACCTATGCCATTAGTATTGCCTGATACCATATGGCGTCGCAATGTCCACTCAGAGAGGGCAGAGGTCTGTCCCCCCCCCCCCGCGCCTGACCTCTGAACAATACATTTACAACCCAGGCCCCAATGACCAGGCTTCACCCATTACACTTAATCAGAGATCAATACACACAGGCCTAACCACTTCCAGAGGAGGAAAAACCCTGAACCCACCAGTTCATGGGATCAGTTTTAACATTTCCAAGGTTTACTAATGATGCAATACAAGTTCTAAAGGTTGCAACGTTGTGCGGGGTGCTCACTGACTGGACCACCACATTTAACTCCAGTATCTGGCAGCTGTATGACTCATCCTGATACTCAGTTTCAGGTGGTTGCACTGGCAACTGCAAAGGAGATGTTGCTATGGCTACATTCATAATCCTGATGATGCGGCCCCATGGCCCCATGCTTCACCCAATAAACCTTTCCCAAAGAACTAAAGTTTGGTCATTTAACTGGAGGCATGGCATCTACAGGCAACCAACAGAGTGGCACAGCGGTTAGCACTGTTGCCTTGCAAAAAGGAAGTTCTGGGTTTGAGTCCTGGCCGACCGGACCTTCTCCGCGTGGAGTTTGCATGTTCTCCCTGTGTTTGTGTGGGTTTACTCTGGGTACTCTGATTTACTCCCACATTCCAAAGATATGTACGCTCCAGGGCTCACTTGCAAAATAGATGTCAATCTCAATGAGACTACCCTGGTCAAATAAAATTATACATACTTTTCCTCTAGAAAAACAAGGTGGATTGTCATTCATCAAAGCATATTTCTTGTAATTGATGAAAGACCTAAAGGGAACTTAAATTAGACTTTGGTGTTGCAGTCATGCCAAAACAATATAACAATCTGTGAAAGTTCTGGTCAGGTTTCGGCACCCAGAACAATTTTAACGTGGCAACACCACAATGATGTATACTGGTGAATAAGCACTGGAATAATAGCTTGAATGCTGCTGTTGCATAACTTTAAAGGAAAAGAAAATTAATCTACCTATAGGATTTGATGATAATAACGTGCTTACGTGTTTTGCTCTTATGAGCCAGCTTTCATAAAAGAAGGCAACAACAATAGAACTCTAAGTAAAGATTAACAGCATACAACAGTGTCGGCATATTAAGGTATATGTGTCACTTATTAAGCAGTGACACATAAACACAATTTTAAGGCAACAAGCCTACCTACCAAAACACATTATTACTGGACAGCTAAATATAGGGGGGAAAGGAGTTTCGTGTACAAACAGACGATTCTCCAACCTAGTAATAGGTTAGTCCGCTGTACTTCTTTCATGGAAAAATGCTTAAGGCTAGTTTTTGTATTGTCGGTCGTAAACTCTCACTTTACATCAGCCTTTCAGAGTTGACGCTTTGTTCCATGTCGCGAGGCTACCTTCAGGGTGCTTGACCACTTATAATGTAAAACGTGCAGAAGTTGTTAGAACTGAGTTAAGTGATTGTGTGTATATAAATAGCTACACACATGATGGAAACGTCAAACGACTGTCGAATACGAGTTTTGAACAATATGTAATCATCCAGTTGCGGCTTAATAGTTACTTGTTTTCTTATTGAACATTTTTATAAACGAACAATTCAGTAGCTTTTTAGCCATCATCCCTAAGATATTGTTTTATTCGCACGTGACAACAGCGTAGCTGTGTTTCAGACAGCGTTACCAAAGTTATTAGCAGCAAAACAGAATACAGAACACTGTCACAACCCAAAAAGATGATGACATGAAAACGAAGGTTGCACCGTTGATCCTGATTGGAGCTTATCCACCTCATCGATGTTCTGTGTGGTAACTGGCGAAATACACTTAGAGCGCGCGCTACCTTCGTTCACTGATTTGCCAGCATCAGAGGAAATAACACAGCTGCATAACGTTAACGTTAGAGGTAAGTGGTCGTTTAATTGACTTCAATGTTTTTTGAGCTTTCGACTTATGACTTATACGGTACTTAGATAGAAAAGCTGTGCTTTGGAATAAAGGAGTCATTTCGGTGCTTTTTTTTTTTTTTCTACAACGAATGTATAGGTAGTTAGCTATAGCCAGCCACTGAGGATGTAGCTATCATAGCTAACTGGTGCTAATGTTAGCTGCCGTGCTAACTGAAGAGATGCTGTCCAGAATGAACTTGATAACTAAAGTTAATTACAGCGATGTTGCGAGCTGTGTTAAAAACAGTTGTGCCAATATATAATAGAATTAAAATAACCGAACAAACTAGGTGGGTGTCACGAGGCTATGTGGAAAATAAAGCCGTTCGTTTAATAAATGTAGTCTAACGTGGTGAGTTGATGTCCGTGAGAACTCAACCCACCACGAGCGCCTAGTTGGTAGTTAAGGTTAGCTAGCTTTCTGTCTAATTTAAAACACAGAGTTAGGTCGAGCTAGAGTGGTGTTGACTTAAATGTCCGAGTCGCTGCCCGAATGTCTGTACGATTAACATTTTGTACTTTCGTTCAGAATCGTCCGTTTGTTGCTTGTCGTTTAACGTTAGCTAGATAGCACGTTGGCTAAATCGTCTGACAAAGGAAATCGGCTGCTCTGATATCGGGCCAACTAACTTAGTTTACAAGGAGTAACCACTTAACTCCTCTTGTAATAGTAAGATATTGTGCTAGACCGAATTAACTAACCCTAACATCTAGCCTACAGCTTGCTTTCTTAGCCGGTTGTAATTACTGGCACACAATCATCTACGAAAAGCATCATTGCGGAAGGCCATGCCGACAACTGCAGTGCGTTTTAATACCGGCGTGGTTAAGTAGCACATGGCGTCGATTTAATTCAGAGCTTACCAGAAAATACAATTTTAACATAGAAACGAGCAAATCAAACTCTCTATTAAATTATTTACGTGTTGATATTTATATTATTTACGCATTACAGTACATTATCGCATCTCCAGCGTTACAAATACTGTATACTGTGTAAATAACGTTAGTCTTTAGTAAAATGTAGTATGACTGAACGGCTGTTCATTTAATGTATGCCTGACTAGTTAAGTTAAAGGAAGAAAATATAGCAAGGTCCATAATGTTTGGGACAGCCATATTTTTTGGTTCTTGGTTTGGCTCTGTTCTCCCTAATTTTAGATTTGTAATCAAATTTACATTTCGTTAAATTGCAGATTCTCAGCTTTCGTTGAACGGTATTGTGATACATTTTGGTGTTACCGTGTGGAAATAACAGCACTTCATATACATAGCCCCCCATTTCAGGGCACCCTAATGTTTATGACAAACGGCTTCGCGGGTGTTTCTGATTAGTCAGGTGTGTTCACTTGCTTCTTTAGGGCAGGTATAAGAGAGCTTTCAATATCTAGTCTTGATTGTAGGCTTTTGGTTGCCTCTGGAGTCGGTTGGCGTTTGTCAATATAAGGACCGGAGTTGTCCCAATGAAAGTCAAGGAAGCCATTAAGAGGCTGAGAAATATGAAAATACAGTCAGAGACATAGGGCTGTTTTGCACTAGTTGGATCAAGCACACTTAAAGTATCAAAGTCTATAAAATGAGTTTTAAATGTAGGGATATTGTTGCGAGAATGTTATAAAACCGGTATGCTGTTCGGGAATTCGTTTCTTCGAGAATGTGGCTGTGATGTAAGCGCTACGTATGAAAAATGCCTCCCCGTTTGGCAGCTCGTACAGCGTACCTGTATAAGGTCTCACACTCGCATCTATCGACCGCAATAAGCCTTTTCCACATTGCCTGACCTGGAACGCGACACCCGTCCATTCTATCTGAACGGTTTCCTGGCTGCGAGTCACAGGACCCGGACATGCTGGGTCTTGTGGAAAAGGCGGCTGGCCATGGTGAAGTTCGCCTGTTTTAGCTGCGTTTTTAATCAACATTCAGTCCAGGAAGCGGTTTGTTGCACACGTGGCCTTCGTGCTTGAGGAAATGTGAACTGCACAACAGACAGGAGACATGCTCCGAGGAACGTTCCTTAAGAAGCCAATTGAAGGAAACGTCCCGTTGAAACATCATCACCTGGTCTTTCCTGTTCAAAGTAATGTAATCCCTGAACCCTGAGTGAAATTTTGGAAAACGCCTTCATGTATGTTTTTGACTTTTAGCCTGCAGCCATGCACTGTTGCAAAAAATTTGTAAAAAATTTGTTCATAGCCCTGGATATTTACTGAAGCAATTCAGGATAAGTACCTTAGCACCTAACAACAATAACAACGACAACAACAACTAGTTTGTGTAGCACCTTCCTGAATGCTAAGGCCACTTCACAGCATAACGATGCACATGCTTACAATGCGCTAATTAGTTAGGGTGTAGGAATGCATTCTTGTATGGTGCAAGCTTATTATTAGGCTCTGTGTACACATCAGTGTAAGGTTTTTATGGCTGTGCTCGGATTACAGTGAAGTGGGCCAAATCCGATTATTGTTTTTTTTTTTTTTGCCTACATGTGACACAGATCAGAATTTTTTTGGACCTTGTGCTGACAAACGCGAAGAACAGACAGACAAAGGCGATTGAAAACCTACAACGGAGACTAGAAGCTGAAAGCTCTCATGTACCTGCATTAAGGAAGCAATTGAACACACCTGACTAATCCAAAACACCTGTGAAACCATTTGTCCCAAAGCATTAGGTGCCCTGAAATTGGTGGGGGGGGGCTATGTTTAAAAAAAATAAATAAATAAAATAAGTGCATGAAAATATATTTTATACCAAAATGTATAAAAATGACCCTTTAATAAAAGCCGAGAATCTTCACATCACCCACTTCTTAATTGTTTGATTACAAACCTTAAATTCTGGAGTAGAGCCAATTCAAGAAAATAAATCTGTAAACTCTTTGATATTAGAGATATATATATATATATATATATTATTGTGTCTAATATCAGAGAGTTTACTGATTGTGCTTATCAACTAAGCAGCTGGGCGATTACAGCAGTGCAGTTTGTTGATTTTAAGACCAGAACTAGAGACGTCATATTTCAAATTCATTCGTCAGCCTATTTTTTTAACCTTCCCTTCCCCTTCCCCTTTTGTCTGGAGCGGAAGGGCATACGGAATGCGCACTCGCAGGTGCACACAAAGGCTCTGTGTTTCTCCTGCAAACAGCAGGCGCGGTAATCCAGGTCCGGAGCGGAGCGGCCGGTGCGCCCTCGGGCTAAGTCTCGCGGTCATGAGACCCCGGCTTCATTAGCATCGCCGTGCCTGGAGCTGTGGAATGGGGGCACCCGCGCTACTTAGCCCCTCGGCCTCCGCAGACGAAATGTCTGACCTAAGCTCGAGTGCACGGGGTCTGCGCGACGCAGCGCTGTGAACTTCACGCGCGCGTTACAGCGCGAGCGTTCTTACTCTGTTGTGCTCAAGCGATGTCCGCAGTCTGACCCGTGACACACCTTCACGTACTTTTGGAAGTGTTATTTCCTTAGAGAAAGAGAAGGAAAAAAAACATTGCTCCGATTCAGTTTTTGGGTTTGTATATAATGAAATAAAGTGTGCGAAATGGGGAACTTGCAGAAATCTTTAGCCTAAAGGGAAGGGCACTGCAGTGTGAAGAGGTATAATGGAGGCCTGATTGACGACAGCCTTTCTCTTTCACAGTGACCGTCCACACACAGTGGAATACCCTCATAATCCAAATGTCTGTGGGTTCCTTTGATAAAGTAGTAGTAATTCAGTTTGTTTTTGTTGAGTGTTGTATTTGCCATATTATTGATCTCTTGACTCAAATATGTGGTAAAGCGGCAGCGTGCGAAACGACTGCCCATGAAATGCTGTTTTTTTTTTGTAGGGATGCCGTTCATCAGCTGAGATTTACAGAGTCCAGTTAGAGGTCATCATCACGGGCTTGGAGTCCCTCCCAGCACCAGCACCAGCACCAGCACCAGCGCCCCGCCTGCAGAGAGCCATGGGGAGCGAGTCGGACACGGGCCCGTTGCGCCTGAAGCAGGAGATCTCCCTCCTGCACGGCGTCTGCCTCATCGTGGGCAACATGATCGGCTCGGGCATCTTCGTGGCGCCTAAGGGCGTCCTGGAGCACACGGGGTCCTTCGGCCTGTCCCTGGTGGTGTGGACCATCGGCGGCGTCTTCTCCGTCTTCGGCGCGCTCTGCTACGCCGAGCTGGGCACCACCATCCGCAAGTCGGGCGCCAGCTACGCCTACATCCTGGAGTCCTTCGGCGGCTTCCTGGCGTTCATCCGCCTGTGGACCTCGCTGCTGATCGTGGAGCCCGCCTGCCAGGCGGTCATCGCCATCACCTTCTCCACCTACCTGGTGCAGCCCTTCTACCCCACCTGCGCGGCCCCCTACGTCGCCGTGCGCCTCATAGCGGCCGTCATCATCGGTAAGCCCGCCCCGCTCTTTCGTTACGACTACGCTCTACGACCCCTCCCCCTCTCCCTCCCCACCACCCGGCCCGTAACTGACCTGATTCGTTTCAGAATGTCCAATTACAGCAGTGAGCCCATCCCAATAGTACAGCACCTCTTACCTCTTTCGGTTTACTTTAGCTGAACACGGCGCAGAGGAGTCCCATTACAGGTCCTTGTTCATGTATGGGGTTCCAGCCCCCCCCCCCCCCCACTGGGAAGCAGGGCAGTGATAACGGGGTTCTAAGCAAACTGCTTCAGTTTGTCAGGCCATTTCAGGAGCTACCTGAGGGGGGGGGGGTAATTTTGAGATAGGTCATGCAAATGGAAGTGGGAGTGCCGTTCAGTAGTTGACTCATACAACCTAGAAAAACACTTTTCCAGAGCAACTGCTTTGGATGGATCCTGCTGGATCCCTGCCGTTGGTCGGACTGTGCAAGATGGCTTGGACTCATTGTTTAGGTGGGCGGGGCAGTCATTTTCATTGGCTTATTTTTTTTTTTGCACTCCGTCGGAGGACAAACGTTTAGGAAACGTGAATCCCGAACGTGCCCCTGTTCCAGAGCTCTAACGGAGCCGGTTTGAGCCGCGGAGTGGGGACGGCTCTCTGGTTTCACACCCACGTTGGCAGGCCTTTGGGGGACAGCTGTGTATTTACACTTCGCGCACGCGAGCACGTGACCTCCATTCCCGCCTCGCCGCCGTGTCTGCGGGTGGCTTCGCAGGAAACTCTGCTCCGGCTTTCTTTCCCTCAGGGGAACAACCTTTTTTACATAAATCCTGAAAGAGCTCAGCTGAAGGTTGGCTCACGCTGAGACCAAAAGCAAACTAGAGCGTGAAAACGAACCTGACTGGAAATTTCCACCGCTACCTGCGCTAGCATTTGTTTTTTTGTTATCGGGACATACGATATTTATTGGACGGTGTTCTCTGAAGAATGCTGTAATTACATGATGATGCTCGCCTTTAAAGAACGGGTTGTTAATTTGTAGCACACTTAGAAAATCCCAGGTAACGCTTTGCCGAAACACCCGCATAGTCAATATTTGCTCTCTGGCCGGGGAGAGCGGGCCCCTGATCGGTTAAAGAGCCGAGCTTAATGCGAGTGACGCAGGGTTGCCAGGTGCGCCGGTCTCCGTCCCCGGACTGTCACCACGAAGCCGGGGCCGGGGGGTGTGACTCCGGAGGGTTTTCGTTTTTCCTCCTTTACTGCACAGCTGGAGCGTACCCTCCCCCTGCTGTCGTTACGCAGACGTCTGCGCTCGAGTGCTTTAAGCCACTGTAAATCAGCGCGCGTGTTCTCGCTCTGATCTCCAGGGGCTCTAATCGGCTGTGTGTTTATGGAGCTTTTCGGTAATCCAGGGAGCGCGCTTTCCCCCGTCTTCTCCTTGCTGCCAGCGGTCCGCGGGGCCGCCTTTTAAAGAATGCTCTGCGTGCTTTAATGCAGGGACGTCCCCGCCCTGGTTTATTGTCTTTCTGTCCGATCCGAGCACAGGAAGAATTCAGTCTCAGTTCCTAAAAAATAAAACGGCGCGGCAAACGTTGTCACCGCCGCGTTTCCCGCGGTTACCACAGCTGCAGAATGTCAGTCTGTGCCCCATGACCGGCGGCGAGGGACAGATGCGCGCACACAGCGAACACACAGACGTTTGTGCGAGGCGGCGCGTTCGGCAGCGGTGCGGTCTCAGCCAAGTTCTCCTTCCTATCAAGTGCCCGGCTTCACTCCCTGTTCATTTTCAGGACCTCGCCGAAATGAATGGCCTCAAAGCACAAACTAGCTTTGGAGGATGGGTCGATAAAAGAGCAAAAGCTAAAAAGTATGTGCTTCGATATCCGATGTATTTTCAACGTTTTATTGACTTACAAAAGAAAACAAGTTCTGGCAAAACGTTTTTTGTATTTTTTAACCACTAGCTGATGAGGATTCAGAGAAATAAACAGTAGAGAAATTACATTTTAAGGTGCTTTGTGTGTGTGTGTGTGTGTGTGTTTTTTTGCCTGAAGTGCATTATGTTTGTATCATGAATAATTCCCCACGTATTCCATAGGTTTTAGTCTTGATGGTAATTTATAGATGTTATTGATGACCTTTTTTTGGCACAGTATGTTAATCAGCCTACAAGATGGACTTCAATTCTGGATGTAATTTTGCTAATGATCCAGACAGAATTTGCAGCATAGAGGTAATTGAGCCACTTGGAACTAGTCATTATTCTGCAGTTAGAGTTGATGTATTATTGTACATTAACAAGGCCTCCTCTATGGCCAGAATCTTTTATTTTAGACGAGCAAATTTCAACAAGATGTGAGTAATATTGACTGGGTGCAGCTTCTTAACTGCAAGTCTGTGAATGAAAAGTGGGACAGGTTCAAAACTGTTATTCTTGAGGCCCAATGTAAATTTATTCCAAAGGTAAGGAAAGGTAAGTTGAAGAAGGGCCAGTCACTTTCACTTGCATCACATGTAAAACACTGGAATCTATCAGTAGCAACAAGTTGGAAGTGTTTTTTGAAAATAGCGGCACCCTAAGGGATAGCCAGCATGGTTTTCGCAAGGGAAGGTCATGCCTGACGAACCTCCTGGTATTCTTTGAAGATGCTACCAACTGTTTTGATTATAACAAGCCATTATGATGTTCTATACTTAAATTTCCAGAAGGCATTTGATAAGGTACCACATGAGAGACTTGTGAGGAAAATGAAGACTGTAGGAATTGGAGGATGTATTTTGAGTGGATTCAGAACTGGCTACAGGGTAGAACACAAAGAGTAGTAGTAAGGGGGATATTATCTGAGCAGGGAGCAGTCCCACAAGGACTGGTGCTGGGACCACTGCTCTTCCTCACTTATATCAATGACCTTGACAACGACTTTGAAAGTACATTAGTAAAATCTGCAGATGACACAAAACTGGGAGGCCCAGCTAATAGTTTGGAATCTACTAAAGTAGTCTAAGAAGATTTAATTAAAATTCAGAAGTGGGTGGAAACCTGGCAAATGAAATTTAATATAGCCAAATGTGAAGATTTGCTTGTGGGAATTAAAAACATTAGGCAGGATTACTTTATGGGTGGAACAAAATTGGAATGTGCTCAATATGAAAAGGTTTTGGGAGTAACGGTTTATCTAAGCCTTTCAGGTTCTAGGCACTGTTCTGTAGAAGAAGAAAAAAAAAGCCCAATTGGATGCTGGGATATATGGCCAGAAGTATTGAGTATAAATCCAAGGAAGTTATACAATACATTTGTTAGACCACACTTGGACTGTTGCTTGCAGTTCTGGGGACCGTACTACAAGAAAGATATAGAAGCTCTGGAAAAGGTTCAAAGAAGAACAACCAAATTGATTCCTGGTATGATAAGATAAAAGAGGAAAGACTTAAGATGCTTAATCTCTTCAAGCTTAGTAAAAGGAGACACATGGTGATTTGATTGAGGCTTTTAAATTTATAAACAATTTCATCAACAAAGTGAACTTCAAGAGATACTTCAGGTTCAGTTCTGTTAGTAGAATGAGGGGACATTCAGTAAATAAAATTCGCAAAAGGAAAATTTCGTACAAACAGGAAGAATTTTCTCACAGAGTAGGCAATGTATGGAGTAGCCTGTCAGGTCACGTAGTAAAGGCAGAAACTCTGGTGCTTTTCAGGACTAGGCTTAATATGGTGTTAGATACTGGTCTGTAGGTAATCAGAGCACCAATTTAGTCGAGAAAACGGCGGGCATCGTTGGGCTGAGTGGCCTGTTCTGGTCGTTTTGTTATTTTGTGTTATGCTTTGTTCCTTGTGCCCTTCAAATGCTGCCATCTTCCATATCTCTAGTGTGTGCCCTCTCAAAGTAAAAACAAAAATAGTCTTTTTATTTAAATCGCGGAATGAAGGGGCTAAGCCAATTCGTTTTGTTAAAATTTCCATCAGGCGAACGGCGGAGTGTTTTAATTTGTCTGATGTTTGGTTGTATTTCCCTGGGCAAGTGTTTCTGGACCAGCTTTCATGCGTTCTCTCTCCACCGCAAGTCATTTTGCGCTAGGGCGTGTGAAAGCAAGCGCCTGTGCTCACCGAGGCCCTTTGCATACGTTTAGCTCCCCGCGCTTTCCAGCCGCACTCGCAGGCAACGCGTCTGTATTTAAATCCTGAGAGAAGCCTCTGTTATTTCCCTCTGGAAGTGGATGTGCTCGTGTGTGTCACGTATGAATCCTTAACCGCGCCAAGGGGGTGAAAATTTAGGGAGAGGAAACTGAAACTAAGTTTTCTTATCACCTTCTGCCCCAAGGCTACTGTGTTTTCCAATAGTGGCCTTCTATGAGTTCTACACGTCTTTACCAGTAACGACCTTTCGGATAAGGGGAACTGTACTTAAATACATATTGCATTATAATATTTTTTGTAAGAATATGATCCTTCAGGACGAACTCTGTCCTCACACGCAGGTGGCACTGCGCTAAGCGCCCTGGGCTTATTGAACTGAACTTCCACGAGAGCCAAGGCCCGCGACGCCTGGGCTCGGCTAGCCGTCGATCGGCCGGCTCGTCGGTTTGCCTCCCTCCTTAATTCCATTTGGGTATTTTGTCGGAGACGGGAAGCCGGGTTTCATTACCCCAGCCCCCTCCGAACAGGCCCCCTCCAATTAGATCCAGCGGGCAGCTAAGCCGATCAGCGGCGCCCGGGCTGGCCGCCTCGGACCCGTCCGGCCGGAGCTCGGCAGGCCGAGGGAGCCGGGCGGACATGTCGCATTAGGCCCGGGCTTTGGGCCTGTCTTCGGTTCTGAGAGAACCGGTAAGACCTCGGGGGAGACGAGTGCGGGTACGAGGCGGACGAGCAGTTGAGCTTTTGTCTTTTTTTTTGTTTTTTCCCCAGTGGCGTTGTGTGATTAAAAACCTGGGCGGGTGAACTCTGTACTGACCCCCCGTCTCTCTCCACTCTGACCCCTAGGCCTCCTGACCAGTGTGAACTGCATGAAGGTGAAGTGGGGTGCCATCCTGCAGGTCGCTTCCACCATAGCCAAGGTCCTGGCGCTCATCGTCATCATCGTGGCCGGCCTGGTGCTGCTGATACAAGGTGGGCTGCTGTGTGTGTGTGTGCGCGTGTGTGTGTGTGTGCACGTGTGTATGCGTGCGTGCGTGCGTGCGTGCGTGCGTGCCCACACACACACACACATACAGGCTTTAAGTACATTGTACACTCTTATCTGTGGAATGCCAATTTTCCTTAGTCCTTATTGTGATTTTTAAAATATTATTTTATATTATTCTATAGACTCGTTTCTTGTTAGTAAAGGATGCATGTGCAAGCCAGGTGCACCTTTGTAGGCTATTACAATGCAGCAGACTCGATCATCAACGGTTTACTAACTGCATCTACTTGTGTTTCTGAATCTTTTGCTTCACTTTCATCTTTGTAAAGCTATAGGAACACACAACAAAGGTGGAGCAGCGATAATTTCAGTAAATTGTCTGTGGGAAATGGTGTTAGCTTAATGCTTAAAGCCTATCACTAGCCATGTAGCCTACTTTTTTGTTTGGCCAGAACAGAAAAGGCATCAGCACCACAAGCCCTTTCTTCCGTTGTCTAACGGTTAAGTTTCTTATCAGTCTTATTTCTCTTATCCACGTGTCACACTAATGGAAACGTGCCTTTTCGGGAAGTACGTTGGTTAACTCTCAGCTGGTGAGTTTGCCTTCTTTATATTACACAGAGTGGAAAATTAATATTGGCAATCTAGCAGTTAGCAAACATTCGCGAACTAATGTTCATGTGAGGTGCATCCACGACATTGGCTACGTTTGTGTGCTAACTGATTGGTTCAGGCCTTTTCTCCTCTGGAAGTAGTTACGCCATACACTATCAGGCAACAAACACAGGGTATTAAGGGCAGCTCCAAATGCACTTCAGCTCCTCTACACTTGCTAAATCGCTAGCATTAGTTTTCAAACGACGACTGAAGACCCACCTCTTCAGGCTGCACCTCTCCCCATCCCTCCCTTCCCCCCTGTAAATGACTAAACTTAGGGTTGTAACTAGGCAGCTGTTTCATAGGTGACTTAGTTGATGCGCCTGTCTTAACGACTAATTGTATTTTTATTTATTTTTATTTTTCCATAGATTGCGTTGTTGCCGTTCTCGTTGTTAGTGTTAATCAGTTTAACCACCAGGGTCCAAGTTGAACTATGCGGTTGTTCCCTGTACTTGGACCGGTACTTCTCTCTAGGGTTTTCGTCATACTTGTTCCTGGTTATGGTTATACACTTTGTTGTACGTCGCTCTGGATAAGAGCGTCTGCCAAACGCCTGTAATGTAATGTAATGTAGTCCACCTATTCACAATACAATTAGATAACACTAGGAACGTGCAGTGCCACATGTACTGACCAAACCGCAGATACTCAACATGCCCGTAAGTATGTGGACACACCCACTTTCTAATTGTTGGGCTCTGCTACTTCAGCCGCACCCGTTGCTAACGGGTTACGTAAAATCAAGCATACCGCCACGCGATCTCCATTGACAAACATTGGCAGTAGAGTGGGTCGTTCTGAAGAGCTCAGTGACTTTCAGCGTGGCAAAGTCATCGGAATGGCTCCTTTCCCAAATTTCTGCCCTGCTAGAGCTGCCCCAGTCAACTGTTAGTGCTGTTATTGTGAAGTGGAAACGTGTAGGAGCATCAGCTGCTCAGCCACGATGTGGCAGGTGACACAATCTCACAGAATGGTACCGTGTAGTGTGTAAAAATGTCCTCAGTTTAACCACTCACTACCGAGTCCCAGACTGCCTCTGGAAGCAATGTTAGCACAAGACCTTTTTGTCAGAAGCTTTATGAAATGGGTTTCCATGGCCGAGCAGCCGCACACAAGCCTAAGATCACCAAGCGTAATGCCAGAGCGTCAGCTGGAGTGGTGCAAAGCACAAAGCCAGTGGACTGTGGAGCAGTGGAAACGCGGTGTGCTGACTCACACTTCACTATCTGCCAGTCTGACTGACGAATCTGGGTTTGGAAAACACGAGGAGAGCAGCACCTGCCCAAATGCTGTTTTTTTATGGTTTTGGCTTGTCCCCTTAGTTCCAGTGAAGGGAAATCTGAATTAACGTTGCTGAGAAACCTGTCCTTCTGAGCTGTGAGCAGAATTGTATCCAAATCTAGTTTATTTTAAAACAAGTACGGACATATACTTCTCTCATTCACGAAATATAATGACCTCTGGCAGTCTCTGTTTTAAAGGCAGATGCGTCCTCTGTTAAAAGGGCCTGTCTCTCTCTGTGTGTGTCTGCATGTGTCAGGTTTTGCCTTTGATTAGAAGGAACACATTGCAATACTGTGACTGAAACGCGAATGATGCAACGCAAGAATGACAGGAACTGAAACGGTCTGATGCAATCTGAATGCCAAATGTCCTCAGCTGGTGAAGTCCCTGCTATAGCAGTAACCTGACCGACCAGTCATCCTGTAAGAAGCTTTCCGACACCACGCCCATACATTTTTTTCCAAATGATTTTTTTTTACGAGAGAACTGCCTGTCCTCCCCTGCTTTTTAATGACCTGCTACGATCATGCACGCACGATCGCAACTCCACTGTAAATGTCCCGAAGGAATTTTGTTTCAAATTAAATAAAAGTTTGATGAATCTTAAAAGTGAATCGAGTGTAAAAAAAAAAAAAAAGCCCCAAATGCATGTGCTGCTTGATGACCAGGCATGAAAATCAGGAAAAATAAAAGGGAGAAATCCAAAAACAACAAAAACTTCTTTTTTTTTTTTTGCCGCCGCGCTGAGTGTCTCTCCCTTCCCTCGTAGGAAAGACGGGGAACTTCGAGGACTCCTTCAACACAGGCTCCAGCACTACGACACCACATCACGGGGCGCACACGAGCCTGCTCCGGTGAGTCACGGCTGCACACACACACCGTACTCAGTGAGTCTAGGGGCACACCACCACCTGTCCTAGGTGAGTCAGGTGCACACACACACCTGTCCTAGGTGAGTCGGGGTGCACACACACACCTGTCCTAGGTGAGTCAGGTGCACACACACCTGTCCTAGGTGAGTCAGGGTGCACACACACCTGTCCTAGGTGAGTACACCGTGACACACACACCTGTCCTAGGTGAGTCAGGGTGCACACACACCTGTCCTAGGTGAGTCAGGTGCACACAACCTGCCTAGGTGAGTCAGGGTGCACACACACCTGTCCTAGGTGAGTCAGGTGCACACACAACCTGTCCTAGGTGAGTCAGGGTGCACACACACACCTGTCCTAGGTGAGTCAGGGTGCACACACACACCTGTCCTAGGTGAGTCAGGGTGCACACACACACCTGTCCTAGGTGAGTCAGGGTGCACACACACACCTGTCCTAGGTGAGTCAGGGTGCACACACACACCTGTCCTAGGTGAGTCGGTGCACACACACACCTGTCCTAGGTGAGTCAGGGTGGACACACACCTGTCCTAGGTGAGACAACCTGACGAAGCCTGTGAGCGTGACCTTCTCTTTGTTTTCCAAATCGCTTTGCCTTGAATGATTCGAAGAGTGCAGGTTTGCAGGGTGGGGTGGGGGTGAGAACAACTGTCCCTAAAAAGTATGTGTAGAGCCTCGTGTGACCTGTTTTATTCCGTGAGACATTTAACACTGCATTTTTGCATGATTTGAAAATGACTCGTTGTCAGTTGAGACTTAATACCAGGAAAAGGATTAACTGTCTTATCAACCCGGTCCGGCAACTTAATTTGGCCAATTACGGCATCACGCTGAACGTGCGACTGTGACAGAACGCTCCAGCATCCCACTCAGGGTATGTGATCACGTGATGTCATGATGACCTTGCATGTTTGCACAACATGGCTTTGGCAAATACTGTTCCGAGAAGCTCCGTCTGTGCTCTGTGCTGACGTCTAACTACCAACCAGAATAATCTGCGATGTTCATCTTCAACATGTTCTCCCATTCAGACTGCATCTTGGTGGCTCTTCCATAATTTTTGAATGTTTTATGGCTGTTATCTGCATGTAATTATGATTGGCATTATACTTCTACTAATTTTGCATAGGTTACATTTAGTGTTTCAGTGATGTTGCTTATACACTCCTAGCATAGGAATGCTGTTAGCCTCTTCACGATCAACATTGTAAAAAAAAAAAAAAAAAAAAAGAAAGAAAAAAGGCGGCCAAAATAATTGGATCACCTTGTGTTTCTGAGAAATCTTTTCCACAAGCATTGTGCTAAAGGAGACTGCCTAGCTGAAACAGAAGTTGCGACAGCGCTGCCTGCCTCGTTCCCTAGGTGGCGCTGTGGTTATTATAGAGTAATGGTTCCATTGCTGTGGGCTTCGTTGGCTGAAGAACATGATCGGCTAATAAGTAGAATCAGGTGTCATTGTACTGTGGGCCAAAACAAAAAAACCTGCACCCTCTGCACTTTTCGGATTACATTTTACACCCCTGACCTACACCGTCGAAACATGATCTAACTTCAGCTTCTTGTTACAAGGCGTAATCTTCCCCGGCAATCTAACCGTGGGAGATTAACCGTCTATTTGTGTTTTATCGCAGTACTTCAGCGATTTCTGTGAAGTATTTCAATTGCGTTTGTGCCCTTCTGAAGCACCATTCAGCACAGGAACGTGCAGAACGGGTGGGACCTAAAAGTGTCCTATATATTTTATTGCAGCGTAATGAGCATTCAAATTTTGCAGTGAACAGTGAAATCCCATTGAATGTGTTATTCTTTGGAATACGATATTTGCGTTTTACTTTACTGGCCCGTGCGGCTGCCCCCCGGTTCCTGCTTGTGTTGGGCGCCGACGGGTTCGCTCACGCGGCGCCTCTCTCGCCCCCCCCCCGACAGGAACCTCCCGCTGTCCATAGCCATATCCATGCCCATCGTCACGGTGATATACGTCCTGACCAACGTGGCCTACTACACGGTGCTGGACGCCGACGCGGTGCTGAACAGCGAGGCCGTGGCTGTGGTGAGTGAGGCGGGCCTCGCTCTGCGGCGTTCGCTCACGCTGCAGCTGGGGGGTCGGGGGGGGGGGTCGAGGGACAGAAACTCCCATGTCACGCTGTTTCTGCAGGCCTGGCGCAGTAAGAGCGCGTCAGGGCGTTGGTGTTTGAAAAATAAAAGTTGGCTTATGCGCCACAATGGAAAGTGGGCATGTTTCGATGCTGATAGGGGCTTTAAAGGGAGCCGTTTAAGGGAGTGATTATTATTGTGTGTTTGCGTTAAAGCAGCATGTGAAAAAAAGATGAAAAAAATGAGTAAGCATTAGCGATTCCCAAGCTGCACACAGTGTCCTCGGAAAATAGTTTGTCTGAAGTGAAACGGCTCTATGGAGTGTAAAATATGTACAGCACGTCCCTTAAATGCAGACACTTGTCTGCAGGGTACTAAAGACCTGGTTGTTCAGTCGAGATGCCATTGGAGAAATGTGGCTCAAGATAGCAACCGTCATCTTACAGAAAGACATTTTAGATGTAAACCTTTTGCTTTTTACAGCGTTCAAAGATGCAGCTAAATGAAAATAATACTAATGCCATTAACCTCATTTGAATGGTGTGCGTTTGACCTCTATCCCAGACACTCACACACGCAGACACTCAGACGCACATACACACACACACACCTGCAGTCCCACACACACACACACACACACACACACACCTCTGCAGTCCCACCACACACACACACACCACCTGCAGTCCCACACACACCACCACACACATACACACACACACCTGCAGTCCCACCAACCACACACAACACCTGCAGTCCCACACACACACCACACACACACACACACACACCTGCATCCCACACACACACACGCCTGCAGTCCCACACCACACACACACACACACACCACACACCTGCAGTCCCACACACACACACACACCTGCAGTCCACACACACACACGCCTGCAGTCCCACACACACACACACACACACACACACACACACACACACACCTGCAGTCCCACACACACACACACACACACCTGCAGTCCCACACACACACACACACACACACACCTGCAGTCCCACAGGCACAGCCCGGCTCAGTCTCACGCTAGACGCAGCGGTGCAGAAGCGCACACGGAGGGCTGCACACGCTCACCAGTTTGAGCCGGAGGCTGCGCGTCTGCTCTTAATGGGGGGCGTCTGTTCGCTCGGAGCGGAATCGAATTACGGCGCTTTGATCTCGCGCTCTGACGGATGGCTGTGACCTACCAGATGGCGGCTAACCGCATTAGCGGCTATCTGGCGCGCCGCAGCCAGCCGTGTGTCGTCCGGAGCGCGTCGTGCCCGGAGCGTTACAGTGCCGCTGTCTCCCCCCCCCGCAGACCTTCGCCGACAGCGTGCTGGGATACGGCCGCTGGCTCATCCCCCTGTCGGTGGCCATTTCCTGCTACGGAGGCCTCAACTCGTCCATCATCGCCGCGTCCAGGTGAGAGAGCGCCGGAACCGCGGGCCGCGCGAGGGGAGCGCCGGCGTGCGCGAGCGCCTGACTGCAAGCCGTCTGAATTTAACCTCGTTAGATTACCGGCCTCTGCAGGATTAATTACTTCCCCGAATGCCCGGTCACTGTCTAATTGTTTTCCGAGTAGATTTCATGTCGTCTGCCTAACAAGGTTAAGTCGACGGCCTCAGTCACCCAGTGCAATTTGTCTTTGTCTTAAAATGGCCGATTGGAATCGGGCGTCGTGGTCAATTGGGAAAGGGAGCTTGCCGCCAGCACTGGCAGGATCCACAATGCCGTCGGGTCAGGCCTTGGGCTGTGTTATTAGGCAGTTATGACTGGAAGTGGTGCCGTGGGAGGATGCAGATGGCTTTGTCCTGTCAGGTGTAGGGTGGGGGTTAAGCTGACCTGGGTTCCTGAGGTTGAGGACAAAGGAAATTCTCAGCATTATTTTATTGTTGTCAAATGTAAAGTGATTTGGACCACAGTGGACAGGTGAGACTTAATGCCATTTCTCTTGTGCAGCGTAGGTTGGGTTTCTGGGTGCACGTCGCGACGCCCTGGAAGTGCGTTGGCCGCGTCTGTTAGCGCCAGAGCGGCGGGACTGAGGTGGCGGTGTTTCCCACCGTCACCCTCACGCTTCAGATTTGCCTAGGGAAATGAACCTCAACGCTCCCCCGGGGACGCCTGTTACTGAAAAGAAGCAGGCCGCCATTTTAGAGCCAGCTCTGGCGTGGCGCTCTCCTGCTTCAGCTGTGAACTGTGGCTGACGTGTGGACCCTTCTTACCCCTCTCCCCTTGCCTAGATTGTTCTTCGTGGGCTCCCGGGAAGGGCACCTACCCAACCTCCTCTGCATGATCCACGTCAAGCGCTACACCCCCATCCCGGCCCTTATCTTCAATGTGAGTACGCTGGACAATTATGACCTCATAGTGTTTATTCCAACGGCCTGCTCTGGTGCAGCACTACTCAAAACCAAAGATTCACATCTCGAAGAGGGCAAGCACCACAGTCCACTGTTTTCGGTGCCAGCATATTGCAGGGAAGGGCGATACTCTTTTAAGTCTTTGGAATGGTTCATTAGCGGTGAGGCCCCCAGGCCTCGGTTCGGTCAAACAGCGCATGTGAGCTGGTAAGTCCAGGATAGGTTGGACCGAACCGACCGTGGTTCCTCTACGGTCCATCGGAATCTAAAAGAAACCTGGATTTTTCAAGGGTTGTCATTTATCATTGACGGCATACTGTTTCACCCTGGTTAAAGAGTAATGACCTTTTAATAACCTTTATAAAACCTTTAAACGTTTACGTGAACTCTGGTCGCGTAATGAATCTCTCCTGTATGTGGCCTTTTCTTCCCCCTCTCCTCCCTCTCTCCTCCCCCCATCGCTGCCTGCTGCAGGGAGGCATGTCTCTGATATTCCTGTGCGTGAAGGACGTGTTCCAGCTCATCAACTACTTCAGCTTCAACTACTGGCTGTTCATTGGCCTGTCCATAGCCAGCCAGATCTACCTGCGCATCAAACGGCCCGAAATGCACCGTCCGGTCAAGGTATGAGCACCAGTGGTGCTGCTGCTGCTGCAGCTGCCATCGCTTCTGTGGAGCCTGGGCCCAAAGAGACTTTAACATTATAAAGAATAAGAGTTTTTGGAATGTTTTTTTTTTTTAATTCAAAATTCTAAAGCGGTATTCTAGAACTCCATTGCTTTCAGTTACCAGTGGTGATTGTTACATCAGCATTAGAATGTTCCATATTTGCGATCTTGCACCTTAAACGGTTCGCAAAAGGGTAAGCTGTTAGGTCAGAGAGCCCTGTGTTGACTTAGAGAGTAAGTCAACACAGAGCAGAGCACTGCGGTTGCTGTGGCACGTTCCCCGTGAGTTGAAATTTTCAACTAGGTTGCACTGCTGGGCACATCTAAATCAGTGATGTCAGAGCAGGTGTCTTTCCATTGGCACCTGAGGCAAAATACCTGTAATGACATCACTGGATATGATGTGACCAGCAGGGCAGTCAGGTTGCAAATTTCATCCCATAGAGGGTGCTGTAACAGCAGTTTTCTGCCGTCCTGACCTACTCTTTAAGACACACAAATCGGCTACTCACCCCTGGACCTGGACAGGACCTGCGGGATTTTTTCCCAGCTGGTCTGGTCAGCTGGTCAAGGTCACTTTTCCCCAGTTTAGCTTGGAATGACTGTACAGCCCTCCATGGCATTACTGTTTCAGTTCTCTGTCACATGACGGATAACATTTGACTGGGGTTTGCAACATTTTGCTTTTTGTACAATAGAGAAAATATGTGTGTTCAATATATTTCTGAGAGGAAATTCCTGAGTTCTTTTGTGAGATAAGTTGCAGTGTTGCCCACGTGCTGGTGTTAAAACAAAACCTCCCCTCCTCTCTCCCTATCTCTCCCTCCCTCCCTATCTCTCCTCCCAGCTGAGTCTGTTTTTCCCGATAGTGTACTGCCTGTGCAGCGTGTTCCTGGTGGTGGTTCCGCTCTTCAGCGACACCATAAACTCCCTGGTGGGGATCGGCGTGGCGCTCTCCGGGGCCCCCGTCTATTTCCTCTGCGTGTACATGTCCCCCAGCTCCCGCCCCGCCTTCTTAGGGGAGATGCTCGGTAAGGACCCGGCACGGCCCGGCGGCCCGCGATCAACCTGCGAACCTCCTGCGCCGGCTGCGTCAGCCTCGTCAGCCATGTTAGCTGCGTTAGCCGCGAAAGCTTTGTCAGCTACTTTAGCGGCATTACCTGCTTTAGCCACGTTAGCTACTTTAGCTGTGTTACCTGCTTTAGCCACGTTAGCTACTTTAGCTGTGTTACCTGCTTTAGCCACGTTAGCTACTTTAGCTGTGTTACCTGCTTTAGCCACGTTAGCTACTTTAGCTGTGTTACCTGCTTTAGCCACGTTAGCTACTTTAGCTGTGTTACCTGCTTTAGCCACGTTAGCTACTTTAGCTGTGTTACCTGCTTTAGCCACTTTAGCTACTTTAGCTGTGTTACCTGCTTTAGCTGTGTTAGCTGTGCAGCCCTTCGCTGGTGTGCTGCAGATGAGGCTGCTGCAATAAGATGACCCAAAGCCAAGATTAGTCATTATAATTGATAAGTGTGCTTCTCACCCTGGTCTGTGTCCCGTCTGCAGACTTCATCTCCCTCAGCACCCAGAAGCTGTGCCTTTGCTGTGTGGCCGACCCAGCGCTGGACCTGGACAACCTGCCGGAGGACAAGCAAGCGTGAGGGGAGGGGGCGGGGCCAGGGACGGGACCTGGGGCGCCCCCGCACGCGCGGCACGCTGAGCCGCACGCGCTTCGCTACGCTTTTATTTATTTGACTTGATTTTAGACTGTTTTCCTACAGCAGGCCCTACGCTGCCTAGGCCTGCGGGGGGAGAATATCTGGATTTAAACTAGTGCGGTTGGCAGGCTCCTCTCGGCCCTGCGGCATTTTGGAACTCATTCCTCTTCGGGGGCGGGGCCCAGCCGTTCCTGGCCCCTCCCACGACAGAAGAGCGGGACCGGCCTCAGTGTGCTCCTCCTCTGCGATTCCTAAAGAGCGGCTCACACGGACTGCGGCTCATTATTTAACGTAGTTATGAAATTGGCGTCGAAGGCCGACCAGCTATGTTTTAGTATAAAAAATACTATATATTTTAGCGTTGTTTAGAGTTAGAATTGGACAGTGTGTGTTCTTTCGTACACTGCTGTACGGGCAAAACCCAG
Organism: Anguilla rostrata; assembly: GCF_018555375.3. Classification (NCBI taxonomy): domain Eukaryota; kingdom Metazoa; phylum Chordata; class Actinopteri; order Anguilliformes; family Anguillidae; genus Anguilla; species Anguilla rostrata. The sequence continues at coordinate 38,000,230 of NC_057940.1, read as the reverse complement.
CGGGGCCCTCGGGAGGCGCGCGGCTCCGGCGGGCCGTGGCTCCGGGCGCCGTCGCCGGGAGCGGCGCGTTGGAGCTGCGTCAGACCTGCCGAGGGCCCCTCCTCCCCGAGCCCCAGGTCCGTGTGTGCCTGTGACGCAGCACGGAGCTCCGCTCGCAGCGCAGTGACCAGAAACATGGAGCAACTAAGAGCGGTCCAGCCCAACAAAAGAAGCGGTTTCAGCCCGGTGCCACACAGGATCGACCCCGGGTCCTATGCTCAGGTTCCCGTGCAGTTCATTCAGTAGGATAACAGCTGTTTGTGGTCCTTACTGCCGTCTTAAGCAGGTGTTTTTATGGATGTACACGGATGGTGACTGTCAGTCTAGTGAACCCTGTGACATCATAGTGACCTCTCTTAAAGGGAACCTCAACTGGAAAAGAATGGGTGTTTTTGCTATCCAGGGGTGTGGATTGGTTTATTTGTTTTAAGTGAAGGCATATGGTAATGCAGATCGACTTGAAACCACACCCCTTCAACTCAAAAACAGTCAATGCCCCCCCCTGAAAGGGGACTCTCAGGGAGCAGTGAGCCCCACAGTGCACTGCTCTGCTGTGTTTGTAAAAAAAAAAAAAAAAAGAACTTAGATATTTAAAATGCAAACGACAAAAAAGTAAGGAATTTTGAAATGAAAACCTATTGAGAGATTTTCTTAATTTAAGAAACATTTTTCCCTCTCTGTTTCCAGTTGAAGTTCCCTTTAAGGAGCAACAAGACCAAATGAATGAAAGACAACTAGGGTTTCAGTTGGCTTTAAATTAGTAGCTTGCTTTTCCTGTTTTGCATGTCCCATGTGACACTGCTTCATGAATGGGAAACGGACTATTTGTCATATGGGGGTGTTTTGTTAAAATATGTTGTGGTTAATGAGGTGACCAGGTCCAAATGTTGAAGGAAAATGTTTCCTTGTATTGCGGTAGCCTTGCTGACCAAACCGAATCACATGCCTGACCGTTGCTAGTTACTCGCACACACGCACAGCTGGAAGGAACGTGACAGTCGGGCTGATATCTTGGACCATCAATCGCTCTTTATTTATTTAATTTTTTTTACGCGTTTCTGAACTTTTCGCGGTGTGCTCCGTCGTCACAAAACCGACCGCTTGTCGAGCCAAAAATGAAACGGAGAGGAAGAAAAAGGCGTGACCGGATCGCTTGAGTTTCCGTCGAACGGTTTGGAAAGGGGAGATCTCGCGAGCACCAGTGAGGAGCCGGAACTAATTACCTCAGAAAACACAACGGCGATCGCAGTTAGAGTTTAAAAATGGCATTCATAGTTGTACAGGCTGGTTGTTCTGTCAGGTACGAACAGGCTTATACGCTATGGGTGCCAAGCCAATCTTGGCAGTAGTTCAGCAGCCTCAGACTTGCATTGTTGCCCTCACCCAGTGACACAAGTCTACCCTTGGGTAGAACTGGCGTGCAGTTATCCAGCTATGGTACTGTGTGTAAATAACAGGTCATTACAATCAAGGACATTTTAGCAGATGTCAATTATTTTAAAATATGTTAATCACTCATACTGAGCAAATAAATCCAGTAGTGTGCCCTCCCTGTACTGACCCGACAACGAACGTAGGTTGATACAGTTCCCACTACTGAGCAAACTGCTGTTACCATTATTTTTTTATGTTTACAAATTCAAACGTGCTGTTGAATTCAGGGGGTTCATTGGTTTTTCCTCCAGCAAATTGGAAAACCTAGCGTGTGTTTTTGTGTGGAATTCACCAAGCGCCAGTCTGCCTTGTGAAGCCTAAGAATTTGGTGGGTGCCTGTTACATAGTGGGTCCAAACAATGTCCCAAGATAAAACTTATGTGTGACAAACTGATATTTGTCACATAGTTTTGTGCATTATCAGGTCACAAGCTCATTCTGATGTAAGGCAGGGGGTGAGTCATATTGAAGCTGTAATGACACATCTGCTCCCCCTTGTGGCTGCAGTGTAGTATTGTTTTGTCAGAAAAAACCGTTCGTCACAGGAGGAGCGATTCAGAGGGACCGGTAGTAGGTAATCTCCATCAGCCAAAGCCTGTGTGATTTAGTGTCGCTGTCCCATGGTTAACATTTCAAAGCAAACGTTCACCAGCCTTTCCCTCGAAATCCTCTTTCTCTGTGCACACCAAGCTTTCACAAGTCTGGCCTGTATCACTTGGGTATTTGGGTACCCTTTCCAAAATTATGGTATCTTCTGGTGCACTCTTAATGTGCAGTTATAAAATGGCAAGTTTTGTCCTAAGGATGCTTGTGGTCAGAAATGCTTTTGGCGCACTTGCTGGATGAGGATTTAAATGTTTGAATGTCGTTATTGTACAACATGCAGAGACCTCAGTTTTGTTTTATTTGTTAAATCTGATGCTGAAGTGTACACTTGAGAGAGTGTGTTGTTTAGTTTTGGGCGATGCCTCAGGTTCGTAAGGTAACCGCACACTGAACCCAAACCCGAAAGCTGAGCCCTGCTCGTTTCTCCAGGGCCCATGTTTTTCACGACGTTGCAACGTTTGGTTGTCATAGCTTTTGCTCGCTTGCTCGTTCCTTTGCTTTTTTTCCTCCCCTTTTGAAGAATGTACGCAGTCCAGGATTTCTGTATAAGGTCAACCATTGTTATTCCCAGCCATGTCATTTCAGAATGAAAAGTTCTCATCCCCTGTGTCAGGCAAGTAGCAAATGATGGAAAGTAGAGAGACCTGCACACACTTAAGTGCTCTCACACACCTGGTTGTAATGAATTTGGTCAGTGGGGCATTTGTCTGCTTGTAGCAGTTTTTCGTTTTTATGATTTCCTGCCATGCAGAGTTTTGAATGAAATTGCTCTGCTTGCAAAGATGGGGTTACTTTACTCTTCAGTTCTAATTATTGGTGTTCAGTTGCATCTGGTGAAGGTTTGAGAAAGCAAGCTGGTGTTCATCGGAGACCAGCCAGGTGGGAAATATGCAATATTTAAAAAGGGACCCTTAAATGGCTTGTGCAAAAGTCTAATATACATTTTTTTTTTCTTTAAGCAAATATGGTTCCCTTATAATTGTTCTGGATTTTCCTTGTACAATGTTACAGCTGCTCAAAGTTAATAGTTTTTTTTTTTTTGTTACTTGCAATACTATCAGTTTGTTCATTTAAAAAAAAAACTATCAGTGCAAGTTGTGCAATTGGAATTATACTGTTTCTTATGCAACAGTTATATAATTTAGGATTTAGAATTTAGGCTTCTTTGTGTACAAGAAGTTAGACTAATGTAGTTATCTCTAGCGGCATCTGACTGCAGGCTGCAGGAGGGTGGGGCTTCATGTCAAACCCCACCCTTTAACATCCTATCCCCAGTCCAATCCAGAACTTTGAAACGCGGAATGGTTTTTAACCAATCGCTTGCGTCGATGGGTGGGGTTGGATGTCAAACCCCGCCCATCAGCATTCAGCCCCGCCCCTCTCTCTCACACCTGCAGTCAGATTAACTCGTCCGTAGCTGGAGAAAGAGCCCTAAATGGCTTTACCACAGAGGGGGGCAGCTGCACCCCCGTCTTCAGATCTTAAACGGACAGCTGGAATCCTGCGGCTCCTCCGCCTGTCGCCGTGGACCAGAAGCCGCTGGGCCGAGAGGCCCGGCGCCCAGGCTTAGCGACCTCGGGCACGGGCAGCTCCTACTTGAACGCCGCCGTTTGGTGGCAGATGCCGAATGCAGCGGCGGGGCCAGTAACGCTGCACTGCTTTGACCCGGCCGGGCGCGGCCGCAGAGCCCTTCTCTCAGGGCGCTCTCGCACCGTCGGCCGAGGCGCGGCACCGCACCGCTGTCCTGTCAGGAGGACACGAAAGGAACGCCTTCAGTAAACGTGCCTTACATCTTAACCAGCCGTCGTAATTTCGCAAGGAAATGCGTGATCTCCAATGTGGGCGCATGTTCCAGTGTATGCTGTTCACCTGCGTGTTTTGTGTGTACTCTGTTCTGCAGAACGTAGACTTCTACCTCCCAATGTCCAGAAATCCTTTGTCATACCGCTGTTTTCAACACTCCCACCATTCCGGCACCATCCGTCTCTTCTGCTGTTACGAACTCGTGCTGCGGCATGTGCTTTCTGAAATGCCATGCTTCTGTGGATACTTTGTTTCTCTGTTTGTTTTGTGAGGAATCGTGTACATGCCAAATGACAATAAATTTAATCATATACAAAGCAACAAAAATGTGTTCATTGCAGTGTAATGTGATGATTGGCCACCTGAGGGCAGCAGAGTCGTTGGTCATGCTTTATTTAAAATGACGTAAAAATGGCTGTTTTATATATTATGAATTTTTTAGGGGTCCTACAAAGTAGGAACCCTATTGTTTTCATTGGTATTATTATTATTATTATTATTATTATCGTATTATTATTATTTTCCTGGACTTGGTCAAATAACTCAAAAGGTCCTTGACCAAAAATGATATAAATTACCAGGTCGAAACAAGACACCATGATTAACTATGCCAGAAAGAATGACCATAATTTGTCCATAGGTGACGCTACAGTAACCGATTCAAAACGCAAATTTCAAAACACAGGCATTTCCACCCCGTTTGATGAAAATTTATGAAACCAGGTGTACTTGTGTCATTCCTCATGAGGAAGAAATATGCCTAAAGAAACCATAAAGTCCGCCATGTCTCCCTATAGAGTGTTAACAGCTAAGAGATCCATTCCAAGATGGCGGAGAAACTTGGTATAAAAAAAAAAAAAAGAAAAATAGGCCACAAATTTCAAGTGCTTTCAAGTAATTTTTACAACAATAATCTAGGGACTTGAAACAGACTGGGCATGAAGAGGGTACTACCATGTTGTACCATATCGGCGCAGTTGCAGATATCCCAAAAAATAAGAAAATTACAGGCATTTGAAATTTGACCATTTTGGCGGAATGCTAATGCTAATACAACGCTTTAAAACTAATCTTCTCATGAACGTTTTACCTGATTCCATCGCATCGTGTACTCTTGGGTATTCTCTCCATCAAGGGTGATAAGGACAAGCTGTTTCGTTAAAAACTGCGTGATTTGTGGCGTGACAAAGTTAGCACTTTATGCTAATGCACATTCATAGTTCAAAGTAATGTTTCTCATGAACCGGAAGTTGGATCGTCTCATGCAGAGGTATGTAGATTGTCCAAAATCCTGAAATCTATGCCGCTTGGACTCTTTTCTCCTTCGCCTAGTATTTACCCGGCTTGGACATGTTCGTAGGGCCCCGCATTGCTGCTTGCAGCTATATTTCCATTCATCTGTTTAAAAGCAAAAAAACAAAACAAAAAAAAAACAGTTCTGCACCCTATCAGGTTTTGGCAGTTATGCATCGTGTATATGTGTGTGTAAGGGTAGGTTGGAGAGACCTTGGACACTACTAGAGGAACTCCTTTCAGAAGGTGAAGAGGTTTTCCCTGTGTGCGTGTGTCTCCTTGCGCTTTGTATGTATATAGTTCTGTGTGGGTGTGTGGTCTTTGTGCGTATTTGACTGTGAGAACGCTTGATATACGCGTTTCATGTGTGAGTATTTCTGTGAGTTTGTGTGTGTGTGTGTGTGTTTGTGCGCATGTGGGTGTGTGTGTGTGTTTGTACGCGTGTGGGTGCGTGTGTTTGTGCGCGTGTGTGCGTGCTCGTACGTACGCGCTCGCTCTCCTCCGCATCGCCGGCAGGAGATCACGTTTCACTTAGTGGTCGGCGGCTCGGGTGCTGCCGTGGGCCAATGGGAGCGGCGGCCCTGGGGGAGGCCGGCTCGTTAGCGTGCGCGTGCGGCTCCAGCCCGGCGGGGGTACGGTTCCCTGCGCCTCATGCATTAATCAGAGGCCCAGCCTGGAGAGGCCGGAGAGAGCAGGCAGCACGTCCACTGGAGGAGAAGCGCTGCAGCCTGTCCTAATCTCTAAACCCCCTGCCCTCCCGAGAGCCGCCCGCTGCCGCCGGGGGCCCGGGGATGAGGGCCCAACCGTTCGCCCAGTGAGCCCAGGGGACCATGGACCTGACGGGACGGCTGCGCTGGATCAGGAGCCGGCCCTGGAGGGCCCGGGCCCGTCGGAGGGACTTCAGCAGTAAGTGTCCTCGCGCCGCGCCCCGTGGGGGGAGGGGCGGGGGCTGGCGTTTTCTGTTACCTTTCCTCAGGTAGTCAATATGATGAAAGTTCATGGAATATGAGTTTCCTTCGTGAATATCGGCCAATGGCTTTTTGGGAACAGTGAACTGGAGCCCTGAGAGAGAGAGAAATATATATATATATATACACACACACACAGGGCAGGTGTTGTGATGATGTCACTGCACGCGTGTGATGTTACACTCAGTCTTTTCAGGGAACAGGCCTTTTCGGAAAGCAGACTTGCAGAAATGCAGTAGGGTCCTATTTGCAGACCTCTGTGTTTTACGGCAGGTGCCTTTGATGTGGCTTCGCCTCGGGTTCCGATCCTGAGCTCCAGCACTTGGCACGCGCTTTTGTCAGCGCTGACCGCTTGACACAGCAGTTCTGCGTTCTCTTCGGTAGCTGCTGCGCAGACAAAAAAAAAAAAACCGCTCGGGCGAAAATGTGGTCCGACACGACGTCCTGATTGGACACATATGCTTGGGGTCCTGAGGTGCTAGCAGTTTTTATTCATTACAGGAGAAGATGGCCACCCCGGCTAGCATATGAGCCGGGCTAGCGTACGCTTCACTGTCGTTTCCTGATCTGGTAATTCTATACCTGCGGCTCGCCGTCTCTGCCCCCGAGCCCTGTTACATAAGAAGCCCCGTCCCTGAACCCCTCGCCATTTGAGAAGCCGAGGATGGTCAGTTACGCGTTTATAAACCGGTTTCCAGTAATGGCGGTCACATGACCACGCTGTTTAACCCTAAATGGAGGTGAATGGTTCCGCTGGGAGTTCGATGAAAATGGCGTCCGCGTGCATCTTGCAGGGTTAAAGTGCACCTCTGCATTCCCCATCTTCTGGGAAACTTAGCATGGCTCTCATTCATTATGCATCAGACCGTGCAGTGAGAACGGGTTCTGAAGATTCAGCCATGACACCGACTCGGCTGGGCAGGGTTCTGCTCTGTAGCCATTGCTTGGTGTGAGAGTTCAACGGGACGTTTGTAGAAGAGGGATGTTGAAAGGTTTTAGTCTTGTATGATGTGGTTTAACCTGAGTAAGAACCCCACACAGGCAAACTTACAGTCTGTAATTACTGTTGTGGAGAGAGAGAAGGCCCCTGAAAAGGCTGTTATTTTAAATACTCCAGTTCCAAGCCACAATAGGATTTCCATATGTTTATGGAAATCCTTTAAAAAACAGAATAACATCTCAAGTCTGAATGAGTCAGCAGGCCTGATGAGAAAAATTAGAGGCAGGACATGCAACTGAAAAAGTAAAGATAAAACTGTAGTTTGTTGTAGGACCTTCATATCTTGTTCCGCACCAATTTTGTATTTTGTTTTTCTAAGCTGAGGCCTTTCTCGGAGTCTGCTAGAGTGGTTCACTGTCTCTGTTAAAAACCAGACACCACAGAAGCGGCTACAGCTGCACGGTGCGTAGAGGTGCGAGGCGGGCGGGGCTGACTGGAGAGCCGGAGCGCGGGGCTGATGGGTAAAAACAGAAGGCTGCCGTGATGGCGTTAACCCTCCTGTGCGCTCTTCGATGACCAGGACGCTACTGTGTGGCCAGACGCTCGCGTGCGGATGATTGGTTGTCCTAGGTGCAGAAATTCTTGAAGAAAGGCATGTGAGTTTACCTACAGGTGTACAAGCTGAGCTTGAAACCGTGAGGTTGTCACTGTTGCCCTTGAGCAAGTGACCTTGCATGAATTGCTTTAATTAATATCCAGCTGTTTTCGTGGATGATATGCAGAAAAGTAAGGTTTTTGCATGATGCTGGATAACAATGTTTTTCAGATAAGTTGCACTCAGCAAATATAATGAACAATAAGTGAAATGGTTGTACTTAACTAGGATGTCTGGGATCTTGTGTTGTTGTACTTTGGCCTGAGCACAGCTGAAATTAATCAGAATTGCGTAGGAGTACTAATTTGGACCAAGGTTGTTTTTACCCCTTCACAAAGATGCCAAATCAGAGGCGAGAAAAAACTATATGGGCTGGCAATTTCCGCTGTCCCCTCCCTCTCCTCCACCCCCAAATGTTGGAGAACGGTCTTGGCGCAGGTCTGTCCGAGATGTTTTGGAGGAAGATCGGCTGGATGTCATTTCTCATGTGTGGACAGCAGAGGGAGAGCTCACAGCTCCAAACCACCGGAAGTGAAGTGGTGTAGCTGTGTGATATAGGCAGTCAAACTACTTCAGTCCCATTATCACTTCTGCTGGGCATTGAGGAGGCCTTCTAGATCTTTCCTCTGACATTGGGGCAGAGCCTGATTAGATACACATCTGAAATACTGTAATACTGAAAATCTGTAAGCAAGTAAAATTTGGACGTAGGACTATATGAAAGAAATATTGTCCAGAATGTTGTTGAAATCATATTTCTTTGAAAATCTGCGATGGTTGTACTGGCGACTTAAGGATTAAATAAATAGTCCACTTTCTGGGTTTAAAAAAAAAATATTGTTTCAGCTTTAGTGCGTGGTTCCCGTTGGCCCTGGCAGTTTTTGTGAGCGGTGAAGGATATTTTAGATGTTTACTGAAGTTTCTGTCGACGTGCTGGCTTTACAGCTGCTGGCGTATGGGCATTATGGGGTTTGTGGTTCAAACCAAGAAAATAAACTGAAAGTAGCTCAGCCTGTAAAGGGACTTTATACCTTTGGGGATTGTATACGTGTATATTTCCATAGTGTTCTTTCAAAAGAAATGAAGCCTTATATTTGGGTGGACCTAATTCCTCTGTGAGAAGGGTGGCATGATGTACAAACAGAAATTTGTGATTATTAATGTGAGTAAATGCTAGAAAATGAATTTGTTCAAATGTACAGCCACTGGAGAAAAATGGAAGTTTGGAAGTTTCTTGAAGTGTATTTTCTTGCTTCATACCACAAATCCAATAATGGTCCTAACCAGCCATTGTGAAGCTGGCAGGACATCAGAGACAACAGTCCTTCATCGCACACAAAAACAGCCTGGGCCAAACGAAAACACATTACAACCGAAATTATATCAAAAGTCCCCAGAAAGTGTAAAATGTTTCAGGTATGTGTTTGACCCAGGTCTGGCCTAGGAATGCACTCCTGTTTGTTTGGGTGACATATCTAATGGTGCCCTTATCTATAGTGATCTTACCGCGCTCAGATCAGGACTCAACCCTAATCATGCCCCTTCAGCTACTGAATCAGAGACTGCGGGAGTGTCCATGACGGACTCCCAGTGACATCCATCCCTGTCTCTGCGGGAGGCAAACTGTGGGAGTTTGCAGCACAGGGAATGGACCCGGCTTGTCTGAACCTTACAGTCAACCACATTTCCCATTTCAAGCAAATGGCTGCCCTTCTCAGGTAACCTTCCACGGCGCATTTCATTTGACATCGTTCCCTCTTTTTCCCCCTCTGGCTTGGTATCCCCACCTGTGCCTCTTAAGTCCCTGCTCTGTCCCCAGCACTCTTACACTGAGCCCATACTGCAGCTGAAGTGTGTGCACTGTCCATTCACCCCTTCCCCCCAATACAGGCCTACTGCCCACTGTAGAGACACTGGAGTCTGTTCCACAGGCTACTAGCTGTCCTGACAGCTAGTAGCCTATGGAACAGAGGCAGTGGAAACTTTGCAAACTTAATCACAACCCTCCCCTGGTAGGACCAGCCAATCGTGTCCCTCGACTGCAGACTCCTGGCCATGGTCTGCCAATAGATCGGAGCAGGATTGTGAGGTGAAGGCCGTATGACCCAGCCTGGGTTTGTGAAAAGCTCCTTCAGCTGAGCTCACGGTGCTTTGAATCGTTGGATGTTATTTGTTATTATTAGATTGCTTTTTATTGACTCATGGATTTGGAGACATGGGCTTTTTTTAGCTCACAGACTGTGAGGTATGAGTATGCCTGCCTATACACACACTTATGCACACTCCTGCAGTAGTGTTGTCAGTGAAGGACAGGGCTGCTATTCTTAGCTGTGGGCGAGGCAGTTCACAATAAGCAGACGTTCTCCACTCCCGATAAACGCAGGCAGCTCGGTACTCTGAATCCCTGGGGTGCAGTTCCACCCAGCATCCCAGCATTCACCGCTTCCCACTCATGCTCAGAATGGCAAAGTGACAGAACTGGATCTGTCTACGTCTGCTTTGAATCCAGACAAAGCTTTCATCTGACAAAGGCGGACAGAGTACCTGCATAGAATCCTGTAAGTTCCCTCAGTTATCCTGCACTTATTGGCACTGCAGTTTAGAGCAATGGCCACTAGGGGGGGCTTATTTAGCACTTGCAGTACATTTTGTTACAATAACAAAATGTAATGGCAGATCACACACGCACACTCCTGCGTACATCAGTACGTGTATCTTCTCTTTGCTGCCCCGAACCACCCCCCCACCCCCATGTCCAGGCCGCGAGCGCTGCATCCTTCGCTCACAGTCGTAACCAAGGATACAGCCGTTCGGTTACGGCGTCTCTGAGAGAGAACAGAGTGAACCCTGCGCTGTTGTCAGTTCTGATGCGTCTTGTCCCTAAGACGGGAGAGCATGGGTGAAAAGCATCTGATCAACAATGGCTGTGAGCCACCAAAGGACACCAGGGACAAGGAAATTATGAGAACAGCTTCTTAATATTCATTCCTAATCAGGGCTTGAGATGAATTTACATTTTTCTCAACAAAATGAATGTGCGTGTAGCTCATGTGCTACATGTATCTGTGTGCATGTGTACACTGCTGTGCAAGGGACAGATGTAAACAAACATTAAACCAGGCCCTGGGGAAGCATGGAACATAAATTCTCGAAGGTGTGTTTTCAGAATTATTTGAAAGTTAAATTCAAAGGATTTAAGAAAGGGGCGGGGAGAACGCACTCCCAGTATTTTATTTATTATTAGCTGTCCAAGCGGCGAGGCTGCTGGAACCCTGTTGTAATTGTTCAGTTTTTTTATTTGTATTTTTTTCTCCAGGGAAAATGCTTATCTCCCAGACATTATGGTGAAAACTCTTGAAACTTGATAGGCTTATTAGGGATGTGTGAAATTGCTATCTACTACAGCATGGCAGCAATTGACCTAGTGGTAGCGCTACAAAGCATTTTAGAAAATTTCCAATTTTGAAAATTCATAACTTGAACCGTTCACCTTACAGACATACAACCAAAACTATTAGACATGGCTGCATAATATTTTTGGGCCAATAAAATGCACCAGATCACATTTTCCGCTGTTTTCAATTTTCTGAAAAACACAAAACAAATCTATTACTTTTCATGAATCATGCATCAGGTTGATGTCAGACTCAGTGTGAACCATCTTTGTACTAATCCCTAACTAAACTGCGAAGCAGTGAATAAAAAAATGGCTGAATGGCGGGCCAATCAATTTGACCCATTTGGGCGTGACCCTTTAAACCACTGTAATTAATTCCAGACATGGTGTTCAGTCTTGACATGTTTTGAATTGAAGGCCACATCATTCTGAACAAGGCAAAATTTGAACAGTGTTGAATACTTTAACAACATGGCCACTATAAGAAAATGGGAATTTTAGCGTTGTTGGTCATCATTCCATTCAAAAAAATAATTTCATCTGATTCCATCTGGAAGCAAGACCAGGTCAAAACCTAGTATGTGGCTGGACCGAACCGGCCGACCAATGGTGTAACTTCATCACTCAGTCACTCAGTCAGTCACAGACATTCACGTTTATAGGGCTGGCCCCGCTGTTGCGGTCCAGCAAAAAAAGAAAATCTCATTCTCATGAAACATAATTCTGATCAGATGTCATTTGGAACAAGAACACTTTGTTCAGCTGCCTAACTATATTGCCGAGGTAATGTTTCTATGTTCAGAGATGGCAAAATGATTGCCAATCATATTTCAGAATATGAAAATTTGCATAGGATGCTAAGTGACAGCATTAATTATTGGTCTTTTTAATTCCAGACTTGATCTTTGGCCTTGTGCAGTGTCATGTTCACTGCTGCTGCTTGGACCCCGGAACTGCTGCTTTGCAGAAATTTTTTATTTTGGTAATGATCTTTATGTTGGCTATTTGCATAACATGCATAGTTGCCTTATACATGCCAGTAGAAAAATGTAAAAATACCTCCTAGGACGTTGCACGGCAATGTAATACGAATTGCACAGGACAATTTATATTATAAATTTACCCATGAAAAAGAGAGAGTGAGCCCCAGGGAAAGTGTTTAGTTGGACACCTGACACTATCTGCGGCTGTCATATTTATGCTCAATACTGTATATGCAGCTTACAGAACTCCACTGGGCTTTATTTGCACACTGAGCCTCCTCAGGAGCTTTTAAATTGAAATGCATATCCTTTTACTGGGTTCTTACGAAACTTGAACCCCTGTGGTCATGGCTCTATGTTGTGGTTTGTACGCAGAAGTCTTCCGCAACCTTATTTCTGATATTTCACTCTGCATAGCTGTGTGTCGCTTACAAAAGGGCGGTTTCGCAACAGCGGGAAATTCGCACCCTTATTTTCTTGCACAAAAATCGCAAGCGCGCTGCCGCTGTGCCATTCACGAAGGAAATTGTGAGAGCAGAACAGGCGATGTCACTTATTGTTTCCTCTCCAGTGCGACCCCGCTCTCGTTTCATAATGCGCCCCGGGAACCATTAGCAACTCTGCGAAACGGAGGGCTTTGTTGGATTACCGCGAGTTTAAATTTCACATTCATCACGCCGCGTTTAAGCACATCCGCCAGCTACGGCGAGTTTGCCGCTAACCCTCGGGATTTGCAGAGGCTGCTGGACGCTTGGTGTAAATTGCATCCCATTTTGGAGCAGGCTTTTATTTTTGAAGCAGACTGACAGTTTAAAGACGGCCCGATACGTTTTTTTTTTTTTTTTTAGAGATCAAGGACAGCGAAGGCCCGTCGGCGCGTGGTTATCTGCCGAGATGAGATCAAGCGTCACGCTGCTTCTCTGACAACGCCAGAGATCAGTGCAGTTTATTTTTAATCCCCCTCCCCCGATCCCCTCCCCAGCAGCGTTGCCTTGACTTGATTTGTAATTGGCTTCACAGCCAGCGCCATCGTCCCACTCCGCGGAAATATGCATCATAAGCGCAAATACTGGGGTCGGAAATTAGGCTGTTCAAACCTCATCAAAATATGATTCCTCATGTCGTAAAACAATGTCATACGCAAACATGTTACATAAAATTATGGTTTAAATGGCCAATTACGAAGACATTTTGTTACCCATGATATTGTGAAGGATTCATTATTTTGCTCAGTTAATGTTTAAATAATTTGTGGATGGCAATTTTAATTTGGTCACAGAACAAATCATTTTTTCCCAGTAGGCATAATACTTGGTGTGAATGGATAGTTTTTAAATGTATGTGAGAAGACTTGCATAGTGCATTGCATTTGCATGATTTATGCAACCCGCAATACATTGTGTGTGAGGTCACCTCATCGCTTTAAGCATTTGGAAATATCACTGGGAAAACAAACTCCATTCACTCACTGTCAAGGCCAAGGGGCTAGCGCCTAATTTCAGCACATTGCAACATGCAACATGTCGCCATATTGTCCTGCGACTAGTGCTGCCCCAGGTAATGCTACCCCTGTTCTGTTCTGTACAGTCTGTTGTAAGTTCCTTCAGGGGATTTCCTCTCCTGCTTACAGGGACCAATGGGAAGGACGGGCCAGTGACCACTGCACAGGTTATGCCTCTTGACTCAAATGATGCTACAGCTCTGTGCACTAGTAGAGTACTGCCTGCTTCACAAGCTGTTCCAGGGAGGCACCAGGGCCGGTTATAGGCATAGGCCATGTAGGCAGTCACCTTGGGCACCGTTCGTCTTGGGGAGTGCCAAAAGGGCTGACAAGCGGCATCTCCAGCACCCTCCCCCTTCACTCCAAAATCTCCCCTGGGGCAGCGGGGGGGGGGGGGGGGTCACAGTGACACGGCTGCAATGTAACCCAAATCTGGACGGGGGAGTTTCACTGGGAGCGTGTGAGGAAGCAAACTTCATACCCATGGTCCTTGCATGTCCCGTGAAGTTATAGTCATAACGCAGACACGCAGACACACACGAACATGCAAACACACATACGCACACACAGGCACAGATGCAATCTCTGTTGGTCGACAACAATAAATCATTTCGGGAGTTCCTCTTCCCAATTTTGCTTATTCATCTGGAATGGCATCAAAAATGAATCATACACAAGTGCTGAGGACAGCAAACCAGGAACACCTCCCGACAGTTCCCTTCCTTGATTAAAGACCACAGTTCTATGCGCAATCGAACCTCTTGCAGTATTAAGTGATTTAGTCCAAATACTCCTTTAGTGGGCAGTGTTAATACTCATTTAGTCTGTTATCAATGTGTTTAGCAGCCAGCCATGCCCAGAATGACTAAACAAGTCATTTTTACATCTTGTCCATTTGTACCCGCTGAATATTTGCTAAAGCAATTTAGGATCTTCCAAGGCCACTGCAGCAGTAACTCTGGCATTTGAGCCGATTTATATCCTGCAATATTATTTATGTGTTGTAATAAATGTATAACCGTAGGTCTGGATCGGTAGGCCTGTTATATTACTTAATAATCATAAATAAAAACAAATCCCAAAGTAGTAGTGATAATTTATGTGAGGAGATGGCTCGTGGAAATGTCTGAGGACCCTCTCAGCATATGGAGAGACCACAGGAAGCCATCGGAAGCCTTTATCGTGGTCGGAACAACTGACCTCCGACATGCTCACCAAGCAACATTCCTCTCCATGTGTGGAGGGTTGGATGGGCTTGAAAATAAGATTGATCTGGGTCACCCAGGTTGCATATCCAGCTAATGCACTTGTGTTGTAGTGTAGTGATGGTGAAACCCAAGGTCCGGATCCAATCCTGACTTTGCCGGTGTCAAATGTGGCTGAGAGTGAGCTAGATATTGAGGGGTACGCTCGACACGTGGGGAACTAACTTGAGGAGCTAGATTATACTTACAGCAATGGAACAAGGATAAAACTGAACGAACGACAATGGACAAGTAAGGCAAAATTAGAACAAAAGAAAAAACTTTGATCCCTCACTCTTCTTGGAATTCGCTGCTGGTCACGAATGTATCTTTATGCGCGAGCTCCGCGGCTATTCTGCGGCAAGACGGATTGTGGACACGGAAGTCTCGGTGCTCCCGTGCGTAATTCTGGAGGCTGTGAGCGCTTGGCAGTGTGGCCGGCAGGATGCGGAGCTTTGTTAATGGGGATCGCGGAGTACCCCTGAGAGGACTGCCAACGGCTTGCGCTGGTGAGCCTGAAAGAGGCAGCGTTGCTAACGTACAGCTTCGGTGGGAGACGCATTCTCATGCTAATGAGAACCGGAAAAGAGCTCTTGTTTCTTAATGTGGGAAGCAACGCCACAGTGTTTTTGCACATTGCTCGGATAAATGTCTTCGTGGAAAGAGGTGCTGACGTGTCCCGACGTTTCCTGGGAAAATAAATCAATAAAGGATGAAGTCATGAACCCGTTAACAAAGGATAGACGATTTTAAAACAAATGCAGTGCACAGTGTCTGGGGTTGTACACTAATCGAAAGGCACAAAAATAGGCCCAACAGTCGTGCTGTCCGTGTTTGTGAACTTCAGCTGAGATTGTTCAGACCGTTTCCTGTTTCCTAGCCTGCAACTACCAGCATCTGAGTAAACACGATTCAATTTTTTTTTTTAAAGTAGCACTAGTATCACTGTAGCTTACTGTGGTTTGAGCTACTACTATTCTTCACATATGATCAGTTTACAATTCTAACAGCTTTTGGACTTCATTAGGACATTTTCATCTTTTAAAAATATCCAAATATCCATATACACTATTAACAAACCTGGAATAAATGAACACTGTTCTGGGGTTTATTTTTTAAAGTACAGTAGTCACTGTTTTGTCGTTCCACTGAAATATATCTTCCTCACAGCAATGGGCAGAGTTCTGTGTTTACTGGGCTGATGGGCCCTATCGCACAGAGAAGACTTACAGACCGCAAAATGAAGAGAGACCTGAGTCAGGCTAGAGTTAGGCCTGTCAAACACAGCTCTTTAAGGAGGTCTTTGGGGCACTCCTGTGAAAAAGCTGTTGGGCTGCTGGACTTGTCGAAGGTGACAGGCTCAGGGTGCCGTTTCACAGTTACACACCTGAGCCAGACAGAATCACTGCAAGTGCGCCTTTGTTTTCCACAAACGACATTCTAACAACCTGAGGTGTAAACCTCAGAGCCCCGCTCCTCACTGCTCTCTCTCTCTCTCAGATAGCCCTTCCTCTTTCTATGTCTTGCTGCCACGGAAGTTCATGTATCCTCTGCGCTTGTTCCAGGAAGTGGACCTCTGAGCACACGGACGCGCTACACCGCTGTTACCACATGAAGATGGCAAGAGTGAAATTTCACTGCAGGGCACACCCTCCCTCCCAGGGTGCGCTTCCTCTTTTTCTGGTCACCTGTTCTGTGAGAACGGATGCTGTGGCCACCCGGCTTCTCACCGCAAGGCCCGCCCCACCCAGCCCGGCCCTCTCACCGCCTTTATATATCTTTCCTACCAGAAATAGACGGCACATGGAGCAGAAGCTTCACAGTGAACCGAACCTCCGGGGGGAGCTGGAGGAACCTGAGGGAAAGGGATTCTGTAATGAATATTTGCGCATTTGATAGAGGCGTTCGTGCCCCTCCCATGATAACGTGCAAAGCGACTGTTTGTGGGAAATCCATAATACACCCTCTTCTCTGAGTCCACAGTAAAAAGAATCTTAAGTGTGAAGAAAAGGCTGTTTTCAAATGGAACATGAATATGCCGCAATTGAATACTCTGCAGTCTGTGATATTTAAAGTTTTGTTTTTTTGGCATTAGTAAGCATGTTTTCAAAGCAGGTGTGGTGTGATAGGTACCGAAATCTGTTCCTCTGGGGGAAACAGAACGCAAACAGGAACCAGGGTGTGAAGGCCTCAGTTTCTGTTATCACCACCCCTCCTAGAATATATAGTACACGTGTCATCCTCTCGATATTGTCAGCGCTGTCACTTAACAGCTGACAATTAGCAGCTGCAAACATTGTAGGGTCTGCCTTAAGAATTTTGGAGCGCAGATGCAAGGAAGTGCTTGTGTAATAGCCAACCGCTAGTCACACGAGTAGCCTACATGGCTTTCCGTAATGTTCATTAGTTATACGGTTGTGCAATGGTGGAGAAATTAGTATAAGGAATCATAATCTATTGGCATTTTCTCTGTCCTGTTCTAATTTGTCATGAACATGTCTTCGGGGTTTAAACGAGTAACTCCGTTGCCATGGCTTCCGATGACCTCATACACAACTGTGACTTATTCGGTCCGGGTGGGGAGGGGGGGGACTGGAATGCATTAGCAATTGTAAATTTGTCACGCTGCTATATGCAGCGCAAAAATGAATTTCAATTACAGCTCGATGAGCCAAGCGAGCGGCATTCGGTTCCAGAGCCCTCCAGCTCAGTTCACTTTGCTGCAAACAACTGCCGTGCCGCGTTCTGCGTCTTCAGCTAAATACCGACAAGAAATAAAATTAGATTAAACCGCCATTCTGAATGATTCGTTATTTCAGCAAAGTCTCACTTCGGATGAACAAAGTGGAGCCTCAATGCGCCTCAGTAATCTTTTCCCGCGTGTAGACTGGGCGGATTATGGGAGACGTTTATCCACAGCGTTGGAGAAGTCGAGGCTGAATGCGCGGCTAGTGAATTCTTCACCGGACCATAAAGGCAGATGAATCAGAGCCAGAGTGGGCTTTACAGCGCTGCCCTCATTATTGTTCCCATGGAAACCCAGCGCCACTTCACAATTATCCCTCATTGTCTGCACTAAAAGAGCACAGAGCGCCACTGTGACAGGGCGAGACCAGCGCACGCTCTTGGGCTTCTCTGCTGGGGGGCGACCCACCTGTTGCGTTTTCCACCCAGCGGGCAAAGCCACGGACACCCATTCCCCTCTCTGCAGTTCTGCCCTCTCTACCTCAGGCAGCCCCTTCCTTCGTAATCACCTGTCCTTGCTTCCCTCCATTTTGAATGGTTTTGTTGTTGTTGTTGTTTTATTGTGCAAACTGCCAAAGAGAATCAATAGTTTTTCTCAGTAAATGCGGTTGTTACAATCCTACAAATCAGTTTAACAATAATAAAGCAGACTGGTTGATCGATTTGTTTTATTGACCATTTATTTAACCATGATAGAGCCTCATTTAGATTGTCATCTCTTTCAAGGGGGACCTGTGCAAGAAGCAGCAAGCATTTAAGCCTTTAAGTCTGTTATGCATGGAAATAGGGTAGGCGAACATTCTTCAATTTCTGTTCTAAAATTAAAACCTTTTGAATTTTGCAAATGGCATTTGTAAGTTCAATTGAATGTATTCCTGTAATATTTAACAGGCTACATGCTTGCTGTGAAGACACACAGTATAACACCACAGCCCCAAAATGAAATCTGCAAACCCTTCTGCATTATTGTAAACAGAAGCATCCCATTCAGTTTTTACCATAATGTGTGTTCTATTAACCATCAATTACTTTGCAAGGCGAAGAGACTCATTGTTCAAGTCCTTAAAATAGTCCATTGTGAGAAAGGAACAGAGTGGTGATGGTGATAGTGTGTGTGTGTGTGTGTGTGTGAGAGAGAGAGAGAGAGAGGGAGAGAGAATGAATATGTACAATCCCATGTGTCTTCAGTAACAGTGGATCCTGTTAACACTTTTGAATGCATGTGATGGGAAAAACATGACCCTTGCTTATTGTTATTGTTGTGGGCAATTTTCACTGTGCCACACTGGGACATTGGCCTTTTGTTTTTTAGCAGAACTGGGTACAAAAGGAGTGTCTGGAGGATGCACAGTCTTCATTTGATGTTTGTTTAATTTGGCTGTTTGAAGGAAGAGTTACCCCTCTGAGGTGACACCTGCCCGCTGTTTCAACCAAGCGGTGGTTATAACGCGAACCGTTTACGTTCAGCATTGTCCTAAATGCACAAGCAGTGGTGGCATATGGGGTACAGATGATTTTGGGGCGTAGGATGTGTCCGGCAGAAAGATGTTGGGCGTGTGGTGTGGGGCAAACACTGTTTGCGGAGGCAAATCTTCAGAGTGAAGAAGAGGCAACGTCTTACCAGTTTACTTTGAAACATAACGTGGTTTTAACTTAAAGATATCTTCCATGTCATGGTATGTTCAGACCTGGCATCTAGTACGCACGCGTGATATTGGCATCTAGTTTTAGAGTTTTTGCTGGGCTCTGCTATTCTTGTGCATGCTGGTGTGATGCAACGCACAATTAAGTTTATTCCATTTTTATTCTTGTGTGTAGTGTCAAGTTTGATGTTTCAGCCATGGAAAACCACGGTTTAAATACATCCAGCAAAAAGCACATCATTCTCATCCTAAGAAATGTTTCAGTATTACTTTTGGTCTATGTTTTCCAAAACTAGACTTCTGTTATCATACCAGCCAAGGGCTGAAGTGGAAGCTCTTGGGCTGTGGATGTCAGATATGGGGCACACAGGATGGATTTTTTGTCTGTGTTGCAGCAACCCTCTTAATCAACTTCCCCATTATATCTGATTGGTGTTCTTGATAAATGAATGCATTGCACATACAGATGCCACATATGTACATTTCTGTAGTGTACTTTAGGAAATACGTTAGGGTGAAAGTATACAGCTAATTATTAACCACAGATCAGTGAAGACTATAGCCAGTTCAGCTGGCCAGTTCAGCAAAGAACAGCATATGTTATGATCCACACAATAATGTAGGGTTTGGCTGTTCAGAATAACTGGGACAGTACCAACTCCAGTCTGTAGAGCCATCAGACGAATATCTGTCAGAATGGCCTTGTGAGCACACACAGACTTATCTGGCTCAGTGATTGTTGTGTTTATGGAAACCCATCTCAAAAATGATGGTGTCACTGGAGTTGACTAGCCTTCTTCTTTCTGCTTTCGCTTTCTTTGAGATCAACGGCACAGAGGAACCATGCTTTTTCTTCTGAAGTCCGAGCTGCTGCTAACGCACCACTTCCTTTTTCAGCTCGGTCTCTGGTTTTCCTGTGCTTCCTTCACTACTCACTGCCGAGGTGAAGCTCTCTTCTGTGGCGGCCCACAGTCAGGGCCGGTCTCCACACAAACAGAACATTTCATCGTAGCAGGAAGTAGCCAAGGCAGGCTGTTCTGTTAGGTTGAATGTGATGAGTCCATATACACACTTTGCGTGTGCCAGTTTCCCCATGCATTGTTGGAGTAGTGTGTGATGTAATACATGACACAGTTCTGCTTGAGGGCACTGTCCATTTGCGTAGACTGATAACTTCTGTCATAGACATTTTTATTGCTTCTATCTGAATGGAGCAAAGCTATTTTGCTACCACGTTGGGGGGTACTGTAGCAGTGTTTCATATTAACCCCTACTCCAGCAGCACCTTGTGTAGCATCCCTCAGTCCTCAAGCTGCCCTGTGCAACCTTATATAACACAGAGCAATACTGTGTTGTCCGGCACAGAATTAAATTTGTAAAACCACGCAAGCTTTCGGATAGAGATTGATGGGATATGAAGTCGAGTGCTGGTCAGAAACACTTCAAAATTTTGAGTTCTGGACTTCATGTCCCATTGTGCTGTCTATTAAATATTCCAAGAGATTAAATTTAATTGTACTGCTGCTTGACAGAGGAATATCAGGCTTTGCAGATGTGGCTCTCAGCCAGGTATGTGTACCGATCAGTCGCTAAAGCACTGTAGCCTTAATGGGTTTATCTGCATCGGTTTGTGATTTAGCTGTCGAGAAATGTCTTTCTTTACCTTTCAATTTTATAAACGAGCTCCTTTGTTGGATCCACTGAGTTTGGCAGAGACATCTCCTTTCATATTAAGCTCAGAGGGGAATGCACAATTTAAATGAATTCCGTTCCTCCTAGTTATTATGTTGAGGCATTGACTCTCAGAGTGTCTCTGTAGTGATGATCATATCACTGAGCCTGTGGCACTAGATAGGCTTGTACTGAAAAGACCTCTACAGTCTTGATGAACCGATTCTGTCTCATAGTGGTGAAGATGCCAATTACCGCTTCTATCAGTTAAAGCCAGCAGCTAAGTCAGAACTCATAGAGAGGAAACAGTGATGTGATGGTTTTCTAAAGCACCAGACCTATGTTGTCACTGAGTTTACAAGTCTTTGATATTTTCTTATCATTATCTACAAGAAACTAATGTTGTTGAGTTAATTGTAACTGTAAACCATGAATGGCAAGCACAAAAGGACCTGAGCCTCATTAAAATGTCCCTGCAAGAAGATGAGGGATTTGGATATAAAGTGTCTTTGCCTATTGAAGAACACTCCCATAATTCCCAGCGAGCCAAAATGGCTGGTCCTATGCCTGCCATCCATTCCCCGCTGATTGTTCATGCTATTAGCTGGCGTTCTGAGCCGTTTCAGACAGCAGAACAGGTCTTCCTGCCCCCTCAGACCAGAGATTACGAAACCGCAGTGTTGACGAAACGCAGGGGAGGGCCCGGATTAAAAGCTCTTGCGCATTCGTCCCTCCGAAACGAGGAGACGTTTTGCGCCTCTCAGCCCTGGACTCGCGCTGCCAGCCAAGGCGACTGCCCCGGGGGCTCGGCCACTGCTGATCCGATTTAGCGGCAGAACAGCTCGCCGAGGAACTGCCTCTCCAGGAGGAGAGAGCGGCCGTCATGGCTGACATCACCGAGGGTGACCTAGATGCCGCGATGCACGAGGAGAACGACGTCTTCCTGGAAGGTAACGGCGGTGCAGGGTTCATGGGAAGGGGCCGCACTCGCGAAACGGTGCCGCAGGGGTGTCTCAGTCAGGGCGTAGCTCACATGGCCATGAAAGAGCCAGGTTTGGTGAGCAACACATGAGAAATTCAGCCACCTGCTTGACAGGATACACAAACACTTGTGTGAATTATGTGGGGTGAATTATGTTACTATGCCTGGTAGAAATTATCAAGTGTAGTTTTTAGTTTTTTCAAATTTATTAAGAAATAATGTAGACTACTTTTTAGATGTTTTAAATACTGCAATTTCAATAGGTTACACACAGCAATTTCTGTGACTTTGTACCTTTATCAAACCATGCTTGATATCAACAGGGTATAATTAAAATCTCTCAATAAATTAGTCTGTTTTTCAGCCTTGTTTTGGTAACACTGCAACTGTATTACAACCTAGACTGTGCTTTGAGATTCTGTTTAGATTGTGTTAGGTCAATGTTCTCCCTAAAAGCATAATATCAGGTTAAATATTAATAATATTTTGACTTTTTGCATCTAATAATTGTGCTTAAGTGCTGGCAATTCACCCAGGAACAATTTAGCGGCAGACATTCTCCATTTGGAAATGTGCAAACGCAAGCTAAATAAAAGACACAGTGCTCAAAAATATAATATGCTAATCAATGCAATGAACGTACTGGCTAAGGAAACATATCTGGCGTGTCCAGTAGGTCTTAATGGTGTATTGATTCCTCCAGCTCTCACCTGTGACCTATTTGAAATGCAGCTGTGTGACCATCGCTAGTCCGAGCAGAATTATGCATTGAACCTCTACTTTTGTTTTTGGAATGGTACATCAAGTACACAATAGCCAAAAATAGCGTTTCTTAATAATAATAATAAATTGTGTTATAATACAGCAGAAAACTGCAAAGGGCAACAACTATCCATATTCCACTTATAGATGGCTCTAGGAAACATGAAGTCTAGGATCCTTCTTTCCTGAGAACAAGTTGCACGTAAACAGGACCAAGAGGCATGCATTGCATATTTTACATACGTGTATAGAACATTCTACATATATATATAATATATATATATATATATATATATATATATATATATATATATATATATATACACGTATATTTATATATATCTTGTGGGCACAGTATTAGAATACCCACCAAAAAAATTGAACAAGATAATTATTTCATATTCTGTTCCTTGCCTCTAACACAGTCAGTTGGTATCCGTATGCCTGCCTGCCTTCATGTCTCAAACCTGGCACAGATCTCTAGCATCTTTTCATTGCATCTGGGTTACCTCAGTAGGACTGGCACCGATCCCCATGCTGCTTGGATGGGCTTTAGGGGAAGCGCAGATCACGGGGTGGGCCATCAGATAACTTCAGATCCGTGCTCCTGCAGGCCATCTAAATGTTTTCTGCACAAGATGCGTATACAACCGACTCAAAGCGGTTTGTGTTTGTGGACTTCCCTTTTGTTGCACTGTGTATAGTGTGGCTTTTCGGTTAGCTTGTCAGCTACAGAGACTAAGCAGCCAAAAAGCAGATTGTACATAGAGACCGTGAAAAGGCTGTGGAATCCCTGCCACACAGCTATTCTGGACGGTGACTGCTGTGAATTACAAGAGCCCTGAACCTCCCTGCTTATCTGAATGAGCTGTGGGAGTGGCAGGAATGGGGGGCTCTGGGGTGCATGGTGACAAATGCTTGAAGCTGACACACAGTTGTGGGGAGCATTGAGATGAATGCAGCAGATGACAGATAGCTCTTGGGTGCATAGTGATAAATGCTGACAGAGATTGCCCACAGTGAAACCCCACTGGGGAACCAGGGATTATGACATCACTCTGCATTCTACTTCTCCATTTACAGAACTGGGTGTGGCTCAGCCTCCCTGAGAACATATACACTATCTTTGCATAGTGCATCCAAGCAAACACTGGCGTTCACTTTCATATACTAATATTGCACAAATAATTCAATATTATTACTAATAGTATTTTCTTCACCAAAAAAGAAAACATGAGGATTTTTTATCAGCCCCCCCCCCCCATTTTTGAGTAAGGCAGGTGTAAAGCAGGTTGTGCTTGTCTGCAGGGGGAACAGACAGCAGCACTGAAACGTAACACAGATGTATGTTCACCTAGAGCCTGGCAAGTGAGGCTACAAACACACCCACCCCACCCAACCCCAGCTGGAACCTGCCTCCACGTACGAGGTGGTGTAGTGGCATGTGATAAAAACCAGTGATCATCAATGGCCTATTCCTACAGAACATGAATTTCAGGCATTTTGGGACCGAAATTGATAGACTTACCATATGAATACGTCACCTTACATACTACATGCGGTTGTATTCATTATTTTTTTGACTAAAGGTTCTCTTCAAAGCTTCTTTTATTGCAGCAAGGGTCTGCAACCCTGGTCCTGGAGAGCCACAAGCTCAGCTGGTTCTTTTTTTTCACCTTTAAATCAGCACCCAATTCAGACCCAAGTAACCACATAAAATGAGTTAACTGGAATCAACTGCTGTAATTGATTAATTGATCGCGGAGTAAAGAAAAACCAGAAGAGCCTATGGTTCTCCAGGACCAAGGCTGCAGACCCTTCTATAGAGCGTTCCATCAACCAAAATCTATTTGGAGATACCATTCCAATAAAAAAAGATTAAACGCGAAACAGAACTCGATACGTGAATTTCACAATGATGTGGGAAAGCTGTTCCGTTGGCACACTGACCCACTTAGTACATGCTGTCCTGCATTGATGAAGCTATGAATTATGACTGCGGCTGCATTTTACGCGGGTGGCACCAAATGTCAATGCGCTGGAGGTGAAGTGCATGGCGAACAGATGAAGCCTTTTTTTCGCCTTCTTCATAATCCAGGTCACTGCCCAGTGGTAGGGTTTTTTTTCTTGCTAGGAGAAGCCGTTCTTTGCACGTGCAAAGGAAGTGTCTTGAGCCAAATATTCCCTTTTGATGTACTACTCTGTACTACACTGGTCCTACGTAGGTTCATTAGCCCAAGTCGTGTTTCATTCCTGTATATTACAGATGTTTTCAGACACAAGCTGTGGGGTTATGGATACAGTAATCGCTTCCCCTGTGGGATTTGGATATGCAGTTTGGATATTAGGCCCTAAGACCTAATCGTTCTGTGACTGCCAACCCTGATCCTATTTACTGATCCTCCATCTCTAGGTAACGACGTGAGGTGCCCAGTGATGATTGATGAGATAGAGACAGAAAAATAGGTGTACTGAACCTCATTTTTATTGTTTGATTCATCAAAAAGCTTATGATGTAATTAAGTCCACTACTTAGCAGCTTATACATTTTTTAATTGAGTAGATATAACATGTCTTGTGATGCTTTAATTGAGTAGATACAATGTGTCTTGCGATGCTTTAACTCAGAAACCTAAAATTAAAAATCTATAAAAAGCTCCAAGAAAGAAAACGAAATAAAAATTTAGCATGGAAATCAAGCCTTTAGCTGGTGCCCTGAAGCGTTATGAGAAGTCAAGATGAGTTAACCTTTTGATTCACAAAGCATTCACAATGGATTCATTTTTATTTTCTGGAGACCTAATGCAAATAAACAAGAAGGGTACCACAAAACAGCTGCATTGTGACCAGACACAATGGATTCCTTTGACTAACATTAGCGTGGGCCTCATAAGTTATTTAAAACCTGCCTAGCACAAGGCTGTTTGCAAGACCCAGAGAAAACGAAAAGTCCTTGAAAGTCCTAAAAATGGCGGACTGAAGTTTGACACAAGAGCGGAATAAAAACACTCCTGGTCACTTTAGAGCCCTGAATGAGTCCTAGTGGGGCACTTAAATAAACTATTACGCAAAAAGTGGGCCATCTCTGCCCAGAAACCCAGAGTATTACTGCAGCAAGAAGGAATTTTGTAAAAGCCCTCATACCTGGCAGCTTCACTTATACAAAACGTCAGCCGTAACGTCCTCCCTGCTCTCTGTGAGAGGACAAGCAGATGACACTTCCTGTGAGGCACTGGTCTCGACATGAACAACCTGTGAAACGGCGAAAGAAGATACCACTTTGCCTCAGTCATCGATCCCAGGTGAGGTCTGAGCTAAAATAAGAAGTTCCTGGGCAGTCAAAAATCCAACTATATTTCAGGGTTTTCTCTAGCACTGGTGCTTGCATACAAGGCCGATGAGACCCATCAAGGACAAAAGGAGCTGTGGCCACAGTGAGATGCAAAAAGCAAGCATCCGGTTTCACAAATCCATTTATCCTCGCTTTTCTAGTCCGGACTTGTCTTGCGCTTGATCCTGGGAAACACTATCCTCTCCAGGGTGACTAGCAGACCCAATCATACCCGCATTTCAGCCAACGACCGTAGGGAATGATTTATGGAGGAAATAAGGAAAAAGGCTGTGGAGAGGATTTATTTACAGGCTTTAGTTTGATGGTGTAGTATTCACAATGATATCGTGGACTGTAGATTTGAGGCGGCTCTTAAATGTTATTGCCTCATGCAGCGGTTGCTCAGAGTTTTCAGTTTATTACCGTTGAATCGATGAAGCGTGCTGTCTGGGTTTCTGTCAGCTGTGGGTAAGAAAAGCTTTATGTTCTGCAAAAACAGCATCTGGCGCTAGGATCCAGCACCGCTCACTTCAGTTGGTTCAGTGTATAACAAAAAATAATTCTAAAGTGTTACCGACATTACATTACAGATAATGAAACCCTACTGAACATTCAAGCAGCAACATGATAGTGTGTTTAATTCATAGAGTGCCAGATGAGGAAATACTGAATAACAGGAGAAAATCAGGTCATCTTTAATTCCGTTTCGGAGCTTCCTGGGGATTTTGACAAATAACAGTGCTCTGGAGCTCCTCTTTAACTTCTGCCAAAATAGAACAGGAAGCTTCAGTGAAGTCTTAAGAACTTGCCCATCGTGTTCTGTTGCCCTGAGGGGAAACAGCACAGTATTTGCCCATGGATTCGTTCACGGTATGTTTTGTCTTTCTGCTGCACGACTCTTGCATCCATTTGACCCACTTTAGCTCATATATTGTAAACAAGCAAAGATTTACGTGTGTGTGAGCCAATTTTCTTTTTACAATGGCAAGTTTAAGAGGAAGGTTAGAACAGGGCCCACCCAATGTACCTTCTCAGAAATGCAGAACCGGTCAGCCTGGCAAGCGCGGCGACGGCCTGGCCTCGATATCCCGCGCCGGCGAGGGGTTGAGGTAACGCGAAACACCTGGAGCGCCGAGCCTGTTGCAGCCCTCACACAGCTGCGCTCGGGGGCGGGAGCTACCTGCAGCAAACCCGTCATTAAGACCGAGCAGACACGCCACGTGTGTCTGGGAGCCTGCAATTGGCTCGCATTCGAAAACTGAGGTCTCGCCGACGGCACCAGTGAAAACACATGTTCTCATGGGGGAGGCCTCATTTTTCAAAGCCCTTCTGAAAGGTACGGGGGCGTGCGCCACTCCCCGGAAGCCACAGTGTATGAGCGATTAATGCGAATATCAGCTGTGCGCAGTCCAGCTCCTCCCCCCACACGACCCCCTCCTTAACTTCTCCAAACACAGGCAAGCTTAAGAAACCTGAGAAAGCCTTTTCGGGATTTTCAAAGGGTACGTCCTCTATTTGCACCCACCGTCTTCAGCTGTGCCTCCTTCCTTTTACTCCATTTGACCTTTCACCCCCACATACGTCATATGGCCTTTAGATTGATGTCCAACTGCATTTGAGTGGTCACAACTCTCCAAGGGGGCTCTTATTGAGATGTTTAGAAATGTGCCCTTGCTCTGACAATCGTTGTTTGGGGAGCCTGTGAAATGCCACACTTCACTAAAAAGGGGATCACTGGCTCAGGAACAGGTTACGGAAGAGAGAGACAGGAAAGAGGTGAGTGTTCTAAAGTGCAGACCAATCACGGTGCCTTTGGAACGCTTCCTGTAGGCTTGCCTTGATAAACTGTTATCTGACAAAATATAACCGCTGTGTAATAATAACCTAAGTTCTCACGCTTTACGACATAGCTCGTAGACACGAATTATAGAAATGTGCGCACATCCGGAGCCGTTCCTTTAACCGATGCGACCGCCCGTTTGTCTCCAGTAAATATAGCCGGCTGTCGGGGGTTGTTGATGACGGGGGGGGGGGGGGGGTAATTACAGGACGGGAGCCGCAGCAGCTGAGTGGAGATGTGTGTAGGTGTCTGAGCTGCGCTGCGAGAGCCTGCCTTCGCTAATCTGCTGGAATGAACTCCAGCACATATGCATATGCAAACTAGCGAGACTTGCACTTTCTGGTCAGATTTTCACCGCCATCCTCTCGCTGCCAATTTGAAGGTAGTCACTTGAACAACATCAGCAGGTTGCTCTCTTTGGTGACCCAGTGAGGGTTTTGCATTAATGTCCTTCATCATAAAGTAGGTCTTTCTCGTCACAAAATGTCTCTCTAAAGTGAATTAATATATATATATATATATATATATATATATATATATATATATATATATATTAGTGAGTTAATATAAAAAAAGTATTGGCAAGTGCTTTGTTACGCTGTCCTTTCCTCTGGAGTAAGAATGGGTCCTTTCCTCTGGAGTAAGAATGGGTCTGACTGATAAGTTCAGACAGCCCAGAATCAGCCATCCCCCCGCCGCCCCCCCAACAGTAACGGAATTAGATCTGCAAGCTGCAGTGTGCATGTCCAGTTAAGGGGGAAATCAAGTTGGCAGGCAGTGAACTGTCATTCACGGTGGGAGGAGTCAACGGCAGACGAAAACTCCTACTGTGGGACCATGAATAGTAGTGCTGTATTGTTTTCCCATTCATGTGTCTCAAAATGTTTGTGGTACCTTTAATTGTACAACAATTCCTCAGTACCCCTGGACTTGTCATCCTCACAACTTCACTCTTCATAAAGTTTTAATTGCTCTTTAAATGGTTACTACACTGTCAAATTTTGTGTGGAATTAGATGGTGTCTCTTTATAAGACAGCCTGCTATTTATTCAAGCTTAATTTGGCTGCTTGCACAAAGAACAAACATGGCTATTGTAACGGTATAGAGGCATGGCTAACGGTAGAAATAAATAAATGCGTCGACAGCTGTGTAAATACCGCATGGAGATAGGACTTCAGAACAGTCCTGTCGCCTGGAACACCTTATTGCTCCACAGCAGCTCCCCGAGCGCTTGCTGTTGTGGAAAGTATGGATTATGTCCCGCCCACTGGATGAACATTGGATGTTTATTGGTTCGTCGCAGCTCCAAAGGGTACTACGAACCTAAACTGAGATGCACATGATTTTTGTTAGGCACTGTAAGCGCGGCTACATCTGGAACAACCACGAAGCAAATAAGAATTCTGTTTTCCGCCGGCATCTGCAGGAGCGCTCAGTCGAATGCCTTCTTTCAGTTAATCTATTGCTGTAACAAAAAACGGCGCGCACGGCGCAAGGAGGAAAGTGGTTTTAACGTATGGATGGAAAGACGCAGGTAACCAGGCTTTCGGATTCAACTGAAGTAGTTTCCTAGAGGTGAGTGGAGTTTGTTCCATATAACTTGCTTTTTCTAACGTTGCAGCTGCTTATGTAACTCGGCAAATGCTAACGCGCTTATAAAAATCGAGTTGGTCAACTTATTCGCTGGACAGAAATCGTTAAAGTGCTGAAACGATGTTGTCATGCTTTCATGTGGGTTGCTGTAATAGTCTTTCTTTGGAAGACGTTTTTGTTAGTGGGACAGTAGAATAGGCTTATCGTGTTTCCCAGTCATTAACTATGAATTTCGTATGCAGTAAAAATATAAAGAGCTGGCCCAATATAAAGCCTGTGCATGTGTGCACAAATAAAAATGTATTTTGTCGTTAAATTCAGTAGACACTTTCAAAATGGTTTCACGTGGGATACATAGCTAGCTTGATGCATGTATTTCACTGATTGCTTTGTTTCACAGAAGAACAATATCTTGCTTGATATACCAAGGATCGCTATGTACGTTGGTAGCCTACTTGGCTAGCAAAATAAGTTGTTTGAATTACGGAAAGTCGTTGTTCACACCCGGTGGCCACTCACTCAGAAATGTCTGACCACTTTTTTTGTGCTGACGCGGATCGAGTAATTATTCCACATCAAAAAGCCACATGGAGTACTTAAATTGGTGCCATCGTAAATTGGGATAACAGATGGATTTTACATCAAACAATGGTGTAGTGACGGACTGGCTTGGAATTGCGAGGGGATTTGCCGCAGGTGTATGGGGGCGTGGGGGTGAATCGCGTGAATTCTCGTGAAAAGAACCAGACCCCTGGTATCTGCCTGTCAATGGTATGTGGGCGGGGCCAGAGGGTCTGCTTCATCATCAGATAA
This sequence comes from Anguilla rostrata, assembly GCF_018555375.3. Lineage (NCBI taxonomy): Eukaryota > Metazoa > Chordata > Actinopteri > Anguilliformes > Anguillidae > Anguilla > Anguilla rostrata. The sequence goes on along the minus strand of NC_057940.1, from coordinate 37,969,986 downwards.
ACTTTATATGGTTCTGGTAACAGCCCCTTTCATGCCTGCTTTGAGGTTAAGGTGGGGTCAGCATGGACACAGCCTCTTTGCTCGTTTGAGCTGTCATCTTTCTTTTGTTTTGGTATATTCAGTCAGAATGAGTGAACGTGGACCATGGAAATGTGACTGATTATAATGGCTTTCTGATTAATCTGACATTGCCTTGATACCGAAACTGACATAATGTGAAACTGAATGCATTGTGCACAGTGTGTATCCTATTCAGATTGAGCCCCAACAATCATGAGAACTTCCAGTTTATAGCCAAAGGTAATATAAGCCACCTCCCTCACACACATACTGCTGTATTATTTATTATTCAGAGAGCCACATTTTAAAATTTAAATCTCAAAGTTCACACCTTAGCTTGGTAGGGGAAGCAAAGACTCCAGACAGGTGGTACCACACTGATTTGACCTAATCAGCGCCGTTATACTGCCATGCAGTTCCTTCAGTGTAAAAGGACAACTACTCTTGTCTTGTTGGAAGGCATTTAAGAAGCAAAAAATCTATGAAAAAACACAATGCTTTGTGCATTCACAGACCTCCTTTTGCGGGTGGTAAAGCGGTTTTTGTGTAGTGAACGGTAGTAAACAGAGGAGAGTAGGTCTGTGCGTAGATCCGACGCGCTGCTGCCTGACGGGGTTCTGTGACTCCAGCGGCCCCGAGCGCGCCTCTGTCTCCTCGTGTTACCGAACGGAGACGCTCGCGGCGTCGCCCCGGGCCCTCGGGAGGCCCGCCATCCGCCGGCCGCCAGCCGCCCCGCGTCCCAACCCGCTCTTTGCTCCCTTCGTCGAGTGTTCCGGTTACCCAGTTTCCCAAACCAACATGTCCGCCTGTGCAGATGAAGGGCTGTCTGGGAGCCGTCTGGCCACCTTGTCAGTGCTGTTTTTCTAGAGTGTTCCCTGGGGGTGTCTGTCGTCTGGCGTTTTGAAAAATGCGGCTGTGACAGAGCACCGAGGCAGAGCAGACCTGTTGTGCCTTTAATTGGCTTTACTTTTCATTCAAAGGCATATTAAATTAATCAATTTATTGAGAACATCATGCTTGTAGTCTGGAGTGGATTTAGACTGCCAGTATTTGTGTCCCACGGACTTTCTCTAATGGAGTTTGACTAGGGTCAGTTATGGCATGATGTCACCCCCCCCCCCCCCACTCCCCAATATTTTTTACAGGCCCAATGCAGCTCGATGTAGCACTAGGGAAATATTCCTTACGGGTCATTTGTATGGAAGGATAAGCATCGATCTCTACTTCGGTTTTGTGTTACACAATTGCAAACTCCCTCAGTTGAAGGCCACCTCACCTGGCTGATGAGTTTCTTGCTACACAGACTACTGTTACAGTGTAGAAGAGAGACGGTTTGATTTGAGATGGGGTTAAATGGAAAGGAATGATAATGTTCTGTGAAACCTGCCAGCATATCACACCACATCTCTCTCAGAGATGTGTATGACTTCACCTCTTAAAGAACACCGACAGACAGTATCGCAGAACGGTTTGTCCTGAAGTGTATCGGTTAAAACCCTCTGTGTGTGTGTGCACTTTGCATACCAGAGCGTTTGTGTGGTTTGAGTTTATTTTGAGGATGCATAACTGAAGGCAGTCCTTTAAGATTTGACAGCTGATTGCAATCTAACACGACTTGTCACACACCCTCGGTAGCCAAAACATGTTTAATCTCAAATGATGTGCGCTCAGCATTTCCTCTAACTGTAACAGGCTAATAAATCTAGCCAATTTTTTATAAAGTCTATGAATGTGCTTACGACAAAACCGATGATTTTATGGTAATATACGCACATGCTATGCGTGAAGTCCTAACGGTGAAAACGAACCGGTAATTTTACCCTGAGCTCTAGAGCCGCGTCCGAGTGCTTATTTTAATTCAAACGCTTTATTCTGGGGTGTATGCCGTAATTCTCTCGGTGATTCATCGTTCTTTTGTCAGCCGCGAAGGGTTAGACAGAGAGACATTCCTCTTCCTGTCTCAACTCGTCTCAACCCTGGCCGCGACCCGCACGCTCGTATTTTGGGATGGGGGGACAGGGGCGGTGTAGGCGGTGGGGATGCCTGACATTCTCCGGTCCGGCTGTTCCGCGACTTTCTATCCTCATCTGCGCCGGAGTCCGGATCGGGGTGCGTGGCGGACGGAAATCCGCCGGCCAAGACTTGTCTGCGAGGAGCTGAATTAAATTGGCGCGGTCATCCTAGGTTCACTCCGACGTGCGGTGGGGGCGGGGAAGGAGCGTGGACGGGACGGGACGGGGCGGGGCGGGGCGGGGGGGCTCATCACTGTTTAAAATTGGGCTGCTTTACGGCTCCATTGATCACAGCGGTGGCAGTACTCCACCCACGTCATCATTCAGTAGCCTAAATCAGTGACAGTTAATTTTCCGTCCATGCATAATGTTTTCATCCAGTATTAATTGTGGTTTGCCACCGATCGGGGTTTATTCGAATTACCAACCGCAGTCCAGATCCGATAAAACGATATTGCTAAATTAGTTTTTCAGAAAAACAAAATGACATGTTGCTGAGGCCGGAGTAATGAATGTGTATTTCTTGTTGTGGTGGAGTGGATGTGGTGCATATGGTCTAGTGCCGAAAGGGAATGGTGTGTTTTTTGGGCTCTTTGACAAGATTGGGTGGCAGGTGCCGGAGCGAGCGGCTGCTAGTCCAGCCTGGGGCGCTGCACCACCCTGTCCTGGATGGGAATGGGACCCTGTGTCTCAGTTTCTTCCTCTGAACAGATGAACAGTGTATTCAACAGTTCAGCAGGGGCTCTCCCATAATCCTCCTGATTATCAGTCCATTTGGGATCATCACTATCTATCTCTCAATGCTTACCTCTCTGTCTCTATCTCTCTCACACAGACACAGTCAGCCACACATACACACACACACACACACAGGCATGCACACGCTTGCACACACACACACACACACATACGCACACACACAAACTCGATAGGCTTTCATCCTGTATTACACTGGTTGTAGCTTTTAAAGCAGCTAAGCTGATAAGCTGGGTGTTTGTTTGACCCTTGATTGCAGTCCACAGCTGGAGACTGAAAAGGTTAGTTAGGAGGCTTTTGACTCTGTTGGGCGACGAGCGAGCACAAAAAAGGCTGCTTTAAAAAACGCGGGAGTGTTTGTGAGCCGAGTCTGCGGAGGAAAACCACGATGCTCGAACACGCTGCTTTGGTGCCATGCGTACCCCCTAAAGAGACGCGTGCCAGTGCCAGTTTTGCCCGTCCTCGAGGGAACCTGACGCACAGCCTTACGATGACAGGCGCACATGGATAGGGGCGCAGTCTCACCATCAAACAAAGTTGTCCAGCGTGTTAAGGGTTAAAGATGGGCTCAAAATGATTGGTTGAATTTTAAGTTCATCACACGCATGGTGTGATTTGCTGGAACGTGCTACGTTGCTGGATGAGAACAGATACCTGTGACGCCGGCTCATTTTCACGGCAGTCTCACGATACCTTGTATTAATATTGATAAGACATTGTTTATTGAAGAGGTTTTTTTAACAACCTTTTTTCTTTTGACAAAGAGGTTTATAAATGCACGTGATGATTCAAGGGCAATAATGCTATTAGCCATTTTTTTAAGATGGTGAATGTGTTATTTTTGGGCCTGAATATTCCTGAAGCTGGCGTAACTAAGCGTCACGATCGCAAGGCTGATTCTGGGGGAATCGGGGCTGAGGCTCAGCCATCGTATTAGCGTCCTACCTGTCATTCTGCAGTGTGCTGCCAGCGCACATCCCCCCCCCCATGAATAATTAATGCACTTAATTTCCTGCACTTCAAAAGCTGTGCGGAGGATGGGGCGATAAGAGTGGAGCCGGTGCAGAGCAGGGGGTTCAATCCGGTGCAAGTTCATTCGGTTCGATCGGTTGCGTGGCTGAAGCCCATGTGGAACATGGGATGCTAGTGCTGAGTACACTGTTCCTGTTTACATATTGTCGTGTATTCAGGATGTTATTGAGATATTTAAGATGTATTGAGGCTGTTCATCCCATCTCCTTCTCCCTCCCCCACCCTCTTGATGGCAAAAACATCCTGAGAAAAGGTGGTTACATAATTCCCTGGCCCTGAAAAGTGCCTTGGTTTGCATCCAGAATTCACGTGTCCTCGCTCGTCTGTCCAGCTGAAGAAATACCAGATTCGCGGAATCACAAAAGCACAGCCATGTTGTTTAAGTTTGTTTAAATCAAAACACATTGCGCACTCAGGTGATTTGAAATGAAATTTTCTTAACGGATCAGCCATTCATGATTAAGTCTCTCAGTATGCTGGTGCATACCAGAGACAGGGAGGCCCAGGTCTACCGGTGCTCTTGAAACCTTGACATTTGTGTCTCTTCGCAGAGGAATATCCCCCTTTTTTCCCACACTCCTTTAAAGCGTGTTCTGTAATTATCGACCCTCAGCATTGTGCGCGATGCTAAGATACCGACACGGGCATCACTTCCATTTGCGTTGGGGTCTGCGTGCGATTTCGCCCCGCTTAAGCCTCTATTGTCAGCGGCGTCCATTTTAAAATGGTAGGATCTGCTTTTTTCACCCCCCCCCCAGAAACAACACCGCCAACTTCGAAGCGGAACTAAAAAGCTGTGTCCGTCTAAACTAGATTAAGCCGGCTATTTCTGCCTCGCTTGATAAAGTTTAGAAGCGTTTCCTCCAGTGCTGGCCACTGCTAAACTGCGAGCTGCTGTGAGGGGAGTGGTTGTTGATAGAGGCCACGCTGTTTCGACAGAGAAGAACGACCGCAGACACATTGAGGTCGATGTTTTGTTGTAGTGTCGTCATGCATGGGGAGGTCCCACCCGCTCATAACCTTATGACACGTGTAGAGTGATCAGAAAGCGGACTGCATATCCCACAATGAGTAATGAGTAGTCTTCCAATACTGGATGACCTCGCAGGTCGTGAACATGCTTTTTGTGTTTCAGATTGATTAACATGAAGAGTATGTGACATGGTTTGTAAATGTACACAATAGTAGTTGTTTTTTCCCGTCGCCAGTAGCAGAAGCTCTTCGAGAAGTATTTATGCGTATCTATTTACGGATACATTTTTGCGTAGGCCTCAAAACAAGTGGTACTGGTGTGAATTCCAGATTGATCAGAGAGGCACTGTTTCTGTCTGGTCTGGTGTAAATGCCTGCCCTCAGTGGAGTCTGAAGTGGAAGAAGCGCTGTTTCACCGCGGAGATTCTCCAGTTAGGAGTTCGTGTTTGCTTGCTGTGGTCGCTCCTCGTGTTCCGCTCATGTGATCCGGGGCTTGTGACCCGCGCCTCACCACACAGAGAGCGGGAACAGACAGGCAGCGGTCTTCCCAGCGTTCCTTTCCTGTGGGTCCTCCGACATGGCCACGCCCCATGGCACCCGATTGAACCCCGAATGTGTCATAATATTTCTGTTAGGTTTCGTGAATATTATGATACAAGCAGTGCCAACTGCTTCATTGTTTACCTTAATTGACACGGGGAGGGGTCATAGAAGGGATCGTCAAATTTATGGCTTTCCCTTAAGGCTGGCTGAAAGAATATTCTTCTGGGTCCGGGAGCCTAGGCTCACATGGTTTTTCAGTATATCAGTGGACACACGTGAGGCTGAAGATGAGGAAAATCCACAGTGGCTCGCCACATCCCTGTAATACGGACATCTGTGCCCGTTTTGGAGAGAGGCGTGTCACGTAGCCTTGTCGGTTAAGCTGCATTCGTTATTTTTCTGCTATAATTCCGTGAGGCAGGCTAATTGCTCTCCTCGCAAGTAAACAATGTTTAAATTTCCTGGAAGGGCGATGAGACCTGATTGAATGACCCACTTTTTTTGCGGCGTGAAACAGGGAAACAAATTCCAGAAGCATCAGCCGCGTTATTTACGGCTGTGCCGTGAGCCGTAGGGTGTGGGAACGTCTCCTCACCCCTGAAATTACGGCAGGGGCTTACGTGCACTTTGTGAGTTTGGAGGGTAGAGTGGAATGCTCATTCCGTGACCCCATTTATGGCCCCAGTAGACCTCCCGCACCCTTTTAGGTGGAGGCTCTTGAAGCCAATTTGTGGTCATAAAGTTCTTCTCAAGTAGGCCAGTGAAACCCAAGGCACACCTCTAATGGGTGGAAAAACCTCATCAGAAGGTGTACGCAGTTATTAAGGATCTCATTGGTCAATAGATTATACTGTGTTAGTGATGGAATGGGAATACATTGTTATTCATTTGGTAGGTACTATGCAAGTTACATGATGTTCTTTTTTTTACATGGCGTCCATTCATACAGCTGCATGTGAAGCAATTCTGGATAAGTGCCTTGCTCAAGGCTACAGTGACCTCCAGAAGTATGTAATTTTGAGTTGTCAGTGTGACAATTTTCTTCTCTGATGGATGAATAGATGCATGTTATGCAACTCCCTACATGAAGATTTTAAAAGTTTTTTCACCTCCATATGAAATATGAATTTTCATTCAAATGTAGATTTTTCTTGAAAGTGTTGTGAGTGTTAGCTGCTTTCCCATCTTTGATTCCATCCCCCAGAATGTAGGCTACTGTGAGGCTTGTGTCCCCTCTGCTGTTTACGCAAGACTAGCATATTGCTAAAATGGATATAAATACTAATTACACGCAGCAAAACACAAATTATCTCAGTGTACAAAGAACAGACAGTGTTTGCAGCTTAGCTAAGCATTTTGAGTCTGTGTTTATGTGTGTAAGTTATTGAGTATGGATTTCAAAGAATGAGCAACAGCGATGCAGTTTGCAAATGTAATTTGTTATAGTCAACAGAGAGCAGGCGAGGTGGAGCATTGCATTCTGGGCTTTTCTTGAGGGTTAGGTAGCCTGAAATGGTTTAACAAAACCATGCAAGGATTTCAAATGAGCTTGTTTTCTTTGTTAGAGAAACAAATTAAGAGCTTTTCAACAGAAACAACATGCTAGCAGTGTCTCGTAAACGCATGCTGAATTTACCCTTGAACCAAAGGGTTCCTTGTAAATGCACGTGGCTCCCCTTCAGCAAAGCTGATTGAAATTTTACAGCTACACCTAGCCTATTTACTGAAGAGAAATGGTGTAACTAACTGCTGCTTCATTTCGCACCATTTAAGATGCCGCAGTTGCATTTTATTAGAATTCAAGGCTGTGTTCCGGAGTTTATTGTTGTCCCTCATTACTCACTTGTGCCTTGTTAAACAGACTAAGGCAGCACGTTTTTGAAAGAGTGAAAGTGGTCTTTGTCTCAACTCCGACTGGCATCCTAGAAGACTGGCACTATTTGTAGGCCTTTGTGTTGGCTTTCTACAATGGGGTAAAGATACAGGCCTATCTATGCCTGTGAAAAGAACATTCTTTGTTTGGTATAGGGCTCTTCTTAATTACATTTGTTCATCTTGTTTGTGGAATGTGCCAGTGGTCAGCTACAATGACTAGTGTGTGTCTGTGTGTTTGCAGTACTGAGCACCACATAACATTTTAGAAAATGGTCCGTTTTCCTGCTCGTGGTCAAGGCTGTGAGGTGCATCTTGTTGTGCTGATCTGCCTTTTGAGAGCCTTTTGTCTGTCAGCGTGAGGGGCCAGTGCTCTATTTACTGTTGGGTTAAAAGTCAGGCACTGGTTTCCAAACACCAAACCAAGAGATTTCTTTTCAGGGCCTCTGTTCTGGCCTGTGTAGTCACTGGATTGGCTTAGCAGATGAGGTTTACATTGTGTTGCTTCTGCTTCCTTTATCATTGGAAGGTGAACCATTTGACTTCACAGGGGTCACCATCAAAATGGCAGTTTGCGAAAGAAAGCCTGAGAGAACAGCAGGGCTTCAGATTGTGTGTTAGAGGTGACACAAAGGCAATTTTGTTACACAACAGTCTAGTATATTGTGTGCTGTTGCTATGGGAAGTGTAATTTATACTGGCAGAATCGTTTTAACGCACACTGTGGGCTGGATTTAATTGAGTTTTGAAATGCTGCCTGGATTAATTTAAGGGTTTTTATGTGTGTGTGTGTTTATGGTGGCGTGTGTGTGTGTGTATATGGTGGTGGTGTGTGTGTGTGTGTGTGTGTGTGTGTGTGTGTGTGTGTGTAATGGTGGTGTGTGTGAATGTGTGTGTGTGTGTGTGTGTGTGAATGGTGGTGTATATGTGTGTGTGTGTGTGTGTATGGTGGTGTGTGTGTGTGTGTGTGTGTGTGTGTGAGAGAGGGCGAGAGAGCAGTGTGCTGTAGTTGTCTTTCTCAGGATTGTGTCACTGTGTCCTGGCAGCGGTGCAGATTATCCCGCTGCTCTCTAAAGCTCACAGCCCTGGGCCCTGCTGTGAGAGCGGATGTGGGAGGCACGTCCCACTTTTCCCAGCATGCACTCCACCCCCAGGGCCGACTTTCCACCAGACGGTTCCCTCAACTTCCCCACCACCCCCCACCCCTGCACACACACACACACACACACACACACTGGTAGCCTGACACACAGAGACCCTGTTGGAGGTGACAAATTAACACAAGAAGTCTGGGCAAGCAGAGGAGGGGGGTTGGCTGGACCAGGGCCCTCTGCCAGGGTGTTTCAGAGAGGCGCTCTGGGGCCCAATATGGATTAGTCTGCTACGCTGCCGCCCTTTCTTCTGGGACATTTGGAGTCCGTGAAGGCAGCGTCGCTGAAAGGCCCATCCAGTGTGAATGGAGGCCTCTGGGTAGCCGTGTGTAGCAGGGCTCTGTGTGGCGGGGGCATTGAAACGCGGGGCTGATTTCTGGAGCAGTGTGGGGGGGGGGAGACCGCGCTTGGCGGGAGGCGGGAGGTTTTGTGGACGGGGCCAGTGTTCGTCAAGTGCTTGTGTGTGGAGCAGTACATCACATTTGTCCTTCCTGACAGTTATTATTTATTGTTGTGATTTGTTATATAAAGGCCATTCATTCAGTCCCCTAGCCTGTTTCACTGGGGAAAAAAAGGACTGTGTCACACTTCGGCCCAGAAGAGTTCTGGGAAATCCAGGTTTTAGCATAGCCATATTTTGTGAAATGTCTCTCAGTCTGCTTTTTATATGTGTTTTTATTTTATTTAAAAGCAGAGCAGGGAACAGACTGGAGAGACACGATGACACGTTCACTTCTGGCGTGGTTTTGAATAAACTACCGAGTTTATCTTGACTGACGTGTTTTTATGTTTATTTTTTTGTCATCTTTGTCTACCTGCATCTTCCAACAAAATGTGTTGTTCTGGTCCAGAAGCAGTCAGCCAGACCAAGCGCCGACAAAGCAACTCGTCCTCCATTGTGTGCTGAATGACGCGGCTCTGTATGTAATCTCTCCTCTGTTCTGCCGGGGATGTTGATGGTTTGACGAAGGTCACAGTGCCCGGCCACCTCACGGTCCTCTTTCCAGCCCTTGTGTTTTTATGGCTTCCATTCCAATCAGACGGACGCATTGTGAACAGTCTGAAGCAAGGGCTGCAAACGTGGCCCACGCACTGTCTGTGAGCGTCCTTTATTTTCTTTATTTTTATTACTGCAGATCTGTCAGTGTGTGGCCCTTTTGAAAAGGCCTGTTCGTAAAAGGATAAAAGACTGGATTGAAATAAACTAGTTCGGCACAGAAGGCTGAAAACACCAAGCATATAGGTCGCCGACCGTCTCCTGGATATTTTCCCGATAAATCCCCCCGGTAAAAATCAAGACGGTAATGACTAGCGGTGGCATCATGCCAGGCAGAACGTTTGGCACATTAGCAATCATCCATTACCGGCAGTGCATCTCAGTCACTGTATTATTTATGATGTCAATGAGAAGCAATGAGAAACCATCCCAAAATCAGTTGACGTCTTCCATTTTGGATCACCTCAGAGACATGTATATGCGATAGGCCTGCTATGGTAACTGTACTTCAAAATTCAAACTACGTTACGTTAGTGTGAAGAGCTGTTTCGGTAACCTTGTGATGTAAGTGCTGACTTTGATCACATTTATCAGTTCTTTTGAGGACTTGAAGGGTATTAACACGGGCTGTCAGGTGCTCAGACGCCCAAAGTTTCTTACGCCTTCAGAAACATGGGGCGGTAATGAATAGGGAGCTGTAATTGGCTGCGGACAATATCGAGCCGGCGGTCTTTGTGTCCGCCGCCGCAAAACAAGATCTTGTCTTTCCCCGGGATCGGCGCTGCCATTGTGCCGCTCGCGCTCCGAGGCTATCGCTTGCAGGCTCGCGCCGCGCGGCGAGCCGGGCAGAGTTTCACGCCGCCCCAGAGGATTCTGGGCCCTCTGTAACCGCGTACCGGGCGCCCATGGAGCCGGCGGGCCGTGACGCCGCGGAGGGGGAAGCTCGCCGCTGAACTCTGGGAACTCTGCGTAGCGATGAGGAGTCGAGCCGGGAGCGCGGTAATTGTCGGAGATCGATTCGCGCTCAATGTCGCCGTTCGCTTCGGGGCGGGAGAGAGAGATGATCGCTCGGCTGGTGTTCATATTTAGCGGTGAGTGAATCACATAAAATTCAATCTTTGTCAGTGTGGTAAACTGTATCATTTTTATTGTATTTTAGCTGAACGGTGATGCACCGCGGTGGAGCAGCACAGGTTACTGTTACAGCACTGGTTCTGCCTCATCTTTATTGGGCGGGTCGATGTGTGACCTCCGGACCGCCGCTTAATCACGCCCAGCTGTCCGGATAGATGCTGTCACTCTCGCCTCACACAAGCCTGTCATCTGTGGTTTTGATTTTGTGTCTCCTGGAAACACTAGTAAATTTTTCAGGGGAATGCAAATTCATTAAAATAATAGTTTATGCACGACATCGCTCGGGTAATTAGTTCTGAAATATGTTTCTGTGCTTTCATTTTTGGATATTAAAGACAGGTGGGTGTAAGTTTTATTTTTTGTATGGTTTTTCTTCAGCTAAAGGGGAAATGCACACGCCTCACGGTGACCGCTTTGTATCGAGGCTGCGTGACACTGTAGCTGGTTGGGAGTGTGGAAGTGTGGAGCAGCAGTGCCTGCTGGGTCCCGGTGGGCTGGTTCGCGTAGCGTTCCGCTCCTCGTGATTTACGTGCGTGTCGGCTAGCGTTCAGCGGCCAGGGATTTCCCCCAGTTTTACTCGTGGCGTACGTTGGACCCACCCCGCGGCTGCCGAACCATGGCGGTTTTGGCATGCGGCGGCCCTGCTGACGTTGTCCCTGCCTCTGTCTCTCCCCCCCCCGCAGGAGTGTCCTCCCGCTGCCCCGAGATCATGGCGTCCGGCACGCACTCGCCCGGAGGCCCCAACGGAATCATCCGGAGCCAGTCCTTCGCCGGGTTCAGCACGCTGCAGGAGCGGCGCTCGCGGTGAGAACGCCCGCGTGTGTGTGTGTGTGTGTCTGCTCCCTCGCAAACCCTCCGTCGGGCTCCTGCTTTTCCCTGAAACTGGCCCTGTTCGGTTTGGTAAAGAGTGCCTGTGCAGATGAGGATCAGCTGATTAACAGTCAGGGCCAACTCGCACAATGTGATGTCATCACGTAGGTGAAAATGAAAACAATTGTCGTTATGAACAGTTTTAGGAAGTGGGGGGAGAAAATGGAGCAATAATAATCCCGTTTAATACAAAATAAGTTTGGGGGGACCCTGAGAACTGCAACCCAGTCTGGGGGCATGTCCTCTTGAAATAATTTTTTAAAAAGAGAAATGTTTCTGGGGAATTATAAGGAAAAAATACTTCAGACTACTGATCAGTATATCTCACTCAGAACCTGAAATCCCCATGTTTATTATATGACATTATTTTTATCATCATCATGCTACCCCCTGTAAATTACACCCCTTTACTTTAAAGGAGTACCATGGTGGTTGAACGTGACACTTCCCAGTTGTCTTTAGGCAACAACAAAACAAATGTGCATAATTTTTTTATTCTTCAGTCATTTCTATGTACTTTAAAACGTATTTTTCTAAGCCTAAATTTCCCACTATAAAAATTCACCCGAACCGTCTGGGCGTGGTAATGAGAACTGTCAGTTAACTATGATTGACAGACCGTGCCCCGTTACCATAGCTACCCCCATGCTACGCGCTCTCTTTGGGAGACTGAATTTTCACAAGCTAGCTAGCTTAGTAGTATATCAAGTATCGATAGATAGCTAAGGTAAGGACGTTGACTTATATCCAATTATAATTTTTGCTGTCTAGCTAGCCAAGTTAAGATAAAAGCACAACTATAACGTCCTCATAAAAGCAAACTAGCAAGCTAACGTTACGATAACATTGCCTTATGAAAGCAAACCTCCTGGCTAGCTAACGTTAGCTAGCTAGCTAAATGAATATAACCAGAAATAATCTAAAGGCACTCTAATTTAAGTGAACCTAACGTTAGTCAAATATTTGCATTGTCTGAACAGCAGGACGGTGTGTCCTGTCAGATTTCTTTACGGAGCGTGGAAATGGGAGTGGTTACTGTATTCGTGACGCAGCAAAATGACAACTTTCTCAACCGGTTGAAAATAGGACGATGAATTTAAAACGCATATTTCTCCAAAAATAAAGAACGGACATATTTAATACTTTGCTCATTGTGTTTCTTCAATGCCTCTTGTGCAAATAGCACATAAAACCGAGAAAGTGTGAAAATCACCATGGTACTCCTTTAATATGAATCATAACTCACATTGACGCTGCATATGTAATCTAATTTGAAATGGTGGCATTCTCACATTTGATTTAACTGCCACTGTTGGTGTTTTTCTCGCTACATTCTCTGTGAACATATTCACCACCGAAAGTACAGCTGTATTGAGCATATGAAAGAGAATCCTGTTTTTCTCTTATTCTTTTTGGATGGCAAACAGGCTATATTCGGTTTTATGCATTCAGGAGACCAATTGATGGTGACGTGCTTATGAAATGCAGTTATCCAATAAGACAAGGAAGGAGTACTGGCTGGCATACAAGTAGTCCCGGTGACGATGTGTGAGCCAATCGGATCCAAGCCCTGGCGTGCGGAGGGGTAGCGTGACCCAAGGCAGCAGCGTGTGCTCATTTCACACGGTGGCCTAGATTGGCCTCGGCTGAAAGCCCGCGGCTAGCGTACGTCCAGGCCGCGCGCGCACCCGTCGGGTGAAATTTCTGTCCCGTGGCCCGTCTGGTGACTCAGAATGCCGGAGCTGGTGAGGGGGCAGTGGTGCTCCCTGCAAAAATGATCACTTCTTCTCAGTAGAGAAGGTGTACATAACAAAAAATGTAACAATAATAATAACAGCAGTATAGTCATAACAATAATTTATTAGCGTGATGGACAATGAAATCACTTGTAAATCTGTTACGTGTAAAGGAAAAGTCAATTGGGCTTATTGAAGCACTGTAAGCTTTTGGTAAGACCTTGATTAGGACCTGTGTGCCTCCTCTGTGAGTACCACTGATAAAAGTACATTTTATTATGACACGTCACCCACAGAGCAGGCAGTGTAGTGTAGCTGAAGACACCCCCCACCGTGCTCGCCCAATGGGGTCAGGGCCCCGCGGCGGAGTCATCGCGCTTCCCCTGACGGTCTCTCTGCGGCTGTCTGCAGGTGCAACTCCTTCATCGGAAACTCGGCGGCGCAGAAGAAGCCGCAGTCCAAGCCAAAGAAGACGCACGCGTCCGGGCACAAGGCCAGCAGCTCCTCCCACCAGCCGCAGCCCAAGAGGGTGGAGGAGGTGTACGGCGCCCTCAAACGCGGCCTGGAGTGAGCGCGCGCCCCTCGCACTCTTACTCACACGCACACACACACTCACACACACACAGACACACGCATGCACACACACGCACAGACACACACGCACGCACACACACACGCGCACAAGAGCATACATTCACGCACACACGTGCTGTCCTCCTGTCGTATGCGTGCGCATACATGCAGGCACACACACACACAGACACGCGCACACGTGCCGTCCTCCTGTCGTATGCGTGCGCATACATGCAGGCACACACACACAGATTCCCGTCCACGTGCACGCACATACACGCATATGCACATGCGCTCACCTGCGCATTAAATGTCGCACTTCTTTCCAACAAAAGGCACACACGCACACTTACGCGAACAATCGTGAAATGCACGTACGGTCTCCCCCTTTAATACACACACAGACGCACACGCTCTGTCCGCCGCACACACCCTGTGAATGTCACGCGTCTGTCACCGCGTGAGATGTCTGTGCCCGAGCCGTGCTCTGACACGCCGCCTCTCCTCCCACGCAGTGAGTACCTGGAGGTGCACCAGGCAGAGCTGGACAAACTCACCTCCCTGATGAAGGACATGAAGAGGAACTCCAGACTGGTGAGACAGGAAATGACATCGTCTCTCGTACAGTCCAAATGGACACCGAATGATTTACAGCTGCCACTTTCCTAATGCTTATGACTGTCAGTACAGTTAACATGATTGTGACTTCTGTCCTTTTGTTAGACATCTTTGTTATGTTGGCATATAAAAGTGTGGATGGCCTCTGATATATGAGGGGTGTGTTCAGTGTCAGAAAGATCAGTGTCTGATTTCCATGTAACACATGAAAATAAATAATATATTGCTTTGATAAATAGCTTATATATACTGTGATGTTCAATGTTTGCCTTTGATAGACATAATTTTGAGCTGTAGTAGGACTGCTCATGGTGTCAGTTATTGGCAGTTTTGCTGATGGCAGCACTAATATGTGCCTGTGGTGATTGCTGTTTTGCATTGTCTTCCAGGGCGTGCTGTATGATCTCGACAAGGTGAGCTGAACGGAGAGGGCGGGAGTTCTCACACGCTCGGTTACTCGCTCGACGGGTCCACAGAGCCCTTTGAAGTCTGAGCACGGGAGGGCAAGCGCTCCCAAATTTAGCTGAAGGGAATTAGCATCGCGGGCACGCTGCTCTCCTGTGAATCTGACCTGTTTGCGTGGCGCTCTCAACTGTGTTTCTTTTATTTTTTAAAGAGCAGTTCCCTCGAGCTACGATTCTCTTTTTCAAGGGAGACAGCTGACACAAAATATAATGTGTAAAATTTCCATGTTAACACAAACAAAAAAAAGAAAACTAAAATATAAGACTATGTAAGTCAAGCCTGCAGAGCATAGTGTTCGCTAATGTAAAACAATGAAACTCTTCTGACTAAGCATCTGAAGTGGCACAAGGATATTGGTGTGTCCGATTTCAGTTTGAGAAACGAGGAACTAACTCCTCTGTTGGCCGCTCTACATTTAAACTTTCTTTTCCTGTGCGTCTCTCTCTTGTGCAGCAAATCAAAACCATCGAGAGATACGTTCGACGCCTGGAATTCCACATCAGTAAGGTGGGTGTAGCTTTTGTCATCCTGATTTTCACCGGTGTCGGGTGATGAGAGATTGGTCACATTGCTGGGATGGTTTGGAAATGCGACTGGAATGTTCTAGAAAATATTGTCCCCTTGCCCGGCAGATATTGAATATGAGAAGTGGATTCATACCGCCAGCATATTTCTCGTGTAGTGGAGCGCATGGATTAAGATACTGGCTGCGTTTCTACCTCGTGGCTCTTAATGTGCTGAATGGCAGTGCTCATTTCAGACCAAGCTGCTTGTGTCAGTGTAACAACCGAAGCACCCGTTTTAGCGACTTGGCGCTTTATCGAAGGCTAGGAAGTGGCAGGGCCCTTTCGAGCGTATCGCGCGTCTGACGCCAGCGCAGAGAACGCAGCCGTGTCCCCCGGGGGTTAAGTGTAGTTCAGGCCCGGTCCTCTCCATCTCTTCTGTGTATGTGTAGGATGTGGCTCTGTATGCTGCTCACGGTCAGTCTACACACAACTACAGACGAGTGTCTGTAGTGAACCTGGACACCTGGCGGTCAGAACTCTGAGAGCCCGGCGCTGGTTCTTTCGTGTTTCACCGCTGTGCTGCACGTCCTTAATGAGCTAAACCAGGAGCACTCACTCCCCTCTTTCATCTGCACTCCTCTTCCTCTGCTCCTTTCCCCCACTCGCTCTTCTCCTTTTTTTTTTTACGTTCTTCTGTTCTGATCTTTCGATCCTTCCTGTGGCACCGGTGTACGCCCAGCTTTCTGAATACAGTTACTAATCCAGCATTTCCCCTGATCCTGAGCAAGCTCTGTTGTAGGTGAATAATGCGTAATTACTCTTACAGTGAGTAACGAATCTAAACAAATGAGAATCAAAGTGACATGGCCGAAGTTTCAGGGGAGCGAGGTGTCATGGAGGGACGGTTGCCTCTAACGGAGGTCTTCTCACCACGGCATTTGGAACAGCGTGTGAGGGAAGCAGGTTTTGGCTGGCATGGCGACGGTCAGGTTGTTGTGAGTTGTGCTCTCAGCGAGGGTGACGGCGAGGCCCCCTGGCTCCACGGCGGTGTCACGCGTGCTCCGGTAGAGGGCCGCCCCCTCACTGCCCCCTCAGAGCGGCCCTGCGTGAGTCACCCGGGGCCGCGATGCTCACGCGCCGCCCGGCAGCCAATCAGGAGGCGTCCAAAAGCAGAGATTTGAGGGCAGCGAAAGGTATCCATGGAAACCTGGAGACGTGAGGCTTTGAAGCCGGTGAAGAGCGAGCCGCTGTTGACGTTGACCCCTCCCTCCGTCTCCGCGGTTTTAAAAGCCTCCCGTTCCCAAATCCCGAAAGCCTTCGACCGTGACTCATAATCCAAGACCTGATTTCTGAAGTCCTTTTGGTTTTGCTGCTTTGTCTATTTTCTGTTCTGTTTTGTTAGCAACGGACTGAATCAGCGGCGAAATCTGGGTCAGAACGATCCTCTAGAGCCATTGAGAGCCCATCTGATAGCTGAACGTACAAGGGCTTCATGCGACGGGCACTAATGAGGGTCTTTTGGGGAGTGGGGGGGGGTCGGTGTGACGGCCGCGTGTTTTCGGGAGGAGAGCCGCGCCACGCCGTGCCGTCTGTGTCGGCCGAGCGGAGGCGGGCTCCGGGGTGAGAGAGCTCGGCAGATCTCGTCCCTCCGCGGGGGATCTGCCGTGGCTTCCCAGACCGGTGGGGGGTCTGGTCTGGGGATGGGGGCGCTGTACGCATTCTGAACCAGAACCGCCATCCACCTGCATAGAAAATGCAAGCTTTTGTGTGGGGGAAAAAAATGGGGGAAAAACTCAAAAGAAAGCAGCCTGTGCTGCAGTGCCAGCTGGGATAGCGGTGGCTACCGTGGGTGGCTAACCGACGCTTGTCGGCGCCTCTCTCTCTCTCGCTGTGTGGGCGTGGCCGCTGCAGGCCGGGAGCGAGCCGTCAGCAGATTGTAATCCGTTTGGCTCAATTCTAATAAACCGCCCCGCCGGGACAGCTGGACCCCCCCCCCCCCCCCCCAAAAAAAAACCACTGACGCTAGGAAACAGAAACCATGGCGCGCTGATGTTATTGCTCTCAGCAGCACAAAGGAATGCTGTGGTCTTAACTAATCCGGTCTTCCGTGGCGTTGGTTTTACCGCTCGCGCGGGGCCCGGCCCGGCGGCGTCTGCGTCCCGGCTGCTCGCTCTGCGTAATGGCCGTCGGCGCTCAGACCGGGCTGATGGCGCGAAGCGGCGAACGAGCTCGAAGCGGCGTGCGTTTAATGGAAGCCGACAGCTTCTCGGCACAGGCGTTGCGAAAGAGGTTGTTGTGACAGGCGCCGCAAAAAAGCGTTCGTCGGTTGGCAACAGGAAAGGAGGGCGGAGTAAACAGGAAGCTGCGGGACAGGTGGCACTGGGGAGGGGAGGGCAGGGCAGGGCCCTTTGAGACGTGTGTGTGCGTGTGTGTGTGTGTGTGTGTGTGTGTGTGTGTGTCTTTTTTTAATCATTGCTTTCAAATGCCACACTGCGCTGAGATTACTCCTCAAAGGGGCGCTATAAATAGGGCTTCCGTTGGACGCAGCTGAGCGCTCTCAAAGTGTGCGCGGGCCAGCTGGAGACTAAAGCCCGCCTCTTTTGGTCTGTGCCACAGGGGAAGCTAGACGATTGCCTATCTAGCGTGCGGGCCATGAGTCCGCCCCCTCCTCATCCTCACACAGCTGTCTGTTAGGGCTCCTGATTACAGACGCAGGTGTGATTGACGGCCGCACGTCTGTGACCGGTTCCCCGGTCGTTTTTGGCGGGGCCCGGTCGTCGGGCGCTGGAAGTCGTGAGGCGCGGAGGCGACAGGCCACGCCTCCCGGTCCGTCCTGAGGAGACGCCGTGCGTGGGACGGACGCTCGGCTCCCCATCATATTTCTGGCTGACACTCGACTCCCGCCGCACACGCTGCCACTGTCTCACGGAAACCTGACACTCAAGGACACAACCTGGGTCACATGACCCCCCCCCCAACACACAGGCACAGAACTCCCGCCCTGTGTGTCCTTCCATTATTACTCTGCTATGTATTATTTATTGCCTTTCTGTTTACTATTTTACACACACACACACACACACACACACGTAAGCATGCGCGCATGCACACACACACGCACGCACACTCACGTACACATTCCGCGTGAACGCATGCATGCACCTACACACGCGCACACACACTCATTTGTAATCGAGAGATAGACGACAGGAAAGAGCGGAATAATGTTTTATGGTAGTTAGGTGGAGCGCCACACACAAATGTGCTGAATCACGGTGTCCGTGGAGCCTGTGTAATTCTACTCGTCTCACTCTCCTCCGTGTTTTTAGCACTCCTCTGCTCTCCGCTTGCCTCTCGATCCCTCCCTTAATCCCGTGCTGCTGAGAGGAGGCCTGCGTGTGATCCCAGGGACTTGCTTGGTAATCTTCTGTTTAATCACAACTCCGGCTCGACGCCGCCGCGGCGTTGTCGGGGCAAATCCAGGACCGCACAGCTGACGATCTCACGCGTGTCTGCAGCGGCAGGAGGATTACGTCCGCGTGACGCGGCCGCCGCCTTGTCCTGCTGCCCCAGTTAGGTGTCACGCGGCTGAGGTGCTGTGCACCCCTTGCCTCTTGTCTTTGTGATGCTGTTCGCTTGGGTCTTTTTTGGGTTCCTTTGTGCTTCGAAGGCTCGGTGTAAACACCGCGTCTTAGGGAATTGTAGTTCGTTCTGGGTATGGTTATAATACAGTCATCACTGGGGATTCTGTCCTGGAGCTTTGGGGTAGTAGTCCCTCTCTTTACTTCCAGCCTCCCCACCCCCCCTCACACCACTAGTCAGAATCATCAAGTGGCTGTAGAAGTCAGGTGTGGGGGTGTGTGTCTGCTGTCACATGGTCACATCCTCAAGGTCCATCAGGGTGACCATCTGTTTGAATATGAGCCTGGTTTGTTCCTAAAATATTCATTTTAAATAAGAGAGAACGCTGATATGCTGTCTGTCTCTCAGACTACTCCCCCTGCTGGTAGAACAGCCAGTGTGAAATCTGGGGCCTGTATCTTTGACACAGAAAGAAGAGAACATTGGAAGACGAAGATATATAGAGACCTCTTGGGCTGGTTGTTTGATTTAATACTGGTGTATGAAAATGGTGTTGGATCAAACCAGTAACTGTGTTTTAGATTGCTGTGTCATCAGCGTAGAGCAGTGGCCAGAGTGCTGGAGTATTTCTGTCCTGTCACAAAACATGATGTTACGTATTTGTTTGCTTAACAAGAATCCAGCATGACTTACAAGGCCTGCATTTTACAATATCATCCATTTGTGCTGCTGAATATTTAAAGAAGTCACTCTGGTTAAGTGCCTTGCCAAAGGGCACAGTGGCAGTTTCATACTGGATTCAAACCAGCAACCCTCTATTCAGTTTAGATTAGATAAAACACCGCGCTGCAGTGCTGCTAAAACGGAGTAACTTTCCTCTGCAGCGATATGCTAAGTATTTATTAGCATTTGTTTTAGTATTTATTGCCTTGGCAAAAGTAGCAGCTGTGCAAACGGGGGCCGTGTGAAACACAAACGGTGAAAGTCGGTCCAGACGAGCGTCCGCGAGAGGAGGAAAAGTAAAGAAGGCAGTTTAATTGTCCTTCCTTCGTTCCCCAGTACCCCTGCGTGGATCGTCAGCATTCTTAAGGGCTAATCCGTCAGCGCTGCTGTCGCCGTCAAGCGACCGGAGACGGACTCGAGCAGGTGGCCCGACCGGACCTCAGCTGCGTCGGCCCCTCCCGAATTCCCCGAATACCTCTCCCGCGTGAGGGCGCACGTGCGCAGACCGGCTCGGGGCGTCCGGGGTGGACGGGACCCCACGGGGCCCGCGTTTCACCACTGGGAATAATTTGACCTTTCCCGAAGCTCTAAAAATGAGAAGTGTTAAAAGAAAACAATTTGCCCACCTGTTCAGCGGTGGCAGAGGGAGGGAGTGTGGTGGCGGTTAAGGACGTAACTGAAAAAAAATGTTTTTTAAGGGTTCACACGAACGGGCAAGACTCTGAGGGGAAGGGGGAGGGGGGCCGGTTCGGCTGGGGAGATGGGTGGGGGTGACGACCCGAACGTGACAGGCTGGGACCGAGGACAAAAGTGCAGTGAAGCGCAAACGACCAGGGCGGTGTGGGGGGGGGGGGTGGGAGCTCAAACAAAACAGGAGGGGAACTGAGGCGAGAACCACACGGATGTTGTTCCCCCCTCCCACCCGGCTGCAGTCTCACCAACAGCACTTTCTCTGCCCCCCCCCCCCGTCTTAGCCTCTTCCGCACAGCGGTTTTCCCTCTGCTAAAGGCTCTTGGAAATGTTGGCTGAGCTGCGGAAATGTTCAAAAACACCACCGAGCCTCCATTTTCTTTCCTTTTCCCCAATGAGCACCTGACACTGTGCGGCATCAATATTTCAGACAC